>NC_069125.1:66952706-67300206 GCF_026914265.1 Mya arenaria | reverse complement strand
TTTTTTTCAACTCAATTTTATAAATTGAAAAAATGATTACTTTGTAATATACATAGAGAATCTCAAATGATTGGGGTGTTTGTATCGATTTATTAAACAAGTTCATTATTGAATGACAAGTTTAATAAATTTGATAAATAAACTCGAATTTGAGATTTTATTCATTTCATAGCTCAATTAGGATCCAAATCTATGCTAAAGTTTTTTCAATACACATTCTCGTGTCCTAGTGCCAAAAATTTACAGTTATCAGGATGCTTCATTCGAGGAAAGACAATAGTCTGACATGAAAACACCTTATTTTCAATAATTGTCATAAAGCCTGTCTCAATTCTAAAACGATTTTCAAATGTTTCATTTAAAAACAAAAAAATACATGTTTCAATCCATTTAAAACAAGCAAATTAATAATACGAGCATGATGTCATCAGTTATCACATGATTGTGTACATGTCAATTGGCGGTAACGGTTTGAATAAGACTGTTATTCAGAGTCACAGTTACTTCCAATAGTACGAATTTGTTTTCCAGCTGGTGGATAACAGCATGGATTTTTGTCAATTTGATGGATGTGATATTACCTCTGAGAATTGGCACACCAAAAATATCCACCAGAAAAAATGAGATTTGATGTGAAATCAGTGACTGTGTCAACTTGTTTCAAATTGAAAGTTACCTTGCCAACCACTCCCCTGTCAGAGAGGACCTCCCGCGTTGAGCCACTGAATATCTCCCAGTGGCGACTGCGTAGCTGCACCATCTCCTCACCAAGGTTCTCTATACGCACACAGTAACGCCACTTAAAACACAAAACAGTATGAATCAAGCTCATGTTTCTCTACTCAACTCTCAACTGTATTCTTTTATAATTCCATGGTTCAGTAAAAGCATGTGAGTTACGATATAACAGTTTCCTGTTCTCAGTTGTTGTTTCACATACATAATCTGCAAAAGAAAAGAGGGCCTAATGCTCCCTTGATCGACCACCCAATATACAGAATTCCGGCCATGATAATATATTTATTTTTTTTGTGCTAGTGTCAAAAAAAATCTGTTTTCAATCTTGACCTAGATTTGATAAAGACAATCATTTCTGATGCT
This sequence comes from Mya arenaria, assembly GCF_026914265.1. Lineage (NCBI taxonomy): Eukaryota > Metazoa > Mollusca > Bivalvia > Myida > Myidae > Mya > Mya arenaria. The sequence goes on along the minus strand of NC_069125.1, from coordinate 67,299,105 downwards.
AAATGAAAATTAAACCTCCTATAGATTGAGTACACAAAATTCTTCTATGAGTTGATCTTTTCTATCTAGTTTACTTTCCACATGACAATCTTGACCTAGATTTCTTGAAGACAATCATGAGACCTAAGAATGACCCATATTTGATTCGAAAAAAAAAATCACTTTGATGATAAAAGCAGCCTCTATTGTGGTAGAGAAAACAATGACCTGAACTTATCAACATTGTGAACACAAATAGCCATAGACATAACAGATTATTAAATGGAAGCAGACAGCTCACCCAATGTATTTGAGCATCCTGACCAATGTAGAACGGGATAACTGTGACACGGACATTCTCCGTGGTGTGACGGTACACATCCTTCATGTACAGGTATGGCTGGAGGTCATCCTGGAATTGCTGCAGGGCCTCAGTACGCACAAACCTGGGACCGGCCACTGCATGTAAACACAATGTTTCCACGTCCAAGGTAGCTTATATGGTATGGAAGTATTTCTCACATATATAATATATACTATTTATGCATATGTATAGTATTGTTTTTTAAAAGTGACAAAAACAATCATAGATGTATGTTACATGATTGAAAGTGTTTGAAACTTGCCAATGTATAGAGGGAATACTCACATGTATCGTATAGTGGGAATACTCACATATATCGTATAGTGGGAATACTCACATATATCGTATAGTGGGAATACTCACATATATCGTATAGTGGGAATACTCACATATATCGTAAAGTGGGAATACTCACATATATCGTAAAGTGGGAATACTCACATATATCGTATAGTGGGAATACTCACATATATCGTATAGTGGGAATACTCACATATATCGTATAGTGGGAATACTCACATATATCGTATAGTGGGAATACTCACATATATCATAAAGTGGGAATACTCACATATATCGTATAGTGGGAATACTCACATATATCATCTCTGATGAAGAATGTCTCCAACAGGTCATGCTGTAATGGCTTACTCTTCTTTGACAATAATAACGGTCTGATGTCCTCATGGGACACATAGTCTATACCTGAAATATATAGAAATAATGGCATGCTTATGCTTCCCTGGCCCCAATATTACAAAAATAACTAAGTCATATCTCAATCTCATTTTACTATTTTATATAAAAAATATGTAAAAATGTGTATGTTCACTCTTTTTCAAAGCATATTTTCTAAGAGAATTCGTTGATCAAACCTTTTGGCAATATTTCACCGAGAACTAATTCATGGGAACTGGGTGTATATAAACCTACCCGGATACTCCATAACGGGCATGTGTTTGTTCAGGTACTTCCTTAGGCTCCGTGGTGGGATGAACGACACTCGAGGGTTATCAACTTTCTGGAACAAACATCAAAACAAATCTATAACACTGCAAAGTATGTGCCTTGTTGTGTGCTTTTTTTCTATACTTAATCTCTTTTTGAGTTAAAGAGAATTTGAGGGGTTGCTGAATAATGTTTTTGGTTAAAGTACTGGTTTTAAAGATGTGTTACTGAGGAGCATGTCTTCATTTTGTTTTTGAAAGGCCCTTGGATAATATCTGTATATATTTACCTTAAGAAAAATGGACTAAAAATTATCACATTCTCCAATTGAATTAAATAAACCGATTTTTCTGCATATCATCCAATATCTACTTTTTATGTTATCTATGAATTCATTTTTATAAAATTCAACATGGTTTCCCCAGTGCATCTAGAAAATATTTGAAAATATCTGCAATACTAGTATATCAAAAGATGTATTTTGCAAAAATATTGTGTGGATTAAATGGGTAAATGGTTCTTAAATGGTTCAGCGTATTCAAGTAAATCATGAATTGTACAAATTATACATGTAGAATCAATGGTTTTAGTGATATTTCTGAAAATTATTTGTCATAATATCCCTTTAAGAATGTATAAAATATGCAATAGTGTGTTTTAAGGTTGTTGGTGCATAATATTACAAAAGAGACCAATGTGTAGTACAGACTTGAACAAAAAATAGAGCTGTCACAGAAAAAGCATGCTCAACTTTCTTCGCCGCTTTAAGTTTAAGGATTGCAAAGTTTTGAAGAAATATGCATGAATCAATGTAAATAGATTACGTGCAAAACATTAACCAGAACTTTTTTTTAAAAAGGGCCATTTTTTACACTTAATGGAAAACAGAGTTATCCAACTCAGTTATTTTAGTATGTTTGATCATGGAGTTTTGCATAAAGTCTTAATGCAAAACATTGAGAAGTTGCTGAGATAATATTCTATGTGTGCTTACAAGCAAAATCTTAACCAGAATTTCAAAGTCGTATAATTAAGGGCAAAAATTTGCATAAATGCAATAAAGAGTTATTTTACTTATTTATATAAGTAGATTGGATTATTGGGAATACATGTATAAAGTTTCAATGCAATACATGATGTATTTGCTGAGGTATAGGTTAAAATGTGGTTTCAAGTAAAACAATAACCTAAATTTCTGTTGATTAATAAAAGGCCATAATTTACATTATATCCAAAAAAGAGTTAATTTACTTGGTTATTTAAGTAGGTTTGACGGTTAAAATCCTTTGTATAAAATCTAAGTGTAATACATCTAGTAGTTGCTGATATAGTATGTATTTGCTGAGAAATTGACTTAAATGTGGCTACATGCAAAACCTAACCAACCAACTTTCTTAATTAATGAAGTGAGATAATTCTATTTATCTCACTTCATTAATTAAGAAAGTTGGATAGTTGGGAACACATATGTAAAGGTTCAATACAACACATGATGTATTTGCTGAGAAAATGACTTGAAGGTGCTTGCATGCAAAACCTTAACCAAGATGTGACGCCAAGATGAATAGTAAAGCACTCCTTATTCTTCTTCGAATAGTGGGCTAAAAATGTATACTTGTATATATATATAATAATCTCTTAATTGCTTGAAAATGAACATGTCCTTAAGCATATGAAATTATTTCGAATATCAATGTTTGTTAGATATTTAACCAAGAAGTAATCATTTTGTGCACATATGTATAGACAATTATAAATATTGAAAATAAATTTCTCATAAAAGAGTAAATTTATCTGTATTCAAATAATCATATTGATATTAAATTAATACTTACACAGTGCACCAGGTCATTTTCATCAGCCAGAACCTGGTAATATGGCACTGGTTTGCTTGGCTTCTTTGCCCTGTAATGTAATTCTGAATTATATATGTACATATTTGAGTACAGCCTATGTCTTATACGGCCTATATGATATGTATCATCCTTCAATCTTAGCTGTATGGTGTGTAGCTAATTTGGCAGTTATGTACTGGCTAGGCCTAAATAAAAAATACATTTGGTTCGGGTTACCCGACCCTACCTACGGAATAGGCGCCGACCCTACTGTTTTTATAGTCAATTTTTTATTATTTTTTTTTTTTTTTGCTTTTCAATATGTAGTTTAAAACCTTAATTGCTTATATAAAAGATAACTTTAACACCATTCTCCAATGATGAAAATGACATTCTTATATAAAGCCTAATAAAAAAATAAAATAAAAAGCCTTCTTACCCTACCTATTTTTGAAAAGGATGTACGGTAACCCTAACCAAACAATTTATTTTTATAGGCCCTACTATTAAACTAGTTTACAAAATATACTTCATTTTATGATATTGAAATACATTTTAAATAACTTCATAAAACAAGAAGTCTTATAGTAGGATGGAGTTTTCTTAGGAATGTTCTACTACAACATTCTTAAACAAAGTATGAGCATTTTAAAACACAGAAGATAGCCCACGTACACCTCTGTATGCAACCGTTCATGGACCAATGCCGGCCAGTGCTGTATGATAACTCCCCGATACAGCAACACTTTGTGCATAAACACCTGCAACAATGCCGCAACAGTTATTTCATTGTGGAAAATAAAATTGACAAAAGTAATGGAAAACAAAAGGCCTAAAAGGGCCTATGCTCTACCGGCATGGCTTTTGTGGTCATATCAATCCAGAGCATGTATGTATGGGTAAAAGGCAACAGACATATAGTTTATGTTTTGTGTTTGGGTTACCTGAAAACGTAGCACGTTCAACATCTGAGCCCAGAAAGTATTGTAAGCAGATTAGTTGTATGAACTATTTTAATATGTGCCAAGTAAAAGTCATCTGACAAAAAAAAATGCTTTCAAAACTGTACTCATAGTAAAAATTTCTGTATTTTTAAAAGTTAAAAAAAAGTTGGTCAAAAGGTCAAAGTCAAGGGCATCCTAGGACAACATTGATCAATTTGAACAAACATTCACAATCAATTGTGCTGAGATGGATGCACGAACACACAAAAAGATTTTCAGACCTTTCCAGATTTATGTTTACCAAACCTGTGAACCCTGGGTGTGGCCAGTAATGACACCAGGTGCATAACTTAAACATTCACAACCAATTTTGTAAAGATGAATGCGCAAACTACAGAACTTAAAGCTAAAAAATGGCCTTTGGGCTTTCAACAAGAACAAGGCAGATTAATTCACAAAATCAACTGCAGAAGCAAAAAGCAAATTGTCTCTCTAAATCCTAGACTTGCAAATTGTCTCCCTTAACTCTAGACCTGAATTTTCATGTACATGTAAACTTGGCTAAAAATAGAATTCGCTCATGCAACCCTGGCTAAAAATAGAAAGCATTTCTATAAAACTTTCATGGCCCATAATCTAGGCATTCATGGGTGGATCTGGCTGGTTTTCAAAAGGAACCGAGCTCTAATGGATATCTAGATACTGTACAAGTTTCATCAAGATACAATCAAAACTGAAGACTGTATCGTGTTCACAACCAATTGTTTACACAATGGCATTTTTTTATACTATCAAGGGCCATAATCTAGGAATGCATGGGCGGATCTGGCTGGGTTTCGAAAGGCACCAAGCTCTAATGAATATCTAGATACTGTACAAGTTTCATCGAGATACAATCAAAACTGAAGACTGTATCGTGTTCACAAGCAATTGTTTACAGACGCACGGACGCACGAACGCACATACTACGTACACATTACCATCGCATAAGCTCTTCTGGCCTTTGGCCAGTAGAGCTAAAAACTGGATATAAATATACTTTAAATGTAAATAATAAGGATAATTAAAAGAAAAACAGGATATTCATTCAATCAACAGCAAAAAAATATTTTATATTACAACAAACTCCCAGATCTTCAAATCCTTTTTGTAAGCTTAAAAATATTATTATTAGGATTTATGCAGGACAAATATGATAAGACTGCTTTTATACACACATACATGTACATACACTACCAAAAGAAGCTACAATGTAGTTACTCGGTACCTGTCCACAGGGATAGATCTGAGTATCTGGGTTCACTGGCTCGCCAACTCCAAGCTCTGTCCACCTGCAGGTAACATAAAACCATCACAAACATGACAGCCCAACATTTTTCCTCTAGAACAATGTCATAATGCTTTTTCTTGAGTTCCGTTTGTAAATTTCCTGTAGTTTGTGTTAAAGAAATTAAATTACTAGTACTAAATTACATGAAACCTAGGTACAATACTTTTTGCCTTTTTATAATTAATAATTGATTAAGGGGGAGGGGGAATGGCCATAAGGGTGTGGCTAATGATGCGGAAAAATTACCAATACACAAGTGTACTATACAAGTCTTAGAGAGTACTAAGCTTCTTAGATCCGGGGGCTGTATTCACTGTATCTACTGTATTCACTATTGAATCCGAATCTGCGTGTCAGTCTGAGACTCAGCCTCAGAAAACCAAACCCTTTAATATTTCAATATATCTATAATATAATTAATTTTGACAAAAGATGTGTACTCGGTTGTAGAACAGTTTGTATCAGATACAGCACTTTTGCCCATATTTCCTCATGTTATTTCATTTTTACAACAAAAGGATTTTTTCTTCTTTTCTGAGCCAGAGTCTCCATCTCAAAATCTAGGCGTAACAGAATCAGTAAAATATCCCATGAAAGACTCCCTAAAAATGCAAAGGAGTCCAGAGATTGGATAGTTAATAATCAATGTCTTTGGGGGAAGACTGAAATTTTCATAAAGATAACTTGTCATGCTATTGCAATTGCCATTGCCATGAATTTTGATCTGTCCGTGATCTAGTGGTTACATACTTGACTGTCAATCCAGGGGTAGCTAGTTCAATTCCCAGCCTTATAGCTAAAAATATAAAATAATTGTCTTCCGGGAGGGATGTTAAATGGGAGCCTCGTGTGACAGTGCTATACACTGGTGCACATTAAAGAACCAGGGTAGCTCTAAACAGGGTTACATTCTGTTATTGCACTATGCACCAAAAACATAAAATGACTAACAATCTTATCCGAGCATTTGCCAAATGGGCCTTGCCTGAGTTTGAGTATAAATAAGCTTACATATATACACATACATGTGAATCAAGGTGAAGGACACCTAAGTGCACATGTATTACAGATACAGTATTGGGCACATCCGGAAATCATATTGGCTGAGACATAAGCGCAAACAAATTATTATATTGGATTGATAGAGAAGATTTATTTTAATTTGGCAATATAACAACTCAAGGTACTTTAAAGCTCGTGAATCTGTACAAGAAGTGCGAATCGATCCTAAATTTCGAACGCATTTGAGGACGAACTAAGAAAAAAATAAAAGCAAATTCCTTGCAGATAAATGTCACTCCAACTTACTTATATGACAATTTCCTGGTAGAATAATTTAAACGCTGCATGAGAGCATTGAGGCAGCTATAACTTAACATTCTTTTATAAATAGTCTTCATTTTTGCCAAATATTTTGGCTTCCTGTCAACTTGGCATGAATTACCCCCCTTGACTAGTCTCTCACAATGTCTGCCCTTGGAAGGATAATTTCTGCAAGTCGGTCTGGTAATTTCGATTATATTTACATCTTTCAAAGTAAAATGGATTGAACACTGCATTACAATTGTTTAAACACTTTTCTAGCCGAAACCATCGTACAGAGTTTGGTATCATACACATAGTATAATTATAGCTCCTGTAGTGTAGTTTGACTGAAATCTGGGACCAATAACAAACCTACACTCTTAGCTGAAATATAGTTTTTAATGTTATTGACTTGATTGGAGATAGCAAAGTACAGAAGTAGGAATGATAATTGATTGAAAAATGACAACAGGAGCAATAAAAATACCTGATTAAGGCATCTACATGTTTTACATAATCGGGGACCTCTTGATGTGGAGATGTAACATGCTACATTTTTCTGGATGAACACCCCCTCTTCTTTTCCCAATCCAGGACCCTTTCCAGATCCTGTTGAAAGTGGTTACAGTCTGAGGGTGACTCAATCTGTTTGTAGACCACACAATCGTCTGCTAAAAGACAAACATTTCTGGCAAAAACTTGCATTGGTACATGTTAGTCATTGATACTTCCCTGAGGGATGCTGCTGACAACAGGGGCTGGCTCAGATGTGGCACCATCAACAATTACCCTTTGTTATCTGTCAGACAGGGAAGATCTTAAGGGAGAATGTTCCCTCAAATACCGTAGTGGCCTAGCTTAGTGAGAAGATGTGCATGAGGGACTCTGTCAGGTCCAGCTGGGTTTCGCAGCTGCGTATCCTCCTGAAAGCGTGTTGGCCATAATTTAGGATGTCAAACTTGTTGAAGTGCTTCATAATGTTATGATCATTTATAAGATCGAGGCGGTTTTAAACATATATGCAGGTCAAAGAAACTGGTCTATAGTTACTGGCCTTGAAATGTTCTCCCTACGTTGGCAGTTTTTCAGATGTCATGTATCTCCCCAGAATTCAGGCATTTGTTAAAAATATCTTTCAATAGAGGGGTTTTAAAGATAACAGGAGTGGAATTTTAAATGCCATTTAAGGCTATGAAAACGAAAAAAAGCAAGAAGAGGGCTATCAAATACAATTGAAATGTAAAGAATTTCACTTCCAGCAAACTTGATGAGAGGGGTAAAAAGGTGACAATAAAGGGTTATTAAGGTGAATAAAATTGAACAACGTAGGAGGTTAAGTTATGATAATGTTTCCTGTTCAGGCAATTTCTAAAAATGGGGTACCACTATATGTCTGTACAGTACCCTTTGTTTTTTGCTTTTAAGTATAATCAAACTGCAATAAATTGTACGTGCTTGTGCCACTTGTCTTTACAATCTTTGGTATTGGTAGACTCATGGTATCCATACTCATTGTTGTTCACTCAATGGTGTGTTCAGTTAATGCATTCCTGTTATCAGGTTTATGTTCATGGTGTAAACAATGAAGTCACGTTTAATATTAGGTATTTTTTTCATAACAACTGTATTAACTTTATTATTACCTTCGGAAATATGTGATAATAATAACAATAGTCTGCTATAAAATAACTTGTGAAAACTAAAAATGTGTTTACTGTAAAAACTGCTTTTAAAATTTTAAAACAAGAAAATCTAAACATTTGAAAGTTCCTAAAAACAGTTAAAAAGTCAATTCACCAAGTGCCTTGTTTTAGTATTTCTAACAGCCATTATAACAGGAAGGGTAGTAGCAATAAATGGATGGGAACCAACAAAACTGGGAGGGGTAACCAAAATGGAAGGTGATAGTAACAACAGATTATTGCAATAAAATAGTTGATGGTGATGATTTTGGACTCATAATTGGAGTTTAAACTCATGATTTTCTTAAATTTCCTTGGAATCCTTTTCAGGGCCTTTTCCTGGACCCATCAGGGACCCTTCCTTGTGATATTTACTATCATATCATTCATACATTTCAGCATTTCCGGCCATAGTAAGGCAGCCAAGATGTCTATTCAACACTGTTCAAGGGAAAGGAGACTTTAGTAAGATTTTATATTCTTTATTTAGATTTACTATTTTGACAGTTTCACCACAATTATAAATAGTCAGTCGTAAATTACTTTAACGAGTAGTTGTTGTGAAAAGAGAAAAGGCTTTTCAAGAAATGTTTTTGGAATGATTGGATGAAAAAAAAGAAAAAAAAGTTGAATACTACTTTTTGCAAATAAAACTCACTCATTAATCAGTTTGAAAAGAGTGATCACAATGCCATTTTGCACCAAAGGACCTTCCCGGTTGATGTGAAACCAATGCAAACTACATGTATGCATGCTATTCAGGAGTATGAACCAGGAGTTGGTTTCTAGCGTTAACTTAAACCTCTGATGGCTGCAGTAAGCTTCTTTGATTTGGGGTGTTTTAACAGACCATAAATGTTATTCACTTTACTTATTTCGGCGGCGTAAAAGCCATGAACAACAATGCTTCTAAAACTTTAAATGCTTAGTTCATTTGCTAACGGTAGTTATAGTTGTTATCAGACCTATTTAAAGTGATAAACATATTTAAAATCAATACATACACATATATATAACAAACATAAACCTTTAACTACTTACTAAATAATGCATTTATGGAAAATATTAATTACTGATACTAACAAAAGATTGTAACCATGTATTTAATAGCTGAAAACGCACAAATATTGAACGACTGGTGAGTCCTAACAATTTACATTGATCAATTATATTATAAATACCATGTTTTCTGTACCTTTCTTTTAAATTAAACCCGGTATCCTTTCATAAGAACCATTGTTTTCGATATTTATTCATTCTTTTTGATAAATATAACAATTGTGGTACTGCTTATTTTAGAATAAGAATGTATCTTTATATCAAAATATCTGAATGATGTTTATTCAAGCCTATTATTGTTTTTTCAGTTGATGTAACAATCCGTCACAAGGAACCTCATACTCGCTCTGCAAGTGAAACAGCCTCAGACCTTGGCATGGATTTTTTCCTTATAGAACTTCTGAAAGGTGAAATGTTGGTTGTCTTTCTTTAATTCATAATTTATGCTTACGACAAAGTTTAAAACACCATTCTTTTTAAAATATATTATACAGGTATAGTTATTGACAGATCAAAATGTGGTTAGGAGTTGATGAGTTAAAAGTTTCTAGTAAAACATGAATGTGTCCTGCTGAGAGTAGTGAAAAAGTTATTTAAATAATAAAAAATGTATATAGGCCATAGGGGCAATGCAAGTTGTATAGATAGCTGCTTAAAAGTCATTCAAGGCAGCTGTAAAGGGAAGCTTGGAAGTATATAACTCTTTAAAAATAAGACTTAAACTTTCAAAATTGAGTGCCTTAAAGTACAAAAACTTCCATAATATAGGAGAAAACTTCCAAAGGCGTTATTTTTATGGTCACATTTTCAATAAATCTTAAAATAAATGAATTATTTTAGGAATACAATTTTGTGCAGTTGGCATGTTAAGGTCACAATGTCATTTCTAACATAATAGTTGGACATGTGTTGAAAGATGACCATGACTGTGGTCAATTTGGTGAACTTGAACTTTAAGCAGAAGGGGTGTACAATAGGGATCTCACATGGATCCCCCAAAAGCATTCTCATTATATTGATCGGACAATGGTTTTGTGTTCAAAGTCACTGTGACCTAGTCATAATGACTTCATTAAATAGGGGTCATCTGCAGGTAAGAATCAATCTCCCTTCCAAGTGTAATGACCCTAGAATTAAGCAATCTGTCTTTAATTTCAATTGGACAAGCTTTTTGTGTCCACAGTCACCATGGACCTTTGAATTACTACCTTGAAAATCAATAGGGGATATCTGCAGTTTGTAACCATCCTTTCAACCAAGTTTGAGGACCATATGCCATACTCTGTAAACAATTCAACAAGCTTTTTGTGGGTCAATAGGGGCCATCTGCTGGTAATGAACGACCTCCTTACCGAGTTTGAAGTCCATAGTCCCAAGCATACACTAGTTATCAATCAGACAAGTTTGGTCTACAGACTGACTGACATGTGCAAAACAATACAGCTCCGATTCTTCGAAGTGGGGCACAATAATTATATGTTTCTTGAACCAAGGGTGTTATCATTAGACAACCAACAGACAGCTTCAGTCTTACTAACAAATGTTTTAGTACCAGACTTGCTTCTTCTTGTATCTACAGGATTCAGTATTGCCAACAGCATGGTGTTTAGAGAGCAGGCAACCATCAACTACCCGTTCGAAAAGGCGCCACTGAGCCCTCGGTTCCGAGGAGAGCATGCCTTGCGAAGGTATCCATCTGGGGAGGAGAGATGCATTGCCTGCAAGCTCTGTGAGGCTGTTTGTCCAGCACAGGTATAAAGTGATTCATTAATGACTTTCATGTTATATATTTCTGACAGTTTTGTCAAATTGTCTTGACACAATAAAACCATATCCTTGGTCATCAACTGCAGTTACATTTAAAGCGATATAGGGTTTTCAGAAATACATATGTATGTTGTAAACTTTTTGTATAAGCTGTTCAATAATAATTATATGTTGCAATAAAATCTCTAACTGTGGAACAATACAGAAAGTGGTGAAAGGAAAAAATTGTCACTTTTCAAGAAAGATTTCACCCAAGCTTATACCAACTTTTGTGTGGTGGTCACATAGAGGTTGCTTTGTCCAGTGGCATCATCAACTTCGTCGATGTATATTTATTTTCAAAAAAATAGGTCAAAGGTCAAGGTCATTGTGACATTTACAAGATAAATTACAGGCCTTTCTGCTTAATAACTTTTGAGCGACTTGTAATCTTCAAACTTAGTAGTATGCACATTGATCATAGACAGTATATGAGCCCTACTGATTTTGGGATAAAATGGCATAGTGACCTTTCCTAGAACAATGATGGCACTTTTTTAGGCGATACATCTGGTTCATGGAGTTTGTATCTTAGCTGAAGTGAATTAAGCAATTTAGTGTTTGTTGTTCAGCTAACTTTCATTCTTTCATCCCCATATAACAATGAAAAATGTTTAATCTCTGCATTGTTATGTTACAATCCTAGATACTATCCTAGTGAATGGAATAACTAATAACTGTAATAAATGTAATTACATTCAACCCTTGCAGGCTATCACAATTGAGGCTGAGACTCGAGCTGATGGCAGCAGAAGGACAACACGTTATGATATTGACATGACAAAATGCATCTACTGTGGTTTCTGTCAGGAGGCCTGCCCTGTTGATGCTATTGTAGAGGTATGTCTTACTTCAAGCTACATAGGTGTTATGGTTAAGGTTTACCAGCAGGACACCATACATGTATATTGCAGTTTTAATTAAAAACATTTGGATGCAGTTTTTAAATTATTAACATTTTGTATAGTTGACATTTTGTGCCACTATTTAATTTAAATTAGTGACGTTAATAGCTGATGTGATTGTCATTGAAATGCAATACTGACTTTGTTGAAAAGTTTTTTGTTGTTAATAATCTTAGGATGCATGTATTGTATTGCAGGGTCCAAACTTTGAATATTCGACAGAGACCCATGAGGAACTATTGTACAACAAGGAGAAGCTGCTGAACAACGGTGACCAGTGGGAACCAGCCATTGCCAGCAACCTGGAGGCCGACTACCTGTATAGATAGACCGTGAACCAACCCTCAAAGTGACTGACAATATTAAGAAAAGTGTGTGTAATTTATTTTCCAACAGCATTCGGATAAACAAAAAATATGTGTTTGGAGACGTTTTGATTTATAATACTAGTATATCAATGTTTGATATAACATGGTTTGCCCTAACAGTTTGGCAGTAAAAGTAAAAGAGTATATATCATTAATGAGAACGAGTTTCGAAACTTTTATTGTGCTGTTGAAGAGTTACTGAAATTTGCTATTATTTATAGTGACAAACTTGTATTTTGCGAATGTTGTTTTTACCTGAATAAATCTCTTAACAAAAATGTTGACATATATCCAACTCTTTCATTATGTTTCAACCATTACTTATTGCCCACCAAAAAAGTTTGCTGACATTTTTGACACGTTGAGTCATTTAGTCATGCATCCGTGGGCATGTGATTGTACAAAACTGGACTATTACTTGGTCAAGCATTTGATTATGTTTAATTGGCCTAGCACACTTGGTCATCATAATGAGTTGGTTTGGCACGCGCAAGACACATGCCGAAGGTCAAGGTCACACTTAAGGGTCAATGGTCAAAAATACTTCCATTTAAGCCTTTGGATGTCCTGGACTGTAACTTGGCCATACCTGGGAGTAAGATTACTTGTATTATTGGTCCCAGGCCATACAAAACCTATTATGGTAAGTTGTCGCGTTCAATACTAAAGGGCATAAGTAATTGTTGTGTTAAAATGTCATAGGCCAAAGCAATTATCGCTTTGTGTTCACCGTGGACGGACAATGTGTGGCGCACGAGAACCATGGACGCGTTGTGTAGAAAGCGCAGTATTCAAGATGACTGCAGAAGGCAGATGACTTGCCTAAACATCGGCGATGTTTTCAAACACGCTTTCTGCTAAGCATACCCGTGATGTATATAGTTAACCAATAGGAAAAAAGTTCCAAACGTCCACGTGGCTTTAACCGTTCTTTAAAGATAGATAGTTTATCTGAAATGACATGTCCTGAACAGCACTCTCTGCGACGCAGCAAAGATTTCGCCTCGGGGATCTCGGGAAGGCTCGCTTGTAACGTGCTGTTGCATAGTCGTTGAGCGCTCTCCAGCTAACTGCTTGAAGGCAACGCACCAACCCCTACGAGTCACATGAAGAGTCTAATGGTTTTAATAACTTACAACACATCATTTTAATGTATCTAGTAAAACGTTTGACCAGCGGCGGGCTTGACAGTTAAAATTTCGCCAACAAAGCCTTTTGAAAGCGTTCTATGCATCGGCATACCCCAATACTAAGACACGTATGCGGTCAAAGGACTTAACCACATTCAGTAAACAAACACGGAATTGTACGCATCTTTATTGCTGGAAGTCAGAATGAGCACATTTTATGTCTTGGTTCCACAGGGCACATAGGCGTCAACGGGCCATACGCACGTTCCCATCGACTGCTCAAACACCGTACCTGTAATAAGTATAAAACAGAGGTCAAATGAGATAACCGAGCATATACTTTTTTTAATAGTACGGACGAAAATACCTAAGCGGTATGTGAAGATGTTTTAACTTCTTCCAAAATAACGAAAATACAGCTGATGCCGTAAACAGATTACTAATCAATCGGAAGAGAACTGTTGAACACATTTTAAAACAGTGATGAGAGTAACCTGGTGTGCAGAAGTTGTGTCCGTAGTAAATATGGTGACTGCACGTGTAGTAGGATGTACAGTTGAGGGTCAGGTCCACGTAACTACCGTCTCCCTTTTTCGAACAGTCTCGCGTCAGTCCACACGGCGCTGCCACGTGGTTCTCGCTGCACGGGAAATATGTATAGTTTCAACTCCGGTACCGTGACATATGAATTAAGTATACCATTGCATAGAATAAAAAAACTCATAATTTTAGTTAAGAAACTGATATGACGACAGAATACAGTTTAGTGCATGTTCACGGTTAACAAATGTCTGGGCCCAATCTCTCGATAATTTTCATTTAGCTATTTAGTTCTATACTTAAAATTACATTTTCAAAACAAAAAAATAGTTCATCTTATCCTGAATAACTTAAATAGTATTTTCCTTAACAGTCTCAAAACTCTAAAGAGATAATGAAAAAACAAATATTATACCAAAACGAAAATAGTTTGTTTAGCTTGATCGTGTTACAAATTATAAGGGACTTGTCATTCGATAAAATGGGGCCTGGTAAACGGCTATATATTACACTAGAAGGTTTTATACAAGTACATACTGGTCGCATTTGTTTGTGACGTTGTTAAAGACCATCTGCTCCTGGCACTCGTGCGAGATGAGAACATGGTTCTTGCACTCCTCGTAAACCTTACAGCCGATGTTGTACAGACCGTCCGCCAACATGCTGCAGTCCGTCTGGCCCGCGCCTGCAATGCGCGAAGTGAACAGCACTTTCATAGAACCTTTTGAATTTTAAGCCAGTTCGATTCTGCGACGAAAAATCAATTGATTCTACTTTCGCATACGCCGCTTCCCAAGTTCACGTATTCGCGCCACACATGTATATGCAATGAATTTCATTGCACTCTTTTAAGTATATGTATGGTACTTCTTTAATACTTGAAGACGCATAATAGGTCAATGGAACTGTAAAATGGTAATTTGCCTTACATTTGACAAAAGGTAAACTTACCCACGGAGAAAAGGCCGCAAAGAAGAAGTACGAAGTAGATCATTTTAATGACTTAACACAACGACTGACTTGACATGTACTGTCACGATAACGTAATCTTAATGCTTCTTAAGTTTTGGGGAATTCAAAGAAAGATAAGAACCCACTCCTATTAAGTAGGATAACGAAACATTGCTCAACTATCTAAGTGTAGATGTCTGTACCGCTGTGTATTCATGTTTTTCTCTAGCAAAATCAATGTCGTCTAATTCGTTTTTATAAACGTTCATTTTAAACTTTACCGGTTACAAACCGATGACATACCCAGTATGCATGTCATGTCTACAGATGCGTGCGCAGACCGTTAAGACATGTGACCAAGAAGAACGTTGGCAGCAAACTCTGGCCTCAAACTTTCACCTAGTCCCACTCTTATAGTGTGTTTTATATCAGCAATAATATTTGCGAGTTATTTACAGCTTAAATAAAAAGATACTAAAACCAAGCACAATAAGATGACGTATCTTATTTTTATGCTATAAAACATTAGTCGCTAGTTTTGTATCATATTGAAATTGGCGATTAGAAAACATGTTGGCTATCATGTCGGTGCGGATTTCCTGCGTATCTGTCCTTCTGCCACTGGTGGCAGTTATATCAGGTAAATCGTAATTCTTTACAAGCTGCACTTGCATTGAATCAAACAAAAGTTCAGTTTCAAATATTGAATATATGTGGCTTTCACTTCCTTAAAATAATACGGAATCACTTATAGCAGATACAGACAATACAATGTATACCCTCCTAAGGATTAAACAATGTTGGCGGAGGTCACGTGACCGACACATTACTAGAATATTTATTACAGAATAGGGCGATTTCTTTCTTTGTTTGAAGTTTGTTCTAAAATCGTATCGGGAAAACCGGGTCTGCAATAGAACTGTGCGACGAACATCATAATCAATATATTTTACAGGTTCGCAAATTAAGATCATAAACGGCGAGGACGCTGCTCCCATGAGCCACCCGCACCAGGTATCGCTCCAGTGGAACATTCTTGCCGCCATCGGGTTTCCAGGAGAGCGGTGGTTTCATATATGTGGCGGCTCCGTCATCAGAAAGAACGTTGTTCTCACAGCCGCGCACTGCGCGGAGATCGCCAGGTACGAATATCGTTATAATTATTAATTACACACATTACGAACTAAGTTTTGTATACTGTTCTTTGTACACCTGAGATTGGCTGTAACAACATACATTTTAAAAAAAACAACAAAAAAACCCAATGCCGAGCAGTTAATCATTCTTTTCTTGTGTTTCAGCAAGCCAGCCGAGCTCAAGGTAGTGGTGAATGACCATCGCCTCTTCGATGTGGACGACACCGAGCAGTCAATTCTGGTTAAAGAGATCATATTGGTGAGTAAACTATGTTCATATGTTGAACTTTACTATAGTCTAACAGTGTACTGTTTAATGTAATGTTATACGCAAGTAAGATGTTCTTAAATCAGAAGGCATTTCAGTGCTGTTTTTCAACGAGCTTTAACACCTAACCTAATATTTCAATAAATAGTATTTCGATCAGGTGTTTTTGCCAAAGTCCCTTAGTATAAAACACGTCACTACCTTCCAATATAATTCCATAACGTCACGTGCAGCACGAGGATTATATTCCTGGACAGGACTACGACAATAGCGTGTATCCAAACGATATCGCGCTGCTGCGGCTCGTTGGCGAGGTCGCCGACAGCTCCTCCATCATCCAAATCGACACGGAGGAAGATCGCAACCGCACGGGGCAAACGTGCATCATCACCGGATGGGGGCTTAATGGTAACTAAATGTTATCTTTACACCAGATTTCAGCAATCGAATGCCATACTTATATAAGTGCTTCAAGTTCAGAAGAACTTCTGCGATTACAAACCAAAAACCGAACGTTTTTCAAAGTCATTTTAATGTTTTCGAAAAAGTTTTACGAGCACGCGAACTATTGCGATGATACAGGTTGTGGTGTTCATTGATGATGTCTATAATAAATGAACAGAATAAAGCGAATGAACATAAAATAACAGTGAACATATTTCAGACACAAACTCTGCCACCCCGAACATCTTGCAGCAGCGAGAAATGAAGGTGATCAGCGAGAAGGAGTGCGAGGAACTGTGGGACGTTGAGGACTCCTTCATCTTCAAGGGACACGTGTGTGTGTTTGACGGCCCTAACAACACCACCGGCGGTGCCGCCTGCAGCGTATGTCCTTAACATGGGATGTATTCAGTATAAGCTACGGTTCAGTAAAAATGCTTTGAAAGTCGATGATTGATGTGTGAGAATGACATTGCATTCTTGATTTATCTTCTATTAGAACATTACAGCATACCGTAATGGTTTCTAAATTGTACATCTAAATACAGCTGTAATCTATTTAAATGTTGTCTATTATTTGCATGTGCAGGGTGACAGTGGTGGTCCGCTGGTGTGTGACGGGGTGCTGGTAGGTGTGACGTCATGGGGCCGCACGGGCTGTCGGGTACCGGAAACGGGCGAGTTTCTGCCTTCAGTGTACGCGCGTGTCTCCTACTACTACGGCTGGATACAAACAACTCTCCAGCGATGGTCCATTGGTCGCGGGTAGCGCAGCTTAGAGCGAAAAGCAACATCCGTCCAAATGATCACTTTTATCTTCGAAATCTTAACAATAACAGGTTATCCGTGAGAAACTGTGCATAGTTGCAAATATGTTAATACCTCGCGCTAAAAAAGAAAGTTATATAGATAATTTATTAAGAGAGAGTTATATAACTTCCAATAAAAAATGTGCTGATAACAGATTCAGTAATCCAATTACTGTCACACTTTACACTTCAATGTAACTTATATCACTACCATGTACCAAACGTTCCCTTTCAACCGTTTCTTAACAAAATAAAACCTTTAAAAACGAAATGTTCAATATTTAACAAAATGCTTCTCATCAAGTATTGTTTTCCGTGAACAGTTGATAAAAATGTTCAAAGTCCATCACGTTCCCCACGCCGACAGCCGGATCCATGCTTATAAATTCCTGGATGTTATTCTCTGATGCTGAAAATGAAAAACAGAAACAGATACTTAGTCTAAGAAAATGCATATAACCTAGTTTATGACGTTAAGTGATCAACGCTCCGCTATGTACACACTTATTTTCCCTTTTCCTTAATGGTAAGATTCGCTGGGAATGTAAAGGATAGATAGTATGCTTCCAACGACCGCGGAAAACAAAACAAGTTATTCCATATGCAACCACAATTGTTGTCAAAAATATACCCATGTCCACGGACGTGTATCATAAAATATCTCGGAACGTGAATTGTAAATGAGTAATACCCTCTGTCCGTATTGGTGGGTAATCAGGAGGCGGTTTGAGATAGCGTCCTTCATCATCCAACATATGGGAACGATCAGACGCAAACGTCGCGAGGAACGTCGACGCTGCCACCACGCGGAAACGCCTGAAAAAAACGCATAATGTACGAGAAAACTCACAATTACAGTTGGTTCAGACAGACACATTGTAAACATTAAGCTCTAGAAATTTATGCAAGTTCTAAACGATTACATTTTGTGTTGTTTTTTCTTCAGAAAATTTACATTTAACACAAAGCGTACCCACTCCCATGTGTATTTGTACTCTATAAACCTCTGAAAAGTAGTTACCAAGAGATATATTCAAAGGAAAGATTTTTACCGTCGAAACTGTGGTTTCAGTGTTGAGCACGGGTGTATGGTACGGAAAGCGTACTCTTCAAACCTCACCGGAAAACTGAGCCTTGAATCCAGATCATACACAAACGAACCCGATGCCATTTTATGAAGTAATATAACGTGGTAATCCTGAAAATGTAAAATAAAACATACAGAATACAGAGCATGTGTACGGCATGTGATGCCATATGACAACAAATTCATGCCAGTTCATGATAGTCGATCGAAGTAAATCAAGAACATTTCATGAGGTGTCAACAAACTTCAATCACATAAACGTTGGAAATGCATATTAGCTCATACTGCACATACCCAAACAACAAGGCCTTCCTCATTCTTCCCTGCCTTCTGAAGCCACAGTGGAATCTAAAAGATATCAGTAATAATATATTCATTGATAGAACGTTCAAACATGAACGATAAATATTAAAGTTTATATTAACTCAGAATATCATTTTTACATTCAGGTGAACCGAGTACTGCATAATAAAAGTATTTAATTGGCAAGTTCAATGGTATTGCAGACATGTTTCATAGTCTCAGTCTCAGTGATCATGAAAACTATGATGTATATCAAATGGAATTATGCGAACTCTACAGAGACTTATTCCTCACTTGCTTCTCCTTATTTGAGATGAAAACACAGTAGCACCTGCAGAGTTCATCAGAAAATCTCGATTTCACTGTATTACAAAGCTGCCAAACATTCTCTTCGCTGAAATTTTTTGAACAAGTAATGATTACAAACGTTTTTATTTCGTTCATTGAACAATGTTTGTATACCGGAAATAATAAAACATATTTATGGCAATATATTCACTTAGTGCTGGAATTCAACGTGCCTATAGGTGTTTTATATCACCTCTGTCCCTTTGGTACATTTATATACATATCCGCATACCGGGGCGATGATAATAACATTAGATTATGCTGTATAACCTTCTTATAAACTTCTGTGTACTGTATATCTACACTTATTTTACATACAATACACGAGTTACCAATAGCAATTTGTATATATAACTGAAGATTGTTCGCTGAACAAAGGATGGTAGCATGGTTGCAGCTCCACTTTTGACATTTCTTCTCTGACTTCCATTTTTATTTTCACTTTCGGTTTCAGATGATCAATTTAATCGATTATTTTGTTATATAAATTATATCCCTCAAACATGGGCAAGTATGATATTCATTATTCATATTAAAAGTATCTGAACACAAAAAATAGTTTCTATATATGTTGGCTTTGTTTTCTAATGAGATCAAATTAGTAATATAAAATCAAGCACATCGTGCGATCATGTGACTGTTCAAAATGGCTGCGCCCATAAAAATCGGTAACTTGGCTGCAAACAAAACTGTTTTCTTTTGCTGTGACATGCAAGAACGGTTTCGAGATGCAATTCAGTATTTTGCGGATATAGTCACTGTTTCAAGTAGGCTGGTATGTAGTTACTTGCCCCTCAACTGTCTTAAAGGGTAGAAGGAGTGTTTGTGAACGATTTGCCATATCAAAAATCCCTCATTAGACATTACCTTGAGCCTGACTATTCATTCGTAAATGCCTGGTACAGGCTAAACATCATCAAATGCTGGGTGGCATTTTAGAATGACAACTGTCTGGCATGCATTACCAAATTTCTTCTGACAGTATTATTAAAGTTGATGGAATGCTGCACAAATCGGGGATAATGCTAACCAAACAAAAAGGATGTTGATATAGAGCTGACACTACAGAGGTTTTGAGTCTCAATCAAGTATATTCAGAATAAGCTTCTCAATAAAAATGTGCATACATGTACATGTACATCAACAAATGACAAGTGCTTACATTACATGCATTGTTATTTATATGATGCATGTGTATAGTTATAAGCAATTTTTTTCTACCTTGGCTAAAACTCATATTACTCATATTAAAGCTGCACTCTCACAGATTGAATGTTTTGACAACTTATTTATTTTTTGTCTTGGAATAACCAATTTTCGCATAAATCCATGGATACCAGTTATATGAGACTCCTGACAAAAAAATAGATCGCAGATTTCTATATTTAAGTTCAAAAAATTATGTTTTATGCATTTTTCTTAGCATGTTAGTAACGGTTAAAGTCATAAAACATAAATTTTTGAACGGAAATATTAAATTTGACGATCTGAGTTTTTGTCAGCAATCTTATATTATTGATTTGCAGATAATTACGCCAAAAAATGCCATTTCCAAAACAAAAAATAAAAATATGTAAAAATGGTAAATCTGTGAGAGTGCAGCTTTAAAGACAGACAAATCCATTATACATCAATATTTAACATCAGAGTGGTTTAATAGGTGTCAGAGCAATAAAGGGCCTTTATGGTAATGAGCCTTAAGGTACATATATGCCCTGACACATACATCAAAACTAGTTTTAGTTCTTTAACATTCAAGGATTAACACTTGTTCAAGATAATGATGTTAGTTTGGCACTGTCTAGCTCTGTTTTTTTGCAATAATGACATTTCATCCATCACTTGGATGCGTTTAAATCATACATGCCATATTTTCTGGAGACCATTCAGGGGGATTTGTTCAAAAGGCTGAAAATTCAGGGGGATTTTGGTTGTATTCAGGGGGATTTTTTTAGCAGGTCTAAGTTGGCGAAATTTTAAAGCATTTTTAGACGCAAGTATGAAAAAATGTATTCACATATTGTTTGCTTGTCATGTCATACTGTAATGCACTTGCAGAACAAAATACGTCATTGGAAAAATATGTTTTCGAGACAATTAAATTAAATTTACCTTCCTCCAAAGTCTTTAAAAAAAACTGCTTTGATGACTTTCAGACAATAAGAGAATAGAATAAATATTATTAATTTCTTCCTTCCAAAAGAGTATTATTTCTTTGCCTTTGATAATTACTACAAATTAATTGATCACTTGTTTTAAAAGTTTCCTTTCGGAGAGTTTCACTCACATACTGTGGTTTCACTTTGTCATTATTGCCTGATGTAAAATTAAAAAAAAAAAAAAAAAAAATTGTTTTTTTTTTTAAATTCCGGGGGATTTTTATCTCCCGCCGGGAGATCGGGGGATGGATCGAAATTCCGGGGGATTTTTCCCCCCGCCGGGGGATATGGCATGTATGTTAAATGCCATTTGTTATTAAGATTTGGTATTCTTTGAAAGCCTGTCACTGGTAGAAAAGGAATATATTGTTTTCGAAAAAAGTATCAACGAATATGTTACTTTGTACAATCTTCAATGTATTCTTAAATTTATCACCAATTTGATTTTTTGGTGATGGAAGATAGCAACATTAGCTAGTTTGTGTTCATTTTCATATTTTTTTATAATAAAAAACTGCAAAATATAATGTCTATAATGTTTTCACAAAGGGCGGACAGGTGGGCAGGTTTGTGGGTGTCGTCAAACTTACCTATAAAACTGAACAACTTTTGTTAGGGTTGACATATCTTGACCAAACTTTGTACATAGAAAGAGTTTATGGTGACCTTTCATGGGATTGCGCTTCTACTAAAAGTAGAACAATGGTTGAAACTGATTGACTTTAGTTGGGATTGACATATCTTGACTTAACATGGTATTTAGGAAAAGTTCAAGAGATTGCATTTGGGGCCCCTGGGGTCAAGGTCACTGTAACAAAAAAAGAAAAAGGGTTGATACTAAATAACTATAGTTTGGGTTGACATATCTTGACTTCACATGGTATTTAGGAAGAGTATATGGGGACCTTTAATGGGATTGTGTCAAGGTCACTGTTACTGAAAATAGAAAAACAGTTGACACTGAATTTCACAATGAAAGCTGAAGTTCTTTTGTCAATCTTTGAACCTTTGTTGCATTGCGGCATTTCTGGATTTGTGTTCTTTTTAAATGACACCAATATAACATGTGGTTAACTGAAGGCAAACAGTCAAACTAGTGCAAACTGCTTGTTGAATAACTTTAAAAGGCAGGAAATCCCAAGCTTGCTAAGATTTGACCCTTGTCTCACCAAACAAACTAACATTACAGAAAAATTGTTACATCGTGGTTGCCCATGCAAACAGATAGGGAAACTTATTCAATGAAAACAAATGCTCCTATATCATTTTAAATAACAAAACACACAAGAATGAATCAATACATATTAACAACATTTTTATCCACTGTTCCAAGTCATCCAAACTTTGAACTATAATATTATCAGGAATTGAACTACATCAGGAAATGAGATGCAGTATGGCGGTGGAAGCAAGAGTTAGTAAAGGTGGTTCATTGATATATTCTTTAATGACAATCTGTGTTTCTCACTTTGATATAAATCCCCTAACTTTTGTGAATCTTTTTGAGAAGATGGTCCTTTATGGTGCCGAGCTGGGGTCAACTCTCACAGTAACTGACATCATGAAATATGAACAAGTCTTAAGGCTTGAAAAATGTGCTGGAATTTACACCTTAGAAAAGGAACAGTCCATAAGTAAATAACTGTGAATTACATGATACCTAATTATCAAGGTGTTGTTCACTTATATCATCATTTTTTGATAAATTGAACTTTGTATTGACTTAATTATCAAATAAGTGTGTTCACCAGTGTCTTTCAAGGGTAAACATGATATCATTAGACCTATTAGCTGTAAATTATGCAGTTCATATAGACAATTCAATTATAATTGACCTCGTTTATCATCTCAGTCAATAATGATTTTTTGGTGATATTTCACAGCTAATAAGAAATTACTGTCTTTAAGTGACATAAAATACTACAAATCTTATTGATGAATTGTGTCCGTGGTGAGTATCCTTATTAGGCAATGAATAGCTGTTTAGGTAATGATTTACTCACATTTAGTGTATCATATGCATTTTTTGTTTCAGTTGCAAGGAGCAAAGATTTTAGAAATCCCAGTCATTGTAACGGAACAGGTAAACCTGATTTTGCAAGACTTCCTGTATTTTTTGTTTCTGGAAATAAAAAATATAACTTCGATAATTTTTAAACTTAGGAAATGTATCGTATTTTTTCCAAACTTACTATTTTACCAATGAACGTTTCTATCACCAATTAAGATCACAACTGCAAGTTTCCAATCAGGTTTTGAATCAACTAAGGAAACTCATTGACTATTCTGAATATGGCTTATTTCTACAAACTCTGACAGTACCCCAAAGGCCTCGGCAAGACAGTTCCTGAACTTGATGTATCGCACGCTGTGGGCGTGTATGAGAAGACCAAGTTTTCCATGGTCCTTCCAGAGGTCGAGGAGAAATTGCACACGCTTTGTGGTGGTGACGTCAAGCACGTGGTTCTCTTCGGCATTGAGGTATGTTAGCACCAATGTATTTTACCTTTATATCTGTGAGAAGACAATTTGCTTGTTTATTTCCCGACTGTTTACAAGATGATAGAGTCCTTAACAGCAGAAAAATGCACATGTTAATGGAACTAAAATGTTAAAAAAATATTGGAATCGTAATTAAAAGGTATATGTATAAACTTTATATAACGTATTTTGTCGTATGTCTACATTATCTGTTCACGCCTTGGTTGACATTAACGTTCTCGAGTCAACATTATATTCCATCACCCTCTCTGGGGTCTGATTTGTATATAATGGTTTAATACACAATTCTATCAAATATGTTATTTTCCCATGCTTTCTTGGCAGGCGCACGTGTGTGTGCAGCAGACGGTATTGGACTTGCTGGAGCGTGACATTGAGGTACACGTTATCGCAGATGCCTGCTCTTCGCGTTCCATGATGGACAGGACATTTGCCTACGAGGTGAGCAACTTGTGATTTAAATTCACATTTCTCGGCAGTGCCTTTCTTCCTTAGCACGGCCACTATATGTCAGCTCCACCAATTAATGCTGGTGCAAAGAAAATGAGCTGTCGACAATTCCGTGATGCAGCTGTGCACTGTTTACTTCTACAAACGTGAATGTAATTTGTATTTAATTTTATAATTTAATTATGCGCCAGTCAATTGTAACCAGGGCCTCCAGGTTCGGGGGTATACCGGGGATACCCCGCTATTCCCCGGACCTGGGGGGGGGGGGGGGGGGTCGTGGTTACAATTGACTGGTGCATTAAACGGACATATTTCGAAAATCGCAGACTGTGGTACTGTGAACGAAAACTTAGCATAACGTAGCAGACTGGCTACGATTTAATTTCAATATTGTGCGAATTGGGATGCCAGAAGCTTTTCTCTAGAGTCGGACCTGTGCGTATTTTGAGATCTGCTAGCATTTCAAGTACACTTCGTTGCTTACACACACCGTAAGGACTTTCTGGCGCATGCAAGTATAACTGTTATTTTTAGTACTTACGCTGGAACACAACTAAATTAATAAGCACGTTTTAAAAAAGGAAATATGCACATATTGATAAAAGTGGTGGCACGGTTGCTCTAGTGATGGCGGTATCTAGTAGTGGTGGCGCTGTCGAGTACGTTTTGCGCCCGAAGTAACATAAATGTTTTGACCGGTAACACATCTTTATTTGCGGTAATAGTGTTCATTGGAGCTGTATGCCTCATTTAAAGACCTACACCGATGTATGCCCGTAGTATTTGCGGCATGCCTCCAAATTCATTTAAATATTTTTTTCCTTGTATGGCTCCTTATCAAATAATACAGTTTCAATACCTATTCCCTGACAAATTCAACAAGAACAAGCACGTCATGGAAGACTCACTTTTCAACACGAAAATTGACTCCCAAAAAAACATCGCCATGCAAAAGGGCAAAATTTGTTTCACCAATCATATTCTGTGACTTCCAGGTCTTAAAATTGGTTTTTTTATGGTTGCCACGAAAGGGCATTTTGTTTCTTTCTACCTTTAAAATCCCCATGTGTGATTTACAAACAGTTATAAGGCGTTATCTTTACGAAGTCCACATGTTTATTTCATTTTCAGATACTAAACGTTATCACAGTGCAATACAATACATTGAAGAAATCCTGACATGCACTCAAGGACGAGTGTAGGCTATTTAAGTATAGGATAGGTAGCTATAAAAGGAAATTAGTATATTTTAATGAATTTCGGTGTATGACTTTCAATGAACACTATCAGTATCGCAAATAAAGATACGTGTTACAGGTCAAAACATTTATGTTACTCCGGACGCAAAACGTACTCGACAGTGCCATCACTAGAGAAACAGCGCCACCACTTTTATTATTACGTGTATATTTCCTTTTTAAGAAGTGCTTTTAGTTTTGTTGTGTTCCGGCATAAGAACGTTACATAACAGTTTAGTTGCATGTGCCAGAATGTTCTTACGGTGTGTGTAAGCAACGAAGTGTACTTGAAATGCTAGCAGATCTCAAAATACGCACAGGTCCGACTCTAGAGAAAAGCTTCTGGCACCACAGTTCGGCACCATATTGAAACGATATCGTAGCCAGCCTGCAGTAAAAGTGTTCTTACACGGTACCACAGTCTCTGATCTTCGAAATATGTCTGTGTTATGAAATTATCAAATAAAATATGAATCGCATTCACGTTTGTAGAAGTAAACGCAGGGCACAGCTGCGCCACGATAGTGACGACAGCTCATTTTCTTTGCACCACCGTTAAGTGGTGGAGCTGGCGTTTAGTGGCCGTGCTAAAGTGGTTAAGTGGTGGAGCTGGCGTTTAGTGACCGTGCTTAAGTGGCAATGAGCTATAGGACGTGCACAGGACCCACGAAAGATTTATGCTGAAAAATCGATAATAACCTGTCTTATAAAAAAGAGGTTATTTTGAGTGTGAAGCCAGTAATTTCAAGTTGTATAGAAAACAATAATTGTAGTCTACACATCGTCCATTTTAACAGCAGAGATTTGATTACAATGCATGTAAATGTTATGTATGATGGACATGTAATAGTTTATTTATGCTCTCTCCTCAAATATGTTTTCCTATCTTCTCTTTTTTATTTATATGCATATATCAAGTCTTTAGGAAATACTGTGTTTGTATTATTTTATTCTGACTGGTTACAGCGGTTCCGGAGTATCGGGGCGACGGTAACGACAAGTGAGGCGGTTTTGTTGCAGCTGGTAGGCAACAAGGACCACCCGATGTTTAAACCTATTCAGGGCCTCATCAAAACCAGCGCTCCCACGTCGGGCCTCGTCAAACTGTAGATCAGTTTATTTCCTTAAAATGCGATAAATGGACGCCTGTCTAGAGAATATTTGGTAGTGCAGTTTGAAAGTGTCTTTTTGTACTTTGACATGTTCATACTTCGATGAAACGAAAGTCAAACTGACGTAAGTGTTAAAGCATCAATATCTTCATAGTATGTACATTGTGTTTCACTGTTTAATTTTTACATGGTGGTCATTTTATGTCTAATAAATATGATAAATGGTATGTACTCGTATGTGCCGTTTTGAGGGACTTCGATCATCCTCATATAAGAAGTGCCGAACACGTCAATAACACACGTTTTGAAACGTCTTTGTCGGATTAAAAATTCAACATGTGTTTCGATTCAAGTCTGTTAATGATACATACTCGAACAACTAAACTTAATGATACAAACAAGAACACATATCACTTAATGATACAACCACGAACACATATCACTTAATGATACAAACACAAACACGCACCTCTTAATGATAAAACCACGAACACATATCTCTTAATGATACAAACACAAACACATATGACTTAATGATACAACCACGAACACATATATCTTGATGATACAAACACAAATACATATCTCTTAATGATACAACCACGAATACATATCTCTTAATGATACACCTACGAACACATATCACTTAATGATACAAACACAAACATATATCACTTAATGATACAACCACGAACACATATCTCTTAATGATACACCTACGAACACATATCACTTAATGATACAAACACACATCACTTAATGATACAAACGAGAACACATATCATTTAATAATACAACCACGAACACATATCATTTAATGATACAACCACGAACACCTATCACTTAATGATACAACCACGAACACATATCATTTAATGATACAACCACGAACACATATCATTTAATGATACAACCACGAACACATATCACTTAATGATACAACCACGAACACATATCACTTAATGATACAACCACGAACACATATCATTTAATGATACAACCACGAACACATATCACTTAATGATACAACCACGAACAAATATCACTTAATGATACAACCACGAACACATATCATTTAATGATACAACCACGAACACATATCATTTAATGATACAACCACGAACACATATCACTTAATGATACAACCACGAACACATATCACTTAATGATACAACCACGAACACATATCACTTAATGATACAACCACGAACACATATCATTTAATGATACAACCACGAACACATATCACTTAATGATACAACCACGAACACATATCATTTAATGATACAACCACGAACACATATCACTTAATGATACAACCACGAACACATATCATTTAATGAAACAACCACGAACACATATCATTTAATGATACAACCACGAACACATATCACTTAATGATATAACCACGAACACATATCACTTAATGATACAACCACGAACACATATCACTTAATGATACAACCACGAACACATATCACTTAATGATACAACCACGAACACATATCACTTAATGATACAACCACAAACATATATCACTTAATGATACAACCACGAACACATATCACTTAATGATACAAACGAGAACACATATCATTTAATAATACAACCACAAACACATATCATTTAATGATACAAACACAAAAACATTTCACTTAATGATACAAAGAAACATATCTTAATGAAACAAACACAAACATATATCACTTAATAATACAACCACGAAATCATATCACTTAATGATACAAACACACATCTCTTAATGATACAAACACATAACTCTTAATGATACAACACAAACACATATCTGCTTATGGTAAAATCACGGACACATATCTGCTTATGCTACAACCACAAACACATGTCTCTTAATGATACAAACACAAACAAATATCTCTTAATATACAACCACGGACACATATCTGCTTATAATACAAACACGAACACATATCTCTTAATGGTACAAACACGAACACATATCTCATAATGGTACAAACACGAACACATATCTCTTAATGGTACAACCACGAACACATATCTCTTAATGGTACAACCACGGACACATATCTCATAATGGTACAACCACGGACACATATCACTTAATGGTAAAACCACGGACACATATCTCATAATGGTACAACCACGGACACATATCTCTTAATGGTAAAACCACGGACACATATCTGCTTATGCTACAACCACAAACACATCTCTTAATGATACAACCACGAACTCATATCTGCTTATGGTAAAACCACGGACACATATCTGCTTATGGTAAAACCACGGACACATATCTGCTTATGGTACAACCACGGACACATATCTCTTAATGGTAAAACCACGGACACATATCTGCTTATGCTACAACCACAAACACATCTCTTAATGATACAACCACGAACTCATATCTCTTAATGATACAAACACGAACAGATATATGCTTATGGTAAGACCACGGACACATATCTCTTTATGGTAAAACCACAAACACATATCTGCTTATGGTAAAACCACGGACACATATCTGCTTATGCTACAACCACAAACACATATCCCTTAATGTTACAACCACACACACATATCTCTTAATGATACATCCACGAACTTGTATCTCTTAATGATACAAACATGAGCACAGATCTGCTTATGGTACAAACACGAACACATATCTCTTAATGATACAAACACGAACACAGATCTGCTTATGGTACAAACGCGAATACACATCTCTTAATGATACAAACACGAACACATATCTCTTAATGATACAAACACGAACACAGATCTGCTTATGGTACAAACACGAACACATATATCTTAATGATACAAACACGAATACAGATCTCTTAATAATACAAACACGAACACATATATCTGAATGATACAAACACGAACACAGATCTGCTTATGGTACAAACACGAACACATATCTCTTAATGATACAAACACGAATTCAGATCTCTTAATGATACAAACACGAACACATATCTCTTAATGATACAAACACGAATACATATCTCTTAATGATACAAACACGAATACAGATCTGCTTATGATACAACCACGAGTACATATATCTTGATGGTACACACACGGACACATATATGATAATGCTACAATTACAAACATATTACTGTAACACATAAACAAATGTATTTTTAATAATATAAAAGTCAATTTAAACAAACGCACGATTTATAAAACTTTTTCGGCATCATCACCAACATCGATGACATCATCTTTGAGAGGCCTGATGGCGTTCTCCTCACAGCAGCAGCAGATCAGTGTGAGCAGGTACACCTGGGGAATGGTCGCTAGCAGGAAAAACAGCCAGTGAACGCACGTGAGCACCAGAGCGTACGTCACCAGCACGTTGTTGCACGTATCTGACGTTGAAAACCGATACGCGTCAAAGTTCCAGATGCTACCTAGACGAATAAACACATCGTTGAGGTTTAACACTTTTATAACCCCTTAAGAAACATCATACATGTATGTTGTTTCTTGTGCACCTATTAACTTACTTATTCTTAAAAAGGATAGCAGTAGAACTTTCTTATAACTATTTGTGATTTGCAGACTAAATAAAAATAGTTTTATTTTCCTATGTAACTATAAATCTATATGATTTTGGAGTCTATGACCTATGATAATCCACGCGAGGTAGGCGAGGTATAGCGTCAGGGAGATGGCCCTCCAGCACGTGAGACCATGGTAGCTCTCCTTCACTGCCTTAATGAACGGAAGCAACAGGAACGGCGTCACGGCGCTCACCACCATCCACCGCGGCACCCAAGGCTGATAGCTGCACTTTTCCCACCAGAGCACCCCTGAATATCGCCCAACATACATTACAAAATAGATATGGTAGTCAACATCGTGGAGTTAAAGCAAATGAGGTTAAATGGTTTGCAAAATATATAAATATATGTATGATTCTTACCAAAGGTTATATTGCAAGTTGCCAGCGCGATCAACACAATGATTGGAACAAAGTAGATCACGGTGGTACACACTGAAACAAAAACGTATCCCAATCGGAATCACCACGCCCAGAACAAGGCGCAATAATTTAAAATGATAATATTATAAACCGAGTTACGACGTGGCAAACAACCGCAAATATATTAACAAGGATGCTGACATTATTTGTTTATGAAAGACCCCCGTTACCGGGATTCAATTGGATATTTCCTAGCCTACCACATGACTTGCAGGCTGCCCGGCACTTGCAACAGCAGAAAAGCATCTCGTACCACCGCAGCCCGTCCGTCGGCTCCTTCGGCACTTCTGGGGGTCCCCATCTAGACGCCCTCACCGCACTTTTACCCATGACCAGTCCGCCAATGGTTTTGTTTCTTTCCTTGACCTTTTTGTTTGTTTTACGTCAGAATTACTTCCATTTCACAATATAAAATATATTGGTTCTTAAACTGTATCTGTGTACGTAAACAAGAAGCATGGGCACATATAGTTAAAATTCTTTTTTCCGCGAATCAGTAATTGGCTTGATCGCTGGATTGATTGTTCACTGGCATTTATTCACTTTTACATGTACTTGACACTTTCAGCTACCACTCCGTACGGCTCATTTATTTTTTCGCTTTGTTTTGTGACGGCGTATTCATTACATGCTATATTGTCTCAATTTTGTCTTAATTAGTTTTAAAATAACTTAAATCAATCATGCCAGTGTTTGTTTAATTCTAAATTTTCGGTTGTACACCTCGGGATTTAAATCGATTTTTAAAATTTAGTACAAACTGCTTATTGCTTTTATATTCCATGATGATGTGCATGATTAAATAATACTATTAAACATACGTATGCATTTTGACAAATTAAACCTGTAAAACAAGTGCTTTTTATTTTTCCTAGAATGATAACTGAAGTAATTATATTTTAAATTTAAGTACTATGATTATCTCAACGTACCCATGTGCCTGAAAAGCATGACTTTTATCTTGAGAAATATATACGTTATATCACAATATTGAACATATTATTAGCCGTGGCGACATTGGGGTGGTGGTGGTTGTGCTGCTGCTGATGATGCTGCTGCTTTAACATGGCCCGTAGTTGAACCCGTGACACCGAAACACTGGTAGTCGTTAACGTCGTTCAGGGGAAAGCAGAAAAAATGGACTCTCTGTAAATGTCAAGCCATTCTTTGACGTTATCAGTTTACTGATGCATATATGTCATAGTAACTAGTTAAAATACAGTGACTGCTGATGTTTTCAACGAGTACAGTTTGACCACAAGCTGCTCTAGATACCATAGCATATGCGCCAAAACAAAGGGAATGGGACGAACTCGGTTTGTTTTTGTATTTTATTTCTCCCCATATTGACACGACATGGTTCTAGGCGGTGCTGGTGGTTGGAGCCTCGGTGGTTTGGGGTGGCTCGAGATTTTCACCTCCGTTACAGGCACCGAAGTGCAGGCTTTTGAAGTCCTCGAAACTGTTCGACCCCTCGCTGAAATAGTTTAAAAGATTCATAGCTTTATAGTGATTGACCGAGCTTGTATTTTGAATGAAGTTGTATCGGTGTTTAATACTTGGCAATTAAGCCTTTACTGAATATTTTTTATTGTGTATGAAATTAAATTCATACTTGACATATTTTCGTAGAAGAGGTTGACTTGTATTATTTCGTCACCGCAGTTTGCGCTCATAATTAAAAAAAAAAATGTGTGAACATTCAATATGTGTGAACTACTGACTTGCAAAGCCTGGATTTCTCGAAGCACGGGTTGCTGTTGTATGTCTTGCCGTCAGAGCCACAAAACTCGATGATGTACATGGGGCAGAAGGAGTTACAGCCGGACACCTGACGACGCTCCGGGAACACAGCGCAATGCGCAGCTGCAAACAAGATGGACGGTCACAAGGTGTCAAAACTTAAGACATATGTATGAAATCGAGTCCTGGTGCCTTGTAAGTTTGATATCTTTATCTGATATAACACCTGACATTTAGACATTGAGGGATATTGTTGATCATGGCCATACACGTGGAAATATTTCGGTCAACAGTCTATTCACAGCTATTTCAGTGTTTTTAAAGTAAATGATTATACATATCAAGTACTTCGAATTATTTGAACGTGTCTTTACCACCGTGATTGAAACCATATGAAGAATTGTATTGAAATGTTGTAGCTTACCTACAAATACCGCACACAACAGAAAAACAGCTTTCATTTTCTTTCAGTATGATGTCTCAACTAAAGCGGACTAGTTTCAAATGTTTCCCTTTTTGGACTTCGGCATGTCCTGATAAAGAAATCCTTATCAGGTCTGAGGAGACGTCGAAGGCATAGTTAAGGGCATGACTTTAGTCAACAGCTGCCTGTCCAAAATGCTGACCAGCGAATTGCACTTTAAGACTTCTTTTAGACTATTCGCTTATCAAAGCAGTAAGGTTGTCGCCCCAATCTTTCGAAGTAGCCCAAAGTTTAAAGGTTGTATACGGTTTATATGAATACAGCTAACATAACATATAAGTATAGTATTTTAAATAATAATTTAAAAATATGTTTTAAAGGAAAGCTTTGTCATCGAACTGTGAACACTATCTAATAAGTTATTGTTTATGTTCACATTGAAATACTTGAATTATAGTGTACGTGTCCAGGTATATACAAATATGTCGACTACATACAGTAAGTCGCTGAATTCAATATCTTATCACAAAGATTACGTTTCAAATATACATGTTTCATAAAAGATTTTACCTTACGAAATGTTTTTGCGCAGTATTTCTGTATTAAACCGAGTCACCATGCAAGTATACGCACAACATTCTCATGTATACTGCTGAATGTTTACATGCAAAGCTCTGACCTTATGAAATAGGAGTTGCTCGTGTATGTCATTCCGTCCGTGCCACAGATCTCATAGATATAGAGCGGCCATGTCCTGGGACAGTCCGCCTGCCGCCCGAGCAAAGGTGTCGCAGTCGAAGTCTCGCCGGAAGTAAGGTCTGCTTGCTTGCACTGACATGCGTACGCCATATTGAAAGACGAGTATTCATTTATTCCTTCCATGTACAATCGTACCAGATAATCTTGATTTTGCGTTTGATGGTAGCAATAACTTGTATTGCAGAAATCTCTTGCAGTGAAATGGAAAGAATCTACAATTCCGATCAAGAAACAATTAGTGGCTACATCCTCATAATCACAAAACTCTTTTCGGACATTGTTAGACATGTATTTTAGGGGAGGCGATTGACAGCAGCCCGTATTGTGATCTATGTTTACCTAGATCGATAGCAGAGTTAGACCGACATGGTTGAACGGCCATCTGTGAAGACGGTCAGGACGTGATTACTTAGAAATATCTCGGGAGGTGGTAGTAGGGGTGGCATCTGGACCAATGCCGATATGTCAGAGGTGTTTTGTTTTTTTTGTAATATAGGAAAGCGGTTAAAGCTGCACTCTCACAGATATACCATTTTTTCAACTTTTTTTTAGTTTTTGTCTTGGAAAGAGCAATTTTTGCGTAAATATCTACAAACCAATAAATAAAATTGCTGATAAAAAATCAGATCGTAGATTTTCATATTTCCGTTCGAAAATTATTTTTTTATGGCTTAAACCGTTACGAACGGTTTAAGAAAAATGCATGAAACATCAATTTTTGAACTTAAAAATAAAAATCTGCGATCTAATTTTTGTCAACAGTCTTATATAACTGGTCTCCATGTATTTTCGCAAAACTTGGCTCAATCCAAGACAAAAAATAAAAAAGTTGTCAAAACGTTCAATCTGTGAGAGTGCAGCTTTAATACTCAAGTGGCAAAACGAATCTTCATTTTATTTTAACTATCCTTCTTGTACAGTACTTGTAATAAATTTGCTGATTTCTGATACTACAGTTGAACCCCGTTGGCTCGAACTCTAAGGAACAGGTGTGAATAGTTCTAGCCTCGGAAAATTCAAGCCAAGCGGAAATGCTTACCTTCAGTATAAAGTGTTCGGTCCTTCACATGCAGTTCAAGCCAACAACTCGAGTCAAGCGACTTCGAGTCAACGGGGTTTGACTGTATTTAAAGATGCACTCAAGATACAAGATACAAGATACAAGAATCATTATTTAAAGTCGGGGTGAAGAAACCTTAGCTCATTGAGCTATTTCCGATATGAATAACAGACATACGTAAACGATGATATTAAAAAAAATAAAAATAACAATGAGCTTGTGACCTGGAAATAAAAGCATATAAATTATATTCATCATTTAATCCGAGTGCTTTGTTATTGTACGGTTTTCTTCATAGTATAGTACAATCTTGCTTATTTAATTATATGAACTTTTATGAATTGCAAATGAAAATCAGCTCTATATTTGATGAAATTTTAGAACATTTTTTTCAAAACTAGAAACGCACTTTTTTCACCACAGTAAAGCAATTTTTACCAAATATAACCTATCAACTCATTTGTTGCAACAAACAATCACTCATTTTCAAATTTCGGCCAATACGGATGGCAGGAATTCTGAAATTCTGACATTTACACTCTCGATAAATATCATCCTTAAAAGAAAGTACAATATCTCTTGGTACGTTTTCCATTTATGGGCACGCTCGATGGGTTACTAAGTATATTTTTTCTGTATCATTTGTAATATTGACCATATGTAAGAGCTTGTGTATTTTACGTTACTTTTCATTACAATGCATTTAAAGACTGATATGATGAGCAGATACATAAAGCATAAATCAACGTTTATTAACAGGTCAACATTAACTATTTGAACAAAAATGCAGTCTGTATTCACATAACCGTCATTAAAACGAATGATTTTCTTATAAAATGGATGAATTGTATACAATGATATTTTAACACATAAGAATTTTTGTCTTCATTAGTATTTGTACTTAAATAATATAACTTTTTGTACTTAAATAATATACCTTATATCTACGGATAAAAAATCAATAGATATATGCATTTTGACAGGCACCATCAGTGTCTCGTAAAATACAAGAATCATCCAATTGTAAACTGAATAAGACTTTCACCATAAATGCTTTTTGTCACATTTGTACATTAAAAATAAAACGTAAACTTGAAACAATTGCCATATACTCATCTCTTGCTCAGAGATATGATCGTTTTATATACTTTAGATATCTGTCACATAAAATACGTACACATTAACATCATTGCAAATCTAACTTGAAAATAACAAATTGGAGAACACAAATGTTTTTACAACATTGCTAAAGCATTGCTTGGCTCTTGCAGATGTCTGATGATCAAGAAGGTAGAACAGTAACTAAACACGCTCTATTTGAAAGGCTAATAATTGTCACGTTAAAGAAAAATTGAAGAATCGCATTCATCTGCCGGCAGACGACGGCTCTTCAACTCTACACAGTATATCAGTGGGTTCTACCCACAATTTATTGTGCTCTTTATGCCATTTCAACCAATCCTTCACTTTAGACCCTTCTCCAAGAGTGATACTTCAAATAACCCCTCGTCAATATCAGTGACCTTGCAAACATATGCCTCGTTGTCATACATTGCCGCTACGAACTCTCCTGTTCTATTGTCATCAACATTAATACTATTCTATGTGTTTTCTGATGTGATTGTCGTCTTATCTGGTTCCCCGTCCTGTTGGTTTCCATCGTCTGATGCTTTTTTGTCTTGCTTACTGTGTTTTCAGTATTCTCAGCTTTTTCTGTATTCTCGGTTTCTTTATCAGTCTTTTCTCTTCACTCCTTTCGACCTCAAGGACAGACTTTGTTCAGACTATTCTTTTGTCAACCACAGTTATTACTTTCTGTCCATACGAATTCCTTATCAGTAAAGCATTTGCTACAAACACAGGTTTTATCTCTCACCATAACCTCATTTTCATTCACTCCAACAACAGCATGTAGCTAAAGTGTGCCCTTAATAGGATTCAACAGTTTCGGTCGTATCGTATTCTTTTTGCGAGATTCGTCATATTTTTCCGTCATACACAATTTTGCTGTCTTTCTTTGAGCCCCACTCATAAAAGTCCTTTCCCCAGGTGGTATTGACATTTCCAGTCTTAATTGCAGTATCTGACCTCTTCACAGCACCCCCAATTCCATCACAAGTACCCTTCCCTTGACCTGCCTCAAAAAAATGCCAATTCGCCTGAATGCCGCACATGTTAAGGTGCTGAGCGACTTCTTCAAACATAGATTTATTACAATACTGGGACGTTGGGGAGTCTGTCCAGTTATGCATAAATTTCACATTTGGGAATGTTGCTTTCACCCGCGGTATGATCTTTTCAATTATCGTCTGAACTATTGATGAGTTGTGGTTGAGTTCTTCTGACACTACTGCCATGCTTTTGTGATCTACGGTGCTATTTTTATTGAAATACATAACCACTGGATTTTCAAAGCGTAACTGACTCGAGATTCCAGTACGCACTTTGTTTTTCTTCCATCTCTTTCATGCTGTGATTTTCAGCAAAGTCCGTCTGGACACAAACATGGTCTTAATTTTCTTGAAGGCTGTCTTTCATTTGTTTAAATAACTGATATTGCTTTTTACCTCTGCTTGTGTGACTTTTGAAATCTTCAAATTCAATTGACATTTCTTCTGCAAACTCCTGTGTGCCTTTTGTAACCTCCAGCAACTTTCTTCTCTGCTTTCCTTTCCATCTTCATATTTCACTCGCTTCTACTCTTTAAACTGTACACTTTCTTCAGATACGATCGACCTGATTTTACTTGTTACTTCAGGTGTTGTAGTATATTCTTAAAAGCTATCTGGGCTAGTGTTGGTCGTTACGCCGCATATCTTGAGGCACTGTAATTTCAAGGCAAAATTCTGATGCTTTGTGCATAAGCAGGTAACTCTTGCAGCATAATTTACAATGTGAGTGAAGTTAGCAGCACAGCAGCATAGCAGCAAGCTGCTAGCAGCAACAGCAGCTAGCTGCTGTGTTGCTGGCAGCTAGCTGCTGCGTTTTTACTATGATTATAATAATATATATTTACTATAATACAATAGTATATAATTGTTTTTTATTTCAGCTGTTTATAGGAATACAAATAGGAGTAAGAAAAAAAGATTTTACTGATTTAGCTTATTTGGTAAAATTTTGATTACGGCAGGGGTTTTTTTCATGAGCGGCCCACCAATGCAAACATTTTGTTGAGAAAGGCCATAAATAATAACAATGTTAATGAGGATATCAATGAT
Source organism: Mya arenaria (assembly GCF_026914265.1). Lineage (NCBI taxonomy): Eukaryota > Metazoa > Mollusca > Bivalvia > Myida > Myidae > Mya > Mya arenaria. The sequence goes on along the minus strand of NC_069125.1, from coordinate 67,260,890 downwards.
TCGGCGTTACTTTTGGCTTTGTGAACTAGTGCATGTTAAGAAAGTATGCTCATATATTGACATTTATAGTTAACTAGTGTGTGCTTCAAAAGGCCATGCCTGTTTTGCATTTAAAATAACCAAAACCAAACCAACTAGACATCTCTTATTTCTAATCAGGGATATGCATAGGTCTCCGAGTCACAACAATGATTCCATATTTCATTTTAATTTTAGCAGGGACCGACTACTCCCAAATTTGACATATACAGGAAAAGACCCTTTGTAATGGAAACACTTAGAGAATTAACTAGGATCTTTGTACTTCTTCTTCTATTAAATAATATTGGTACATTATATCAATAGCCGGACGTGACAATTAAACGTAAAAGGGAAATTAATAAAGAACCAACTTTTAACATCTTAATTTGACTTGAGTCATTTGAACGATAAAACTTTATCTGCACTTAAACAGCGACTCACGGTCATGTCAGCTAATACCACAAGCTGGTCAAATGCACGTGCCGCTAAGACAGTGTGGCTCGGGCTCGGTAAAGCTGCACTATTCAACCGGAGGTACGGATAATATCCCCCCGGACGATTGCCCCCCAGACATTAGCCCCTAGGACCATAGCCCTCCCGGAAGATAGCCCCCCCCCCCCGTCTTAGTGAAAAAACGGCCGATATCCCCCCCCCAATATTAAAATGCATATTATAACCAGTTTATTTAAGCAAATTTGTATGATATTCTCAAACCTCAATGACTCGAAATTGTGAGGACTATTTTTACAAGTCAAAATCGAACTTGTAACACTAATTCCCACAACATTGGCCACCCTTCATTGCACCCTTCAACACTACAATTCTGTTAGATGGTAATAGGGACATTTGCAAACTGTTTGAACTGTAACTATAGGTTTTGTTCGCTGAACACTTGATTCACAAGTCTGTATAGAGAACCAGAAAAGGACCACTAAATGGCATTTTTTATGTTTTATGAGTTTTATGAATATGCAAATTTAAAAGAGTGCATATATGTAAAGTCATTTATATATATGCAGGGGGCTATTGTCTGGGGGGGGCTATTGTCTGGGAGGGCTATCATCCGGGGGGATATGGTCCTAGGGGCTAATGTCTGGGGGGCAATCATCCGGGGTGGATATCATCCTACACTCACTAAACCGGGGTGCGCGGTCGCATACGAGGAGGAATCTTGCACCGTGTGACTTTGTATCTGCAAATGTCCTTCTTGAAAAAAATCCTTTCTTGTTTTATTAAATAAGTACCCTACTGATTTAATTTATTCTTGTATGACCCTATTATAATGTTTAAACTTTTTCATGAAAACATATTAACTAGCACCGTGTGACTTTGTATCTGCAAATGTCCTTCTTGAAAAAAATCCTTTCTTGTTTTATTAAATAAGTACCTTACTGATTTAATTTATTCTTGTATGACCCTATTATAATTTTTAAACTTTTTCATGAAAACATATTAACTATATAATTGATAGGCAAAAATCATTAAATGCTTGAGACACAGTAATATTTCTTATCATCACAGTACAAAGTAAAATAATACCAACCATATTTACGAATAGCAATTCAAAAAGTCACACTATACAGAACCGATGAATAAACGCAAACACACTTACATGCACGCACGCACGCGCGCGCACACGCACACACCCATAAGCATATACACGAACATATTAATACAAAGTCATAACGAAAGTTATCTTAATGGCCTTGTGCTGCTTAGCAGTTCTCCGATCTGGGAATCGAGCCGTGCAGTTATAAAGGTTTTATTATAGAATTGGACTTTTCATCTTTTGTTGTTGTTGCTTTCAAACGATAATAAAAGTATTAATACAATGCCTTTAAATAAGATCAAGAGTGATGTTATATATAGTAGCCCACCAATATATTTTAACAAAGGATGCTTCACAATTTGGATATAACAATGGTGATCATGCATTTAAAATGGGTTTAAATATAAATGCTATATTACAGTTTAAAAGCTTATCAGTCATATTTATTTTGGTTTATTCAATTAATTTATTTATAGCTGTGTATATTGTTTATATGTATTAGTAGGATAATCTACTCAAAAAGTGTTAACCTAAAAGGCCCGGAGCCAATTAACAAATACACAGGAAATGGCCCCTACTGTGACACCAGTGTTATATTGAGAAGATGCACGACAGTGGATTATCATGGCAAATATTCCTTAAACTAAGCAGAAGTCAATACAATGAACACTCAAGGTCAATATAATTGTATTTTTTTCGGAACTATACGGGACAATATTGTGCGGGTGTTCTTTAAATTGACTTTGACACAATTAACTGTTTAACTTCTCTGACGGAGTTATTAAAAATAAATATTTAGAATATCAAAATCAAGTTCCATTTCTAGAAATACATATTTGATATTAAAAAGTAATTACGAGATAATCGCCAAATTATAACCAATCAAGCTTAGTAACTTATGAAAATCCCTTAAACAATAAAGGTGTTAATCATAAGTATTTCCCTTTCATTGTCCTCTCGAATGTCTTTAACGATTGAGCAGAATAACGTATATCTTTTTCGATAAAAATGGCCGAGGAGCTCCGAATGTCTCTTGGCTATATTGGACTAACTTTAACGGATTGAAGATGTTACACTGCGGAAAATGGTTTAATATACCGGAATATACTGAAACCCGTACATCCAATTTGTACGGTAAGTGTACGGGATGTTGAGTATACGGGTGTGTTCGGATTCGTATGTTCATAAAACTCGCACATCTTGAGTATACGGGATTCAATGTATGGGCGTGCACTAACCTGGACATTCGTTTTGTAACAAAAAACAATGAATTCTGTGGCCAATTTAGGTATTTGGGGGTTTAATTTGATAGCACATATAATATGAAAGTCATTTATACCATTGACTTAAACATATCACTGTTTCGTAAAAAAACAGGATATGGTGCATCCATACGAGTTCGACCCGGCCTGTGACTTAGTACCTTGACGTTGAGCAATACATAAAAAAACAGGATATGGTGTCAGTAAAAATTACCTTTGTAGAAAATTTAATGCTTTAATGGGTTTCGATAGCTTTTGATGAAATTTAAAAGAGGTCTAAATTATAAAAATAAATAATTCGGACAATACTGAGTTGATTGACTAACGACTAGTACTTATACTATTTTGATGGATGTACGGTACATCGCCGTATATCTTGTATAATAATAAATAATAAAAATCGACAATGCTGGGTGGGTGGGTTGAGTGAGTGAGTGAGTGAGTGAGTGAGTGAGTGAGTGAGTGAGTGAGTGAGTGAGTGAGTGAGTGAGTGAGTGAGTGAGTGAGTGAGTGAGTGAGTGAGTGAGTGAGTGAGTGAGTGAGTGAGTGAGTGAGTGAGTGAGTGAGTGAGTGAGTGAGTGAGTGAGTGAGTGAGTGAGTGAGTGAGTGAGTGAGTGAGTGAGTGAGTGAGTGAGTGAGTGAGTGAGTGAGTGAGTGAGTGAGTGAGTGAGTGAGTGAGTGAGTGAGTGAGTGAGTGAGTGAGTGAGTGAGTGAGTGAGTGAGTGAGTGAGTGAGTGAGTGAGTGAGTGAGTGAGTGAGTGAGTGAGTGAGTGAGTGAGTGAGTGAGTGAGTGAGTGAGTGAGTGAGTGAGTGAGTGAGTGAGTGAGTGAGTGAGTGAGTGAGTGAGTGAGTGAGTGAGTGAGTGAGTGAGTGAGTGAGTGAGTGAGTGAGTGAGTGAGTGAGTGAGTGAGTGAGTGAGTGAGTGAGTGAGTGAGTGAGTGAGTGAGTGAGTGAGTGAGTGAGTGAGTGAGTGAGTGAGTGAGTGAGTGAGTGAGTGAGTGAGTGAGTGAGTGAGTGAGTGAGTGAGTGAGTGAGTGAGTGAGTGAGTGAGTGAGTGAGTGAGTGAGTGAGTGAGTGAGTGAGTGAGTGAGTGAGTGAGTGAGTGAGTGAGTGAGTGAGTGAGAATGAATTGATGTATGCATGAATTAATGTATGAATGAATTAATGTATGAATGAACAAATAATATATTCAAACAATATTATATAAATTGTAACACCTGCTTTGATGAATGCTGATAAAATAAAATCATATCTAAGATTAGAGACCGATTGCTAATTAAAAACAGATTATTGAAATCGAAATTAATTTCAAGTTTTCTAATTGGACGTTATTATTTTTAAGAAGCCAGATTTGTTTTTATCTTATATTTATCTTTATATTATATTTTACCAACGCTCTATCGATTGAGCTCACTCAATACTGAAGGTGGTGGTGGTGTTAGTAGTTTATACTCCGGGTCCCGGCGTGAGCACATTTAAGGGTCCCAGAGTGACAGTTCAACCACCGCACAACACTCCTGGGCAGAACCAGTACTAGGTGCCTTCACCTCTGCAAGGAGCTGACAACTTCTGTACATGCCAGGGGCAGTGGTACACTGCGAATGGTCGTAGAAAGGATTTCATAACAAATCACAACAGTAGTGACCTGGTCCGCCCGGGAATCGAACCAGGGTTGTCCGATTCAGAGTTTTACACTCTACCGATTGAGCTAACAGGGCGGACATACTCATTACCGTGTGGGTGTGTAAGCTTATTTATATTCGCACTAGAGCCTTGCCCATTCGGCGAGTGCTCCATTAAGATTGTTAGTCATTTTAGGTTTTTGGATCATTGTGCAAAGACAGAATGTAACCCTGAATGTTAGAGCTACACTGGTTCTTTAACGTGCACCAGTGTATAGCACTGTCACACGGGACCCCCATTTAACGTCCCTTCCGGAAGACGATTAGTTTTTGTTAGTGATGCGACGGGGGATCGAACCTGTGACGCCTGGATTGATAGTCAAGTGTGTTATCTCAAGACCACGGAACCGCCACACTCACTAGTGCAGATAGTCGGAGGTCGTTTGTTTATTTGAGTTTATCAAGGTCTGCCCGCACCCATTGGCTGCATTATGGCTTGACCCCGCCGTGACGCCATCATGAGTTAAATTGTGTTTAAATGCCATAAGTGATATGAGATAGAATGACAGCAATTCGCAGTCAAATCCAGACTTTGGAAGACATGAAGAAACAGAGTGAGATACAAGAGATCCAGGTGTGTTACCCTAGCTCTTTGCGAAGAGACCTCTTGGTTCTTTAACGTGCTCGGTGTAAAGCACCGATACACGGGATACAACTTTCCTGGGTTGAACCAGTACTGAGTACACCACTTTTCCAAGCACTACCGTTTAAATGCCAAGCGCCTTAACCTTGTTTGTTTGTTTATTTGAGTTTATCAAGGTCTGCCCGCACCCATTGGCTGCATTATGGCTTGACCCCGCCGTGACGCCATCACGACTTAAATTGTGTTTAAATGCCATAAGTGACATGAGATAGAATGACAGCAATTCGCAGTCAAATCCAGACTTTGGAAGACATGAAGAAACAGAGTGAGATACAAGAGATCCAGGTGTGTTACCCTAGCTCTTTGCGAAGAGACCTCTTGGTTCTTTAACGTGCTCGGTGTAAAGCACCGATACACGGGATACAACTTTCCTGGGTTGAACCAGTACTGAATACACCACTTTTCCAAGCACTACCGTTTAAATGCCAAGCGCCTTAACCTTGTTTGTTTGTTTATTTGAGTTTATCAAGGTCTGCCCGCGCCCATTGGCTGCATTATGGCTTGACCCCGCCGTGACGCCATCACGACTTAAATTGTGTTTAAATGCCATAAGTGACATGAGATAGAAGTGACAGCAATTCGCAGTCAAATCCAAACATTGGAAGACTTGAAGAAACAGAGTGAGATACAAGAAATCCGGGTGCGATACCCTAGCTCTTTGCGAAGAGACCTCTTGGTTCTTTAACGTGCTCGGTGTAAAGCACCGATACACGGGATACAACTTTCCTGGGTAGAACCAGTACTGAGTACACCACTTTCCCAAGCACTACCCTTTAAATGCCAAGCGCCAGGCAAGGGAGCTACTTGTACCAGCTTTTAACGTCTTTCGGTATGACGCGGCCCGGGATCGAACCCACGACCTCCTGCTCCGTAGGCGGACCCTTAACCATGGCGGATAACAAAGGGCAACTGATAAGCCACGCATTATTTGGACGCCGATTGGTCAGTCCGGTATTGGCCGGCTAATTTGACTGACAGCCCGCGTTATGTCAATTAGTGACATGATCATTTGCTTATAAAAACACATGGCCAGGGGGTCATAAAACTATACGAAATACAACTAAAACACACACATTCTAAATTTTATCAATTAATTCGACAGACTGTGGAAATTTTAATGACCGAATTATAAATCAATTGAAGTAATGACATATAAATAAATCTATAAAAAGGCAGCTTCCTTATCTCACTAATTCTTGTATTTAAACTACCTAATTTAAACAATTGTGACAACTGTTTTGAAGAATGATGATAAAATCCTTTCCGAGATCATATCTAAAATAAAAGGCTACTGTTTTAAAAGAAAAGAGACTGATTATTTATTTAAATCAAGAACAAAAATATTAATTCCAAGTTTGCATGTTATTGAAAGTTCTGAATTTAAACTTATTGATCATCTCATAAACTGCATATTGAAACCGGCCGATATATTACTATTTGTAACTCTAATGATTTAGAAGATGAATATCATTTAATCATAACATGTCCTGTATATAATGACTTCAGAAAAAAATGATAAAAATATATTACATTAGAGACCCAGGTATGTACAAGTTTATCGAAACTATTGTTATAAAAAAACGTAAGCATACTAAGTAGCTTAAGTAAATTAATAAATCAAGCATTTATGTTAAGAAATTCCTTACTAAATAACATCGTTTAGATCTTTCAAGTATTATGTCATTTGTAAATTGCCTCCCATAATACTTCATTAGTTAATATAATATATATCTCAGTTTGCATTTGAAATGATTTTTTTTCTCCATTTATTGAAACTTTTTTTGTTCTTTAATTTAACTTACTTATACTATTGTCTTTTATTTGTATATAGGCCATGAATCGTTGTGACCATGTTGAATATTTATATGTGTGTTTATATTTTTTTATTTTTTGGCAAGAAACCGTTAAATAACATGTTTACGACAAAAACATGTCTGGTCGTCTGTCCATCCTTAAGACCGCCCGCCCGTCCGACCGCCCACCCGCCCGTCATTCCGTCCGTGCGTCCGTCCGTCCGTCCAAATTCAGAAGCAGCAAACCAGATTTTTTTAATTCCTAAATGTATTTAAAACGGCTCTAATTGTAAGCTTACTTTTCTCATAATGTGTTACCCATTACTAACTTTATTTTCATTGATAGCGGTTGACCCTAACCCACCCATTGGTATGAGGGAGTTGCAATAAAGATGCCCTATCTTTCAAGTTGCACTCTTACATGTTTGACAATTTTAACTTATTTAAGTCAGAATCAGAATCAGCTAAATTTGGCATCAATGTCTTCATTTCTGTCATTAAGATATCTCACAATAATGATCTCAACTATTTGGCAATCTGCCGAAAATTCTATTTTTCTTCAAGCGTTAGTATTATAGAAACGCAAATAAGAAAAATAGAAGAAAATTTATTTAAGGAAATATAACACACAATGTAACTAAATCATTATTATTAATATTATCATGATTATTTATTTTTTGTTATTATTATTATTATTATTATTATTATTATTATTATTATTATTATTATTATATATATATATATCCATCCCGAACATGCGAGTGTACGGGCTCCGTACATACATATATATATTTTTGCCAAAAATGCTATGCATAAAATATGTTTTTCTTCAAAAGTACGTAAAAGAAATAAATAAATGACATTTTTTATATTTATTGATAACTCCGTATATCCACGAGTGTGGGAATGGATAACCGGAAGTCCGTACACGTGGTGTTCCGTATACGTGTTCGTGTACGGGTCCCGTACACGTTGGGTGTACTGGGTCGAACACGCCCGTATATTAAAGATGTATGTGGTTGGGTTTAAAAGACTGGCCGGACCGGACCAAATCCGGACGAACGGAAATCTCCGAACTGTTACGGAATTCGTTCGTTTTTTTTTCTAATTTTGTGTTGGAGTGGCCGGACCGGACAAAATAAACATAAGCGCCTAGGATTCAAACCTGTTGTCTACTAGCCGGCGTTAATAAATCTCCATTGACATGCAGAATAGATCCCTGCCTGGAATTCAGTTACATATACTTTTTAATGAGTTTTAAATAACCATGATTGTTTCGAATGAACCTGACAATGCCTAGCTGAACATGAGCCAAAGGAGCGTTAAGCGAAGAATGTTCAACATTACACTTTTCGCTAAAGTTCCCTCAGTCGAATTTTCGGGTTCTATTTTCGCCTACTCAGGACAAAAGCTCCAACTATCGAAATAGCACACATTGTAGGGCTCGTGGCCTAGTTCATCCCTGCACTTTTCGTTATGGTCCCCTTACTCGAATTTTCGGGTCAGTGCGTCCCCAAAATGGCTTTTACAGCAGCAAATTTCGATTTTCGAGCTCTATTTTCGCCTACTCAGGACAAAAGCTCCAACTATCGAAATAGCACACATTGTAGGGCTCGTGGCCTAGTTCATCCCTGCACTTTTCGTCCGCATGGTATTTGAACATTTATCATACCTACTCGTAATGGTAGTCAAATCTTAGGCATTGTAGTTTCCTTACTATAAATAAAGATTACGTTTAGTTGGTATGGTCCCGTTGGCCCGAGAAATTGTTCTTACGCAAGAAAATAACTGTGTTGGTGGACCGCTTATCAAAAAGACCCGAAGTAATCAAAAGTTTACCAAACATTAAGCTAAAACAGTAAAATCTCATTTTTTCTTACCACTATTTATATTCCTATAAACAGCTGGAAAGCATACAATGATTAACTAAAGTAGTATATAGTTCATATAAATCATTATATTCATATTTAAAAAATGTAGCAGCTAGCTGCCAGCAAGATAGCAGCTAGCTGCCAGCAGCATATCAACTTGCTGCTGGCAGCTTGCTGCTATGCTGCTGTGCTGCTAACTTCACGCACATTAATTTACAAGAGTAATGTGTCTGGGCCTTGCACGACAAAATGATGCGAAACTAATTTTTTTTTCTCAGGGTGTTCGGCCTTAAACTTCAAGAATATGTTTCTCAGATAGTCATTCAAAACAAACATCTGAACTCGTTCTTTCCGTTCAGTTTTACGATATCTGCCTTCCTAGCTGGTAGTTGCCGAAAATTATCCTCACACACTGGAAATTCTCTTACTTTTCTGTATGTCTTCTTTTGAAAAACATGTTGACGATCGCGAGTCGGGGCTTTGCGACGTATACGTACCCCAACAAGGTTTGCAGTATACTGTCATCTTATCTTTCCTAAGAATCTTCCAAGTTACTATCTGCTTAATAATTTTCCGCCCCTTTCCATCACCTGGTCTCTTATCTCCCTTACTAAACAGTTTGCAAACATTAGCTTCTTCCTGATGTTAGGATGATTCTGTGGTTGAAATCCAGCCGTGTGCATTTCATAATCAGATTTTGATTTTGGTGTTTTAGGACTCTTTCGCTGGGCGTTTGGTGTTGTTCTTAATTTAAGTCTGCATACTCTCTGTCTAAGCAGCTGATTATTTCGTTTTAGCCCTTCTTTGACACGCTTGAGGTAATCAATCTTCTTTTGATACTTCTTTTTATTCTTCCGGCATGGAAGTTTTACAATAAGCCTTGTATTATTTATATTCACGTTATTCCCTTGAACCTCATTACGATGAGTTTTGCTGGTGTTCGGCTGTTGTTCCATCGCATCCTGTTTATTATTTGTAACTTCCACTTTCCAAGCGTCGTACGAAGCTTGTTTTTCTCGCAAGTGTTTTCTCATTTTCTTCGCCTCACTGCTATTGAGCAAATGCATTTTTTGGTAATACTTTTTAGTTCTGGGGCTTTCCTCTTTCAGCAGTGAATTGCCTAATGTCGCTTTCTTTCTTTCGCGGTACTCTTTCTGGCGCTGAGCGTGAGATTTAGCCATGATCTTTGCAAAAAAGGGTAAGCATAAATTCAGATATACCATAATTCTCCTCATTTATGTCATTTTGGAAGATTTTTTAAGTATCTCATGACTTGAACATTGTTAATAGTCGTTGTTTTACGTGACATTTACATACCATAATTCTTCTCATTTATGTCATTTTGGAAGATTTTTTAAGTATCTCATGACTTGAACATTGTTAATAGTCGTTGTTTTTTTACGTGACAAAATGCATGGATTGATTAACTAGTGTTTATTTATGATTTTATCTATGTATATATGTGTAATTCTTTCTATTTATTTATAGCTATAAATTTGTACAGTATCATGTTTTCATATTTACGCATCATCATTATACATACCTCTATAATGAATTTATTATTATGTTTCAAATAAAAATATGTATTGTGCTTATCGTTTTGTAACGTCAAATTGTCCATTTTACTATCTTATTTTGCAAATGTTATTGTCAAAAAAGTTAAAGATAATTAAAAAAAGATTTTTTTTCATGTACAGTATAAATTGAGGGCCATTTTCTAACGTTGTTATAACCAAACCCAATTGTATAATTATATTATTTGTTGAAATGATTTATATGACGTGCGTATATTATATATACAATAAAATATGATTAAACTAAATTGTGTATCGCTTACGAACAACATTTTCTAATATATAAGTTAGAATTTTACGTGACACTGTATTGTATTTAACGTAACACAAATAACCGTCTACAGTACACCCTCTATTAAATACGTTATATCCTAAAATTTACATAAAACAAATTAATTTCTAAATATTTCCTAATAAAAATTACACACTTATTGATATGAAATACAAGACCATAAAAACTTGAGTCAACATTTTATTCAAAATGATGTCACACAGTTTGACAGCTGACACGTGCGTTTGTTTACTTTTTCTTTCTCAAGGTGGCGCTGTATTGGTCAGCTGACTTCAAAATGGCGGAAGTGCAGGTAGTGTTTTAGTTGTCAATAAGTTTTTAGTGACTGTTATATTTTATTTCCTGTTGCAAGTAACATTTTCTCGCGAAATCAATGTATTCACATTGTTCTTATATATTTCTCCAAATATCTGTAGTGTTGTTTATTCTAATGTTTTCGTAGAAACGTAGAAAACCAACGCCCCCATTGGTTAAATTTGTGGGTGGGGGACAGAAAATATGTGACCAATGAATCATCGGCGAATAGTATGTTTTGCAATGTTAAGGATATGCAAATATATTATCCGTGTTTGGAAAAAGTATCACAGCAGAATTAACCGTAGAAACATGTATTAATTCAGCTTATGTGTTTTTTAGAATAGAAGAAATATCTAAAATATGGGTTTGAATCTTGACACTATGATATCATAACACTTGCACTGGGCTAGGTACCTATTATTCATGCATATCAATTATTTGCTTAACCTGTGAAACTATTGTAGGGCAAATAAAAAAAAAAGATCTGCACAGACCTTGTATGTAGTCCAAAAAATCATCAGAAATCGTAAAAAAATCTGTCAACGTACAATAAATTGTCATCAAAATTAAATGTTTTTATGCATTCTTATTTCTAGTTCATTAATTGTTTATATAGTAAAGCTTTTGCCACTATTTCTGTACATGTTCAAGTCAAAAACAGTCTCAGGCACATAGAATAGACCCAACAGTATGTAAATGGTTTGATTTGAAAGTATGCAGCCAGCATGCACATGGAATACTGCCCTAAGGCCAAACAAGTCATTAGTTGTGGCCTAGTTTTCATGCTATGAATCTACATCATACACAGTTAGTCTAAAGTAATAGACGTGTTGTACAGGATTCTTCAAATCCCTAACGTCTAAACGGGTTTGTGCAAAAAATGGGTGGGTTTGAAAAATATTGAAATTGTATTTAGTGAAGTATTTTATGTTTGAAATGGATAATAAAGGTTTATGTTCACTGTTTTTGACTTGAAAATGTACAGAAATAGTGGCAAAAGCTTAACTATATAAACAATTAATGAACTAGAAATAAGAAGGCATAAAAAACATTTGATTTTGATGACAATTTAAGTCAAACTTGTACGGCATTACATGGAAGTAAAACATTCTAACAAAACCTATTTCTATTTTCATTATTAACATAGAATTTAAATTTTAAATATATGTTATTTGTACATAAAAATATGATTTCCTTTAATCTTTTCATGGACACATGGAATATGGTATCTGTATAAAAATGTAAACAATGGACAAGGCTTATGGAAGCAGAGATATATCTTAATGCCTTTTCAATGGTTATGTTTTATTTTTGTTTTTCATTATGGAATTAAAGGGTAAGGAAGAGAAAAACCTACCCTCCAACTCCCTTAAAATGTGGGTCGGGTAAGCTCAACAACATATTTTTTATATATATATTTCACCTATAAATACTCGTCCTGGCAGAGTAACATTTTCATTTTCATGAACATTTTGTTGTCAATCATGAAAATTTGTTGAGATTTTTTTTAATTAATATACTTTATCAAATTACTGGTACTGTTATAGACATAGATAATATCTGTGGTGCTGACTTCTGTGCACTGCGGATTTTACTGTTTATTTAAGACACCTAAATTCTCTTTAAAAATAAATAATTTTTAGATCAGGAGCCTTACTTTCTTTATGAGAAATGTAATTACTATAAAAAAATGTTCAGTACTTTTCTAGATTTTCATAGCCAGTACATTTAATTCTATTTTGTCTATATGTAACATAGTAATGGCTCCAGACAGGCATCGCAAAAATCTGTATCATTATTTTGTTTTATTTTTATTATGCCCCCCTTCGAAGAAGAGGGGTATATTGCTTTGCACAGGCATGTCGGTCGGTCGGTTGGTCGGTCGGTCCGTCGTTAGACCAAAGCTTGTCCGAGTGATAACTCAACAATTCCTGGACGTATGGTCATCAAACTTGACATGAAGGTTGGGCCTGACCAGTAGATGACCCCTATTGATTTTAGGGCTCATCGGGTCAAAGGTCAAGGTCACAGTGACCTTTAATGGTAAAATAATTTTAAAGCTTGTCCGAGTGATAACTCAACAATGCCTAGACCTATGGTCATCAAACTTGATATGGAAGTTGGGCCTGACCATTAGATGACCCCTATTGTTTTTTTGGGTCATCGGGCCAAAGGTCAAGGTCACAGTGACCTTGAATGGTAAAAGGATGTCCGAGTGATAACTCGACAATGCCTGCACTCTTGGCCCTCATTCTTGACTTGGAGGTTGGGCCTGACCAGTAGCTGACCCCTATTGTTTTTGGGGCTCATCGGGTCAAAGATCAAGGTCATAGTGACATTGAATGGTAAAAGGTTGTCCGAGTGATAACTCAACAATGCCTGCACCCATGGCCCTCATAATTGACTTGGAGGTTGGGCCTGACCAGTAGATGAACCCTATTGTTTTTGGGGGTCATATGGCCAAAGGTCAAGGTCACAGTGACCTTGAATGGTAAAAGGTTGTCCATGTGATAACTCGACAATGCCTACACCCATGGCCCTCAAACTTGACTTGGAGGTTGGGCCTGACCAGTAGATGACCCCTATTGTTTTCGGGGGTCATCGGGCCAAAGGTCAAGGTCACAGTGACATTGAATGGTAAAAGGTTGTCCGAGTGATAACTCAACAATGCCTGCACCCATGGCCCTCATAATTGACTTGGAGGTTGGGCCTGACCAGTAGATGACCCCTATTGTTTTTGGGGGTCATCGGGCCAAAGGTCAAGGTCACAGTGACCTTGAATGGTAAAAGGTTGTCTGAGTGATAACTTGACAATGCCTGCACCCACGGCCATCAAACTTGAATTGGAGGTTGGGCCTGACCAGTAGATGGCCCCTATTGATTTTAGGGGTCATTGGGCCAAAGGTCAAGGTAACAGTGACTTTGAACGATAAAAGGTTGCCCGAGTGATAACTCAACAATGCCTGCGCCCATGGCCCTCAAACTTGACTTGGAGGTTGGGCCTGACCAGTAGATGACCCCTATTGATTTAAGGGGTCAGAGATCAAGGTCACAGTGACCTTGAAAGCAAACTCGACAATTCCTGGACCTATGGTCATCAAACTTGACATGAAGGTCGGGCCTGACCAGTAGATGACCCCTCTTGACATAGGGGGTCATCAGGCCAAGGTCCAGGTCACAGTAACCTTTAACGCAAAAAAGTTAACAAATCTTCTCCCAGTGATATCTCAACAATGCCTGAATCTATGATCATCAAACTTGACATGTAAGTTGGGCCTGACCAGGAGATGACCCTTATTGATTTTAGGAATCTTTGGGTCAAAGGTCAGGTTCACAGTGACCTTGAATGCGAAAATGTTTCAAGTGATAATTGGACAATGCCTGCACCCATGGCTCTCAAACTTGACTTGGAGTTGTGTCTGACCTGTAGATGACCCCTTAAGATTTAAGGGGTCATTGGATCAAGGGTCAAGGTTACAGTGACCTTGAACGAAAAATGCTTGTCTGTGTGATAACTTGTCAATGCCTGCACCCATGGCCCTCAAACTTAACATTTAGATTTTTGGTGACCAGCTGATGACTACTATGGATTTTGAGGTCATAGAGTCAAAGGTCATGGTCATAACACACTCTATCCTCAAACTTTGAATGGTCATAATCTTAAAACTGCCTCAGCGGCATACAATGTTAGCGACAAATCAGCTGTCATTTTGGTCCATGCATATTTCATTCAATTGTCCATATAACAACATGGCGCTCAGGGGGGGCATAATGTTTGACAAACATCTCTTGTTTGAATGGTAACAGTAGTTTTGTGTACCATAAGTTTTTAAGAAAAGATATAATATTCATGTAAAAGATCTGACCTGCGCTACCAACTTATTTTTGTTTGCAAAAATATGCAAGATTTCACTAAGATGACTTATGGAACTGACAGAAAGAAAAGTAAACACTGATGCATCCAAAGAATGATGTACTGAATCATTATTTCAGTCTAACCCTTTACATAATTGCTAGTGAGTCTGACAAAACAAGGTAACTGTGTTTAAAGAAGCTACATGTACACGTTCAATGTTTTTACTTCCAGGCACAGACTCTGTATGAATTTGAGGGTGATGAATCTAATGGTGAACTCAGCTTTCAGAGTGGAGAAACGCTTACTATTTTACAACAGGTAAATTTTATTCTAAAAAAACTTCCGTGGAAATGTGAAATGCTTCCTTTATTGATTCAACTAAGGCAAAGCGTTAAAAAAATCCATATAATTTTTTTATTTATATTATACAGGAAATGTTTCCATTACATGATGTTTATATGGCGTCTCTCACTAGTATCTCAAATTAGCAACTTTTGAAATATATACATTAACTCAGTTTGTGCATCCAATATTAAATGTACGTGTGTTTTTTTATTATTGTCGAATGCATGTTGTTTCTTTCTCCTGGCTAATATCTAGAAGGTAAATGGGTGATGAGATGTATTTTATTATTTGCTGTTAATTTTCATCGGTTTTATATAAGCAGAAAATAAGTCGTATAAATATTGCATTAAAATATTGATATTTCGAAGGATATATTTATCAGTCACAAGTGTTTTATACACCAATTCAAAGAACAGGACATATTATAGTTTAACCTGTGGCACACTGGCCGGCTCACAGTGTCCAGTATGTTGTCAGATCAATAATAGTAAAGCATTTGTCTAATCATTCCTTGATTTTGTCAGAATGGGTATGAGCATAGTATCTTGGACAGGTATGTTTACCAGCCATATCGCTTGAGTTATCGCCCTTGAACTATTGAATTTACTTCAAATCGTTCTTGTTCGGTCAATAAATTAAGAAGCCTTTGTCAAATCATAACCAAATTTGGTCAGAATCTGCATGGACATAATATCTAAGACAATTTTTATAACCAGCCATATCACTTAAACCACTCAAGAGAAATCACCCTTGAACTATAGAAATTACCTTACATTGGGTGTGGTACTATTAATAACTTCATAAGTCTTTGTCAAATCATCACCAAATTTGATTAGAATGTGTTTGGGCAAAAAAGCTTTGTCAAGGTTGATAGGCAGCCTCAGTCACTTACAAGTTATAACTCTTGAATTGGCAAAACACGATCAACAGTGTCTGCTCTTTAAATTTGGCTAACAACCCGTTTTCACCAAACTTGGTACCCTAAAAATAGGTCAAGCTTTTGTTGTTGACAGAAAAGATTGTAAAATGTAAAAGCTTCCCTACATTAAAACAAAAGTGTAAATCAATAATTTACAACATCGAAAAAAACATATTTGGTATTGGAAAACTTTGAAAGTCTTCTCCTCAGAAACCGCTGGCCAGATTTTAAAATAATTTCACAGAAATTTTCCTTCGGTCACTAATAGGTCTGGTGATACTTGCATCAAATTCCTTCAAACAATCTTGGTTTGTTAAAAACTCATTGGTTTGATTAACAAGTACTTTATATTGGATATTGTTTGAAGATGAATACGAAGAGGGCTAGTTTATGACTTTTGATGTCATACCGGTATGTGGGTTAAATGGAATAAAGTATTATGTCTTTTACAATGAATCATTCTGAATTTGGTAGCAGATTAACTGGTTAAGAATCTCCTTTCATTTGATATTATAAAAGAAAATATTTCACTTGAAAATCTACACATATTTATCTGTTATATTCCATGTCATAAGACTTTTTTGGCCAAGCATAGTTTACAACAAAAACAGACATATGTTTACAGCTGTATAAAAATGTAAATGACTTGTCAATATTTTACACTCCCAATAAGTATGTAAACAAATTTTCTGGTTGGTTTTTATCCTGTTCCTGATTTTGACCTGTAAGATCAACTAAATAAGCAACTTTTAACTTCTGAGTGTTTCATTTTTTATTGCTTTTTCAAACATTGAAAGTTAAAACTTGCTTTTTTTGTGAAAAACAGGCCTTTGTGGAGATGGCTAAAATGACCAGTGACCCTAACATTGATTTTTGAAATGAAGACCATCTAAGGATTTATTTGATTATGTATGCTATTTTTTAAATGTTACTTATTCCATTTGCAATATTGGATAAAATTTTCCATGTAATCATCATCTCCCTATTGAAAAGGGACAATGGCATAATGATAGGAAGTGTCATCTTTGTCAATCAAACAATGTCGGTGACAATTTTTTTTTATCTTTTTTTCTTTTGTAAAACGATGATGAATGAATCAGATAAAAAGTTATTAATGAATATAGGGAAGTTTTTAAAGGCTATACTGAATTATTTTAGGAATGTACCAGGCTAATTAGCTCTTTACCTCAATATTATTGTCAACATTACAAATTTGTTTTAATATGTTTAAAGAATAAGTCTTACTTTTTTCTAGCAGATAGATAGTTTCTTACCGTACCGGTATATATTTTTGTGATATGATATTTTGGTCCGACAGGGATCATGTTGTTTATAGAAATTCATTCCTAAATACAAATATTCTAACTTGGATATGTCACAGTATGTTTAGTAATCCAAAGATGAGCGAAGTTGTAATCTTATTAGAACCTACTTGCACTGGTTTCGGCATTTAAAGACATTTTCATGCCGTGTTGAAATTGTTAGCCATTTTTATCAGCGGTTTAACGTAATTCCTGGTGAACTCTCTGTCATTCACAATGCATTTTTCATGTCTAAAAATCTATTTAATTTGGTTAGTGATAAAATACTTAATTGAATTATAGAATTTTACATTTATATGTAAGATGTCTACGTTGTTTTTCATATAAATCCAATATGGCAGCCACAGTTCCTGCTACAGTAGGGTTGGCAGTTTCTTGGCTGGGTCCAAGTGTCATGTCAAAAGTGGTTTTATTTAAAACATGGCCATTTTTTAGCTGCTCTGTTTTGACACTGGCTAAAAAACGGCCCGGCCCAGATATGGCCAGTTCATGGCCAAAATCCCTGGAAATTTGCTTGGAGATGGCATTCTTGCTTTGGGTTTCATGGAGAGGCCATATTTTGTGCTTGGTTCAAAATTATTAAAAAAAACACTATATGCGGAAAACTATGTTAATACTATTTTATTAATAATATAACTTATTAAAATAGCAATATAAGGAATTAAGGGGATTCCTAGATATTTTAATGAAGCAGTAGAATCACTTCTTTCATAAAGATTTAATTTACATTAGGGTAAATGTTATTTAAGTGAAACTGATACATATTTCTATGGAAGCGTATGTGTATACGCCATTGTTAATTTGTTGCAATTCAATAGGAGTTAATAGTGAAGTTAACCTGAATTGCTAGTATATTAAATATTTTCAAGATAGGCTTACAAGAACTGTGGATCAGGGCTACTAAAACTTTGGAACCTCAATTGGTCCGGACCCAGCGACGCCCCCCTCCCCCCCCAAAAATCCCCCCCCCCCCAAAAAAAAAAAGAAAGACGTGTTCAATAGTCTGATTTTATAGAAATGACATACATTTTCGCGACGTCTTTTCTGTCAATATTTTTTGCGATGTGGCAATTCGTAAGAGGGCTCTAGAGCCAGCATAGCTGATTCGTATAGTCATTGATACAAGTTTTATTCAAATGAGATTCTCATCGAATTCTGCGGCATTTCTAACAAGATAGACTGCAATCGTAATTAACTGTGGCTGTCGGGAGGCGGCGCAGACGACAAAAAGTGAAACAGTATTATGATTTAATAAATATAAAATAAATATGACGTAAGCGGCGGACTCAGCTGTCAGACTATGTAGTTAATCAAGCGTATCGCTGTTGATATCCTATATATTATTACGTTAATTAATACGGTATTTCAATGCGTTCACAGATTAACAATGACATGCATTTATCTTTAAAGCCGTTTTTAACCAGCAATGGTTTCTTATAACAATTTAAATTTAACCGTTTTGTAATCAACAAACGGACATCATCATGGACCTATAAACCATGACAGCTTTATAAGTCCGTGATATCATGTAATGATCGACGACGACATAGCATATTGCCATGTGAAAATATGGACCCATTTCAACACTTAATCAGGAAAGCTGCAAGCAGATAATTAACACAGTTTGTTTAATTGTGTCTTCTGCTTATACCAAAACACGTGATTGGACCGATTGCAAGCATCTGCTAATTAACAGATAGGCTATAGAGTGATCAGCGTAGCAAAAAAGCAGCTTGTCGCATCGGTCTCATGGTAACCAAGACACTTTTATGACCTATTGGATGTAGTTTTGAATGTGTGAATGACCCATGAATGTTTGTGTATTACAATTTCTACATCTTTTACTGACTTAGTTGTTTTGGACCGAAATTACAAAAAATTTTAGAAAATTTCGGACCGATTTTTTTTACACTTTTTGAAACTGAAATCGGTCTGGCTTGGTCAAAATCGGTCCAGACCGGCAAATTGCCGGTTTTTAGAAGCCCTGCTGTGAATGTATAGTCATTATAAACTAAGTGCGGACACCTACTGTGGAAACATTTCATGATATAAAGTTATAAATGAACTGTTATATTAATAAGTTCTCCATTGTTTATGGTTGTTCTTAGAAATAAATTGTTAAATGTAATGGGCCTTTGAATGGTAATGAACCAAACCTATGCGAGATCGTAACAATATATCGTTCTTTTTCGTAGCAATGGTACTTACACAGCTTGACCTAATTTATTGTAAACCTCTAATCATTTGTAATATATGTGCAGAGTGTACAATAAACTGTGAAACAATGACTTACTAACATAGAAATTGAGTCTAGACGTCACATTGTGCCTTGTTCACATGTGCAACCAATTGTCAATTGTTATACTAGAAAGAAGTGGTTTCCTGGCAACCACATATTTGCCAGCATTTTAATATTTAAATACTTTCAAGAAAAATTCATAAATCTATTCCATTATAGCTGTCAGTGAAAACACCTTGTTGATCAGTGTTTTTATTCTTGTTCTATGATTGAATGATTAGCTGTGTGTAAACAAGTATTTTGAATTTGTATGTTTACAGGTAATACTTGTTTTTGGTGTTGGCAGACTCTGTTTACATTTGTTTGTATTGTCCTTCACTTAATTATAAATAAAAATGGCGGAAAAATCTTCTTACACCTTAAACAACTAATAAAATAAACTCTAGGAATAGCAATGACTGAAACAAGTAACAACTGACTTGAATCTATTCAAACATGAAATGACACAAATTTAAATAACAGTATCAAATATTAAAATGACAGGGTTTCTATATAACGCTTAGGCCTCCCAGTTGCTGTGTGCTAGTGTCAGTATATAGTGATAACACTTCACATTACAGTGTAATGGCGTGAGACCACAGTTATTTTTACTATATGTTTCATATAGACACTAACCTGGCTTTTGACTTTATACACACCCAAATTGAAAAACAAGGACATGGCATCTCTAGAACAATTCAAGACACAAAATATAATCACAAGAAAACACCATGTTGACCATTGACCCGACTGTCAAAATTGAGTTCAAATACATAACCCTTCCGCCAGGGAGTCAATCGGCTACAAACAACTAATTTTCAGACTTCCACAAGCTATGATTTTTCCAATATTTACATTGAAAACTATCAATTTCTGCAATAGAGTGTCAAATTCAGTCAAGTTCTCTGCAAAAAGAACATTTTTTGCTTCTTTTTCATTCAATTTTAATAAAATATTGATACTTGAACACAAGCACTCTTTGTTTCTGTATTCACATCCGGATCTTGGTCAACGGGGGGCAGATAACTGTGGTCTTGAGCCTATTTAAGCAACATTTTTTCAGAAACAGACTTCAAAACTCCTATAGTTCAGCTTCAGGCTATATGCAACACATACTGAAAGTTTGGCAATGATATATCAAACACTAAATGAATGAGACAAGTATTAGCACCTGTGGTATTTTCATAAAAAGCAGAAACAGCCATTTCCCTCAAATGTTAAGCCGCAAACCTTTGAAGAGCCATTATTTCCTGATGCATTGGAATAATTTGACCAAGTAAAGTTTTCCTTGTAGCTTTTAATGGTGTCTATAGAACAGCACCACAAAACTGGCCTGCCTACTCTTTTAAGATTTTTTCTAAGCAAAATAAGGTTTTTCCACTTCATCGGCTTAGTGTTTTATATAAAAAATGACATAGAGCCCAACTGAAATGCCTCAACTTGTCAAAATTTTGCTTTTCTGGTCCACTTATATACAAAGGTAACAGAACTGTTCAGTTTAACACAAGAAATTTAGTGATAATGTGTTAATAGACAGTCTAAACAACACTATATGCCAAATTGTTGGCTTCCGGGACAAATGGCGCAACAAAGGAAATGGCAAAAAACACACCAAAACTTAAAGATTCATGACAACTGCTAGTGTTTTCATGTATGAGGTGGCTACATGATGTAGAAAATGCAGAGATAGCATTATTATGCCCATTTTTAAAAAAAAATTACTTTAAGAATCTGTTTTGAAGGCTAGATTTGGCATTAAATTCAGAGTACAGCACTTCACTATTGTCTATAAGATGCTTATTTACACCTGATTTGCTATAAATCTCACTCATTGGAATCATTTACACACAAACAAGCACTACAGAGTTGACTAACATCTTCATTCTTCTGAAATATTGGATTCAGAGCTGCATCTCCTGGATTCAGATTGCAGGACTACCGCCTGGGGAAAAGGCCGCAGCTAACTGGAGCTTATTGGCACATCATGATCTGCAAGCAAGACACAAAAGCAATGTTTTACACAAATAAAACTATCTGCCACTACTGTTAAAGTTTGAAAAAGGCCTGTAAACACTCATTTGAGGCATACACAACCTTTAACATAGTCATAAATGTGATAAATATGCAGAAAAGTTCATGAATTCAAAGATTTTCAGGACAAATTTAATAGAATATATAGTCTTTTGGACATTTTGCAATCAGTTTTTAACAAATCAAAGGTAAACCTCATCTTATTGAGTACCCAGATGCATTTTGCAAGCATTCAAACCAGACATGCTTAGAATTTCTTCTTACTTGGAGATGGTATTCCTTTCTTGAAAATCCTTGCCGAGAGCCGGTATGGAAAACCACAGAGACCACAGTTTTACCAGCACTGGTTCTTGTCCTTGAAAATTCCTCTGTGGCTACAGCAACCAGGCTGGCTATTAAAATAAGCAATAAATTAGGGTTTTTAAAACATTTATACTGTATTAAGGTTGTGTTTTTTAATGCATTAAGGGAAAAGGCTCTATTCTTTATGAAAGCTGCTCACTTTTTATTTATTTTGCCTTGAGAAATGTCAAGTTTTTCAATGAATAAATTGAATAAATGAATGAATTAATGAATATATATGAATGATTGATAGAATGAATTAATGAATTAATGAAAGGTGGCATTATTTCTGTAAAATTGGGATCTCATTGTGTTGCTGTGATTGTTAAAGTATATGTTTTCTTGTCCATAAGCTGAAAATCATATGCACACTAAATAAAACATCATTCTGCATCCTATGTGCAGTAAGTTTTGTTTAATTGCTTATAGAATTTGCAATTATTGTAATGTTTGCTTAAAAGAGCAAACAAAATGTGTGAATAGATGCACAATACAGACCAAAGACTGATACAAGTCAGCAGTTTCATTAGAAAATAATATTATTATCAAAGCCACATCAGAAATGATTGACAACATGAAAGAAATTCATTTAGGAATGGAACAAACAGTCTCAATGGGCTTTTATGACCAAACTGTCTCACTTTGTACTTCAGTTTGGATACCATTTTCTAATATATTATCTTGAAGTACTTACAAATTACAGCATGTTGGCAAACACCAAGTACAGCTTGGCCTCTGGTGGGCAGCTTGGTGGGGGGGGGGGGGGTCTTCAACAGACAGTTCCTCCTGGGTCTGCTTCCTATGTCAAAAAAATCCCTCCATTTATACTTTGGAATTGAAAGTGAGGCTTTCATTCATTAGTTACCATCATTTGGAACTATTTCCAAACATTAAATTGAAAGTGAAAGTAGTTTTTTTTAAAAATGTCAAAAATATATAAGAAAATTATATATTATTAATTTATATTATGTAATATAAGATTTTCACATTTCATACTCAAACACCAATATTCTATGGCTAAGCACTGTCAACTGGCCAAATTTCAACCAGATAGCTGTATAAATTAAGAATTTATAACAATTTAAAATAGGCCACCCCTCCAAAAGCTTCCTCTATATCAGGCGTGAGACCACAGTTATTTTTACTATATGTTTCATATAGACACTAACCTGGCTTTTGACTTTATACACACCCAAATTGAAAAACAAGGACATGGCATCTCTAGAACAATTCAAGACACAAAATATAATCACAAGAAAACACCATGTTGACCATTGACCCGACTGTCAAAATTGAGTTCAAATACATAACCCTTCCGCCAGGGAGTCAATCGGCTACAAACAACTAATTTTCAGACTTCCACAAGCTATGATTTTTCCAATATTTACATTGAAAACTATCAATTTCTGCAATAGAGTGTCAAATTCAGTCAAGTTCTCTGCAAAAAGAACATTTTTTGCTTCTTTTTCATTCAATTTTAATAAAATATTGATACTTGAACACAAGCACTCTTTGTTTCTGTATTCACATCCGGATCTTGGTCAACGGGGGGCAGATAACTGTGGTCTTGAGCCTAATGATTCAGGCATTATTCTTTTCAAAGACAACAATATGATAGGTATGAAACTTAGTATCTAAGTCAGGTTGATATGATTGACTCAAACCATGTTTTAAGATGTAGGTTACCATGATTTATTTCTGGATCTTCAGGATCCTTTCTCATACCAAATGAACAGTCACCTCATGTATAGAGGATGCAAAAGGCATTTGTATGCTTACATCCTGAAAAATCAATTATTAAATGATAAAAAACATTGAACATGTATAGTATTGAAAAAAACAACAACCTTAAGGTCTGAATTGTTTTTAATGTTTTTGAATTTTCATAACGTTTGGTGTATTAATCCATGTGTGTTGCTTTTATTAATGACATGAAAAGTGCACCATTGCACTTAATTTGGTCTTTTATTTTGAACTATCAAGTTGGACTCTCATTTTGAGATAAGAAAGATATAATAATTGCTTATTGTATAATTGTATGTAGATAAAAATAAGAAGATGGTGAAGATAATTAAAGAAATGCTTTAATTTCACAATTTGCATGCTTTCATTTGCTGACTTGTTTGTATGCAGCCAAAATATTGTACATGTATTTCAGGATGTTGGGGATGGATGGTGGGAGGCTCGTAGCTACCTTGGCAAAACTGGACTCATACCACAGGCATATGTAGAGGTATATCATCATACATTTACATGTTCACATTTCTTATATCTTTGTTTAATGCTTCATGTTCAATTTTAAAACAAAACTTTGCAATAATTAATCACATTTGATTGTGTCATTCTTGTGATATAGGAAGGTAGAGAAATGTCAATATAAACATTTCTTTGTAGCATCTGCTGGTTTTTAAGGTTGGACATAACCAGTACAACCCTGTATTTCAGTTGATAGAACCACCTATGCCTTCCTTTCCCCCTCCCCCTCCCCCCATGCCATCTGCCCCAGTGGCGGAGGATCACAACGGGTGGGGTGGGGGTGGAGTCGAGGCTCAGCAGAGTGTGGATGGATGGGATGATGACTGGAGCGATGATGGGGAGTCCAGCACAAGCACCGGCCCAGGGGACCTCCAGGGCTCATACAATCCACCTGCAGGGCAGAACATGAAGGTATTCACAGGGATGCATCATAGTCTTCACTTCTTGTCTTTATCTTTAAAAAAGTAAAGAATATTTTGGTTGTCCCATTATTTATTGTTAGTGTAAGTTTGCTTCAAATGTGAAGGCACCCCCAAAATTCCACATCAGAATGGTTTCAGCCCTTCAGCTACCAAGTCATTCAAATCCTTGAGATTTAAAAGTCATTAATTTTTCATTCAAGTATCTCAAGTGCCAAAATATTTTCCCTTTATAGTGTGATCACTCATATCCGGTTTAAACTAGTCATGTAGGGTGAACAATTAAGCAACCACATTTGATAGTTGCCAGAAATATTTAACTATCGTGATTCAGTTTCCATATTATTTTTTTCCAGCCATTACAAGGGTCAGGTAACTTTGGCCTATCGCAGGGGAACTCCAAAAGAAGCAGTGCCACAGCTAGTACCTCCCCACCCAATGACATGTCAAAATATGGCACTGTGAAGAAAAGCTTCAACAGGTAACTGCCAACATGACTGTGTTAAAGGATAAATAGGGCCATTGTCAAATTTATGGTGTAATTCAATACCTTGAACACTTAAATGCAACAATCATCAGTCAGAATTTATCAATAATAATTTCCTTGCATGGAATGTTTGCGTAATAAAAAAAAGTGTAAAATATTTAACCTCTATATAAATAAATGTGGATTTTACTGCAGATGTATTATGAGGCACTTTTGTGTATCAGGTTTTCCCAGTTTGCCAAGGCTGGCGGGGAGGCTTACATGATGGGACATTTTACCAACACAAACGTTTCCGCATCAGATAAAATACAAATTGTCGTAAGTGGCTCTCATACAAACATGTAACAAAAACATGGCATGAAACCACAGTGTTTCCTGTTGTATAGTTCTGTTTCTATCATTTGATTGTGAAAAAAGGCTTTATATTTCTTGGTTAGAAAAGTAAGAAAAGGGTATATGCATTGTTTAATCAGAAATCAACCAGGGTCATTCAGTTGTTTTTGTGTCCTAAGAGGAAGCTGTAATATCTTAAATTTCCTTACTATGGTCTATTGTCACCAAACATACATATTAGAATACCAAAGCAGTGATTGTGTTACATTTCAGGACACAGCAGATGGGGTAGGATGGCAGCCCAACAACCAGCCGTTCACCTGTGCAATACGATCACCCAAGAAAGAGAGCAAGCTAAAGGGCTTGAAGAGTTACATCGCATACCAACTAACACCATCAGTAAGCATCAGTTGTGATTAGTTGGCTCACTTGTCGGGAACTTTTCCGTTTTATTAGCTTGTCTTTTTTTTAAAGAAAGAAAGTTGAGTATTGTGATAGCATTTGTGTCCTTGTTGTCATTGGCTTCATTGTGCAATAACTTCAACCTTGAACATGTTCAAGATATTTATCTAAAACTTGGTTCACATGTAGGCAGAGACATGTAGGCACATGTACAGCAAAGCACATAACTCTGGCTTTACTAACTGTCAAGTATTGCCCCTCATTCGAATGGAAAAACAAGAACAGACAAGCGTGGGAGTTCACTCTGCTGCACTCTTGTTTACTTTGCTGTGAAAACTGTGTATACCATTAGCTTGATTGTGTTTGGTCCGGATTTGAAGTTTGGTTTGAATCCAATTCCTTTTCTGAGTGCCTCATTTCACTTGCAGTTCAGCAACATCCAAGTGAGCCGGCGCTTCAAACACTTTGACTGGCTCCACATCCAGTTGGAGAATAAATACACCTGTATACCTATCCCACCCCTACCTGACAAAACATTATCAGGTAAATTCTTTAACCTTGTTTCACCCTGCAAATCAAGAAGTCAGGTAAGATACACATGTATTGAATTTCCACTATCCATATTACTTCAACCAACCCCAGCAGGATGATCACAGGAAATAACACAGCACTGTTCCTGAAGCATTCTTTATATGCAAGTACAAGTAGCTTTCATCCAGTTTCATGTATGTGCAAAGCTTCTTGCAAATATGTATTAATGCTCTTCCTTCCCTATCAGCTGATAGTTCTAATTAAGTTCAACTCAATTCAGTAGAATGTTTCATTTTGTGAATAATATACATGTAGTTTACATTGTTTATTGGGAAAATTTGGGATGAAATGGCATTTATAAGCTACTTCCTGCTGCCGGAATATGTTATAATAACACAGAAATCCTCTGTTTTGTGTGCTTGTAACCATCTTGTAACTTGTACAACATCTGCTGGAGCTTTGTGTACATGTACATTGTACCTCGTGTATTTCTTTACTCCCAAAATGGATCATTGCAATTATGTACATTGTCATTGAACTTATTTTCTTGTTATAGTATTCAGCAGCAAATAATGTATACTATATGTGGTTCACTGGCTTCTTTGAGCTCTTTCTACATTGTTAAAGATATCCCAGTATTTACAGCTCCATTCATTTTAATGTTAAATTCGATGCTTTGTGGCCCTGTATAATTCTGACCCTATAATCATTTAAAAGGTATTTGCTTGCTGATTACTAACAAATATCTAAAATAAAAGACATTAAACACTTATTTGGCAATATTTGAAAACCAAATAAAAAAATCTTTTTCTGCAAACAAAACTCGTGTCAAATAATTCCAAAGTAATATAAGGTCACTAGGCATCCAGACTTCACATTCATTTAAACACTGTTAATCCGAACACCATTAATCCAAACACCATTTATCCAAATTTATTGTTATTACGAAATTATTTTTTGGTCCCAAATTTATTTCCCCTTTGCTTTATTAAAATTTCTATCAGTAAACCAAAATCCCTATTTCAATATTATTGCTATTTCATAGTCAATATTATGGTTTTGACTGGTAATTACCACCTTTGTATCAATCCTTGTTTCGAACTGGGTCATTTCATAGTTTTCGCACCATACTGCAGTAGCACGCGGACATTGGCTTGAGGCGAAAATGAAGCAAAATTAGCACTTGTTAAAGAATGACATTGAGGATGTGTAACAAACATCGATGTCAGTTAATGAGCAATTCCTTCGGCGTGATGTAGTTTGTATATAGAAGCTGGTTAAAACAATCTGAATATCATTCATGGCGGATACGTGGTCTAGTGGTTACACAGCTGACTGTCAGTCCAGGGGTCCCAGGGTCGCTAAAGAAAATACTTGATTGGGGGTCTTGTGTGACAGTGCTATACACTGGTGCACAAACTTAACTAGTTCCTCTAACCAGGGTATAAATAGACTTACACACATCTGAATATCCCATTTGAATTGTCTATCTTAACGAATTTGACCGCCACATTACTCACTCAACACACTTCTGAACAATCTGGAGAAGGTTTCGGGGAACAAACCCGGGAGGATATATTGGTTGGTGATAAAAAAGCATATACCCAAAAAATTTATCATTAATTAAACAAGATTCCACTAACATGTATACTGAACAATCACTCAAACAAAAATACAACATATTGGTAACATGTATGAGACATTGCAATCTTTATAACTTAATATTTTCTATCACCAATAATTCTCGAATCACTGTCATTCTCTAAAAAAAATTCACCCGAAATATCATTAACCAGAACTTATTATCTGAGTCCCGACAACTTTGGATTAATGGTGTTTAAATGTAATTGTACATGGAATACCTTGATTTATTGTTTTAAAGTACAGTCAAACCCCGTTGGCTCGAACTGGTTTGGCTTGATTTCCTCATTGGCTCGAACTGGATAAAAAAAAAAATGTTTCTACTGGATGTAAGCATTCCCGCTTTGCTCGAATTTCTCGAGGCTTGAGGGATTTTAGGACCCTTGGATTTCGTGCCATCGGGGTTCGACTGTATATCTCGATAAGAGATGGTAAAAAATAAAACATTATGGCACTCTCGTGTCTGTAGCTACTTTTGATTTGTCTTAAATCTACAGGTACATGTATAAACATGGGAAAAATAAACTGCAACATTTTCTGTACTAATAACGCTCAAATTCTGAAACAAATGGTGAATGTAGCCATTCCTCAAACTTTATATTTCAATCTATGTTGAATTTATTTTTGAATCCACAGATTCCTCCAAATCTAGGAGAGGTAGCATTAAGACTCGAAGTAATGTCATAATTCTTTAAGGAATTATTTTCATGGTGGTTGTTTTAAAGTGGTTTTAAGGCATTCAAATCATTGGTGGCTGTTTATGAGTTGAACAAAAGTTTTTCTGATCTAATTTCTCGATTTTCTTAACTGTTTAGATTTGCATATGGCTAGGGTGCAAGCTTGATCTCCAGTATTATATTGTACACAAAGGAAAATTATATTGTACACAAAGGAAAATTATATTGTACACAAAGGAAAAAAATTAATTAATGAAAGTGAAACTCATAATGTTGGTACGTACAAATTATTGAATTTACAATGAAAATAATTAGGGATGGAAACCGGATACCAAATCGGTATCCGGATATTCGTATCAAGTATTCGAATACTATCTGGATACTCGTATCAAATTGCTTTCATTATAAGTAAATTTCCTATTATATGTCACCCACCTTCTGTTATTTGACGTAATTGTCCACTTAATTTAAAATTGTCATATGGCAATTTCACTTTTTCATACATTCTTTCTCAGTCTTAATAATTTATAATGTTATAACCAAAGCTAAACAACTCATTTTACATCATAAAACTCATGATGAATACCACATAAACACCTCGCGAATTTGATAGTCACTTCGGTCGAGGTGGTTGCTTGGTTACAGCCACGTGCTTTCGAATTAGTTATTTATCAGCAGGTTTCATGTTAAATGACACTTTGATTATTTGATAGTCGATTGTAATTTTATTTCATTACATTGTTTGATTTAATGCAATACCTACAATTTCTGCGGTGTTTTGTAATGAAGGATATAATTGCGGAGAAGATAAGAAGACAAAAAGACGACAACACTTTTACCATCCTCGGATTTTGTGAAATACTTCCGTACACTCGAAGTCAATGTTGGAGGCATATTTCCGTAGTCGTGATACAGCAATAACGATAAATAATACAAAACACAATTACAAGATGCAAAATGATGGAAATTTGATTGTAAAGTGAAAAGATAAACAAATTTGTTTTTGTATTTATTGTTCAGATAGCAATAACTTCTTCATGCATATTCATCAAAAATATGATTGGTCATTAATAGCTGTGATTGGACGATCAATTCCTACGGATTAATGATCAATCCGTTTAATATCAATATAGTGTCAATTAGTGTCAATTAAGCACATCTGAGATCATAAAACAACACTTGTAAACAAGGTCATAAAACTTCACAAGGTGCTGCACAAGGACATTATCACGCCTTGTGCAAACACCCAATTAGCAGACGATTTGTGACACATACCCGCTTCGCGACAGACACTGTTGATCACCTGATCACCTAATATTTCATCTGAAAAGTTTTATAACAATTGCTATGTCTCTGCTAAGCTATTTCATTGAAATTTTAATTCCTAACGAATATTCGAATACCAATTTTGGTATCTGAATACTTGGGTGATATCCAGATATCCGGATACTCGGATATTCGCTTCCATCCCTAAAAATAATATGGTTATACATATGTGATAATGTTGATCCTGGTCATCTTGCACTCTGGTCATGTTTCACTCTGGTATCGTTTGCATGTTTGCTTGTGCTTGTTACTAACAGCAAATGGTTTCAGCGGCTTTTGGGGCTCTTAACCCTTCATCAACGGCTAAGGCAGGTCAGTGGTCTACTGTGTACATACTCTAATACTAACTCTTTAGTAACACTAATGTTTATAGAAATATACATGTATGTACAGTGATTATGATTACATGTGCATTTTAGATTGTTCATTTATAGTATAATATTGCACCATGATCAGTAATGGGCATTGCATTTTCATTTAGTTTATTTATGTAATGTCTTTTTTGGTTTTATACCGGTTTATGTACATATATCATTGTGTTTGCTACTTGCAATATGTGTGCATTATGTACTATGCGTTACATTATTTGGAAATTAGTATTCCTATGAAGACTATAAAATTTCTATGATTGTATGAAGCAACATTTTGAATGCATGTTGAAATGTTAAAGGTCGTTATGAGGACGAGTTTATAGACGGGCGTATGAAACTGCTGCAGCTGTGGGTGGACCGCATATGTCGACATCCTGTCCTCTCCATGTCTGAGGTCTTCCAACACTTCCTCACATGCACGGATGAGAAGGTGGGTTACACTTCGCTCTATCTTCATCTGTTTCCTCAGAAACATGATAGTCTAGATGTTAAGGTGTCTGCATCTTACCTAGCTCCAAGGTTTGAACCCTGACTGGGGCACAATAAGAACATAAAAATACCAGTGAGAATAATAGTATAGTAAAGGAATACAGGTGGAGATCATTAAAATTACTCATTAGATAGTACAACTATTGCAAGCATCATGAAAACCTTCAGTCAGACAGTCCTGACTGGTGTATTTTAATTCAGTCTTACCAAATTTGTAATGGGGTTGGTCTGTCTGACCAACAGTTTTCATGTCCAAAAATAATGAAGATTTAACATTTATCAATTACCAAACACCGCTTAAATGTAAGAAAAACATATTTTGTTTAATAAAAAATTGTGTTTGATCAATGATATTGTCAAAATCAAATCCTCTGTTGTATGCGGTAGTGTA
Organism: Mya arenaria; assembly: GCF_026914265.1. Classification (NCBI taxonomy): domain Eukaryota; kingdom Metazoa; phylum Mollusca; class Bivalvia; order Myida; family Myidae; genus Mya; species Mya arenaria. The sequence goes on along the minus strand of NC_069125.1, from coordinate 67,229,490 downwards.
GCTGGCAGAAATCAAACACCATGCAGCATTTGCCTCCCTTTGCAATACATTACAAATATTGTATTTAAGTGTGTATTTATTGCGCAATGTTTTGAAATGCTAAATGATTTTTGTCATGAACATTGGAACGTTTTAAAGGATATTTCAAAATGTTCCAAACAAATTTTTTATCCTTTGGAACATGTTTTTTTATTACTTGATTAAGTGTGAGTGTCAAAAAATGGCGTTGTTAATATATATTTCGGAGCCATAAATAACTGGTTAATATCTTAATACCTTTTTATTAGCTCGACTATTCGAAGGATAAGGAGTGCTATACTACTCACCCTGGCGTTGGCGTTGGCGTCACACCTTGGTTAAGGTTTTGCATGTAAGCAACTTTAAGTCATTATCTCAGTAAATACATCAGTTATTGCATTGAAACTTTGGATATGTATTCCCAACTATCTTAAATACAAAATTCATGAAGTTATATATAACAATTATTTGAATATAATGCAAATAATAGGCCTTTATTATTCGACTTAGAAATTCTGGTTAAGGTGTTGCGTGTAAGCACACATAGGTTAATATCTCAGCAACTACTTGAGGTATTGCATTGATACTTGATACAATGGTACTCAACCATCCAACCTACTAAATTTACCAAGTTAGATAACTCTAGTTTGCATTTAATGCATATAATAGGCCATTATTATTTGACTTAGAAATTCTGGTTAAGGTTTTGCGTGCAAGCACACATAGGTTAATATCTCAGCAACTGCTTGAGGTATTGCATTGAGACTTGATACAATGGTACTCAACCATCCAACCTACTTAATTAACCAAGTTAGATAACTCTAGTTTGCATTTAATGCAAATAATAGGCCTTTATTATTTGACTTAGAAATTCTGGTTAAGGTTTTTGCGTGTAAGCACGCATAGGTTAATATCTCAGCAACTACTTGAGGTATTGCATTGATACTTGATACAATGGTATTCAACCATCCAACCTACTTAATTAACCAAGTTAGATAACTCTAGTTTGCATTTACCGTAATGCAAAATAATTGCCCTCATTATTCGACTTAGAAATTCTGGTTAAGGTTTTGCATGTAACCACATTTAAGTCAATATCTCAGCAAATATATCATGTATTGCATTTAAACATTAGATATGTTTTCCCAGATAACACTTTTTTGAATAAAATGCAAATTATGGGCCTTTATTATTTGACCTAGACCTTCTGGTTAAGGTTTTGCATGTAAGCACACATAGGTTAATATCTCAGCATTTACTTGATGGATTGCATTGAGACTTTATACAATGGTACTCAACCATCCAATCTACTTATATAACCAAGTAAGATAACTCCAGTTTGCATTAAATTAAAATAATGGCCCCTTTTTGATTCGACATAGAAATTCTGGTTTAGGTTTTGCATGTAACCACTTTTAAGTCAATACCTCAGCGAATACATCATGTATTACATTGAAACTTTACACACAGGCTCCCATCTATTTAACCATCTTATTTTATCAAGTAAGTTAACTCTATCTTTTATAATATATAATTTTTGCCCCTTTATTATGCGACTTAGAAATTCTGGTTAAGGTCTTGCATGTTAGCACACATAGGATAATATCTCAGCAACTATTTGATGTATTGCATTGAGACTTTATACAATGGTATTCAACCACCCCAACCTACTTGAATAACCAAGTTAGATAACTGTATTTTGCAAATAATGGCCCTTTATTATTAGACTTAGAAATTCTCGTTAAAATTTTGCATGGAACCACATTTATGTTAATATCTCAGCACACCATGTATTGCATTGAAGTCTAATCTAACAGTCATCCATGCATGTTTCGCCTAAACGTTTCAATCCTTACATTGAAAAGCGGCAGAACAGTCGAGAGCGCTGTCTCTGTGACAGCTCTTGTTCCTTTTCAATGTAAATCAAAGGCTTGAATATTCAAGTTTTAAAACAAAAATTGTCGGACTGGCAATTTTTTCTTTCAGACTGACAATATATTGGAGGCTGTTGGTCTGAAGGGCGGACAATTTTTCTGAACTTAAGTGATCTCTGCTGTTTTGCTAAAATTTTGTGTAACATATTATATGTCTATTTCCAAAATAATTGCAAAGGAAATAGCTATTTTTTATGAGGAACTGATGAATACCTGTGTTTTGTTTCCTTGCTATGTAGAAGTGGAAGCAGGGTAAACGGAGGTCAGAAAAGGATGAGTACACAGGCGGAAAATTCTTCCTCACTCTTGAGGCTCCACAAGGGGTCGACCTTAGTGACATGTAAGTAAACCTACATTTATGCAATTACTTGGTGCTTATAATCCCAGCAAAATTTGTTGACAACATGGTTAAATCGTTTTGATCTTAATTTATTAGCATTTAAAGCTGATAGTTTGCTTATTAATAATTTTATTTTATTTATAAAAGAGTAAGGAATTATTAAAAAAATGTCTAATCCAGGTTGGGGATGTGTGAATAATAGAAACTTAGGAGTAACATACATCCCTAGTGTTATTATTTTCAGAGATGCCAAAATGGAGGTGTTTTGCAAATTCCAGAAACTTATGGAGGACAATGTTAAAGCATTACTAGCTGTTGCATATGATAACAGAAAAAAACATTTAGGACGTAAGTAGAAAATTATCATTTGAACTACTGGTTGTTAATTTAACCTACCCGTAAATCATCAGTAAATGTACTCATAATTCAGTTTTGAAACAGCACTTCATCTAACATGTTCATATCATTGCATTTAGTTGTTTTATTTTCAAGAGATAAAGTGTAAAGTAGGAAAATGTACATGTTTACATAATTAATAATATTAAATTTCATGTTTTCAGCTTTTAAACGAGAATACCAGAAGTTAGGAGGAGCATTTAAGACATTAGCCCAGACTTTCACTCTTGACACAGGGGCATGTAGGTATCTTAATTAGTATTGGTTAAGCAATTGATATACCAGATTTAGAGCATATTTTAAAGACATTTATTATTTTTTTGAAGGAAGAGCTTCACAGGGATTTCAGACCATAGTCTAAAATCGTTTTAAACTCTATAAATTCATTTTCAGATTCCCAAACATTAACAGGCGCAATAGATTACACAGGGGACACTTACAACGAGATCGGAGACATGTTTGAAAAACAGGTAAATCTGTTACCTTTTCATATATTCTTTTGTTATTAACGAGTTGTCTCTGATTATATTTGCAAAACACTGGTTTATAAGAAAATAATATTCTGTTATAGGAATTATTATTTTAAGGACCTATCTTATTCTTTTTTGTGTAAGAACATTTGTCATGCCTATACTTATTGTCTTTTTCAGCCTAGAAATGATCTGGAGCCATTAATGGATGTATTAAACGAGTACAAGGGAATACTGGGACAATTTCCTGATGTCCTCAAAGTACATGAGGTATGGTGCTACTTCCTTGGAGGTAGATTTCCATGGTCTTTTTCTACAAGATGTCATAAAAAATTCTAACCCAGAATATTTTGGTAACATCGATAGAACTTATGGATTATAAAGGGATGGTTGCAGGTTTTATTGCCAGACTAACTGGTCATATGTTGTACTCTTTTATAGGAGAAAAGTTGGGAACTTTATATTGATAAGCATATCCAAACCTCTTACATGTATCTTGTCTCTGTGGTTAGGATTACTATTAATACATGTAACAACTCTATAACTCTGTGTGTATGTTCTCCCCGAATGCAGGGTGCTATTGGGAAGGCAAAGGAGTGTGTGAAACTGCAGGCGGAGAGCAAGATGGTGGAATCTGCAGTCACCAATGTGGTCCAGCGAGCAAACATCATTTCATGTGGTACTCTTGCTGAGATCAACCAGTTCCAGAAGACACGCTGTGTGGATTTTAAGGACACCATGAGGACCTTCCTCAGTGGACAAATACAGTTCTACAGTGAGGTATGTGTTGCTTGTATGGTAGTCCTCAGACAAATAACAGTCAGTATATAGTCATCTAATAAATAACATTGTACTACTAATGGCCATAACATAATGTATACTATTACTAACAAAAAGAGCATACCTTACTGTACCTGATTAGACTAAACTTCTTCCTCTCACATTATGCCCTACTGTACCTGGCATAAGTCATACCCTACTGCGCTTGGCTTTGGAGGTAGAACTATGTCCTCTCAAATTATACGCTACTGTACTTGGCATAACTACTTCCTCTCACATATCCCACTGTACTTGGCGCAACTACTCCCTTTCACATCATACCTACTGTACTTGGCATTACTACTCCCTTTCACGTCATATCCCCACTGTACTTGGCGTAACTACTCCCTTTCACGTCATATCCCCACTGTACATGGCGTAACTACTCCCTTTCACGTCATACCTACTGTACTTGCCGCAACTACTTCCCTTCACATTATGCACTACTGTACTTGGCACAACTGCTTCCTCTCACATTATACCCCACTGTACTTGCAACAACTGCTTCCTTTCACTTTATGCACCACTGTACTTGGCACAACTGCTCCCTTTCACATTATGCACTACTGTACTTGGCACAACTGCTTCCTTTCACATTATGCACTACTGTACTTGGCACAACTGCTCCCTTTCACATTATGCACCACTGTACTTGGCACAACTGCTCCCTTTCACATTATGCACTACTGTACTTGGCACAACTGCTTCCTCTCACATTATGCACTACTGTACTTGGTGCAACTACTTCCTCTCACGTTATACCCTACTGTACTTGGTGCAACTACTTCCTCTCACGTTATACCCTACTGTACTTGGCACAACTACTTTCTCTCACATTATGCACTACTGTACTTGGTGCAACTACTTTCTCTCACATTATACCCCACTGTACTTGGCACAACTACTTTCTCTCACATTATGCACTACTGTACTTGATGCAACTACTTTCTCTCACTTTATACCCTACTGTACTTGGTGCAACTACTTCCTCTCACATTATACCCCACTGTACTTGGCACAACTACTTTCTCTCACATTATGCACTACTGTACTTGGCACAACTACTTTCTCTCACATTATGCACTACTGTACTTGGCACAACTACTTCCTCTCACATTATAACCCACTGTACATTATAACCCACTGTACTCGGCACAACTACTTCCTCTCACATTATAACCCACTGTACTTGGTGCAACTACTTTCTCTCACGTTATACCCTACTGTACTTGGCACAACTACTTCCTATCAAGTTACACCCTACTGTACCTGGTGCAACTACTTCCTCTCACATTATACCCCACTGTACTTGGCGCAACTTCTTCCTCTAACATTATACCCCACTGTACTTGGTGCAACTACTTCCTCTCACGTTATACCCTACTGTACTTGGCACAACTACTTTCTCTCACATTATGCACTACTGTACTTGGCACAACTACTTCCTCTCACATTATACCCCACTGTACTTGGTGCAACTACTTTCTCTCACGTTATACCCTACTGTACTTGGCACAACTACTTCCTATCAAGTTACACCTTACTGTACCTGGTGCAACTACTTCCTCTCACATTATACCCCACTGTACTTGGCACAACTTCTTCCTCTAACATTATACCCCACTGTACTTGGTGCAACTACTTCCTCTCACATTATACCCTACTGTACTTGGCACAACTACTTCCTTTCACATTATACCCCACTGTACTTGGCACAACTACTTCCTCTCACATTATACCCCACTGTACTTGGCACAACTACTTCCTCTCATGTTATACCCTACTGTATTTGGCACAACTACTTCCTCTCACATTATACCCCACTGTACTCGGTGCAACTTCTTTTCCTCACATTATACCCCCACTGTACTTGGTGCAACTACTTTCTCTCACGTTATACCCCACTGTACTTGGCACAACTACTTTCTCTCACATTATGCACTACTGTACTTGGCACAACTACTTTCTCTCACATTATGCACTACTGTACTTGGCACAACTACTTCCTCTCACATTATAACCCACTGTACATTATAACCCACTGTACTCGGCACAACTACTTCCTCTCACATTATAACCCACTGTACTTGGTGCAACTACTTTCTCTCACGTTATACCCTACTGTACTTGGCACAACTACTTCCTATCAAGTTACACCCTACTGTACCTGGTGCAACTACTTCCTCTCACATTATACCCCACTGTACTTGGCGCAACTTCTTCCTCTAACATTATACCCCACTGTACTTGGTGCAACTACTTCCTCTCACGTTATACCCTACTGTACTTGGCACAACTACTTTCTCTCACATTATGCACTACTGTACTTGGCACAACTACTTCCTCTCACATTATACCCCACTGTACTTGGTGCAACTACTTTCTCTCACGTTATACCCTACTGTACTTGGCACAACTACTTCCTATCAAGTTACACCTTACTGTACCTGGTGCAACTACTTCCTCTCACATTATACCCCACTGTACTTGGCACAACTTCTTCCTCTAACATTATACCCCACTGTACTTGGTGCAACTACTTCCTCTCACATTATACCCTACTGTACTTGGCACAACTACTTCCTTTCACATTATACCCCACTGTACTTGGCACAACTACTTCCTCTCACATTATACCCCACTGTACTTGGCACAACTACTTCCTCTCATGTTATACCCTACTGTATTTGGCACAACTACTTCCTCTCACATTATACCCCACTGTACTCGGTGCAACTTCTTTTCCTCACATTATACCCCCACTGTACTTGGTGCAACTACTTTCTCTCACGTTATACCCCACTGTACTTGGCACAACTACTTCCTTTCACATTATACCCCACTGTACTTGGCACAACTACTTTTCCGTACCCCACTGTACTTGGTGCAACTACTTTCTCTCACATTATACCCCACTGTACTTCTTTTCCTCACATTATACCCCACTGTACTTGGTGCAACTACTTTCTCTCACGTTATACTCCACTGTTCTTGGCACAACTACTTTCTCTCACATTATACCCCACTGTACTTGGTGCAACTACTTTCTCTCACGTTATACCCTACTGTACTTGGCACAACTACTTTTCCGTACCCCACTGTACTTGGTGAAACTACTTTCTCTCACATTATACCCCACTGTACTTCTTTTCCTCACATTATACCCCACTGTACTTGGTGCAACTACTTTCTCTCACATTATACCCTACTGTACTTGGTGCAACTACTTTCTCTCACGTTATACCCCACTGTTCTTGGCACAACTACTTTTCCGTACCCCACTGTACTTGGTGAAACTACTTTCTCTCACATTATACCCCACTGTACTTGGCACAACTACTTTCTCTCACATTATACCCCACTGTACTTGGTGCAACTACTTTCTCTCACGTTATACCCCACTGTTCTTGGCACAACTACTTCCTTTCACATTATACCCCACTGTACTTGGCACAACTACTTTTCCGTACCCCACTGTACTTGGTGAAACTACTTCCTCTCACATTATACCCCACTGTACTTGGCACAACTGCTTTTCCGTACCCCACTGTACTTGGTGAAACTACTTCCTTTCACATTATACCCCACTGTACTTGGCACAACTACTTTTCCGTACCCCACTGTACTTGGTGAAACTACTTCCTCTCACATTATACTCCACTGTACTCGTTGCAACTTCTTTTCCTCACATTATACCCCACTGTACTTGGTGCAACTACTTTCTCTCACGTTATACCCCACTGTACTTGGTGAAACTACTTCCTTTCCCATTATACCCCACTGTACTTGGCACAACTACTTTTCGGTACCCCACTGTACTTGGTGAAACTACTTCCTTTCACATTATACCCCACTGTACTTGGCACAACTACTTCCTTTCATATTATACCCCACTGTACTTGGCACAACTGTTTCCTTTCACATTATTCCCTACTGTACTTGGCACAACTACTTCCTTTCACATTATACCCCACTGTACTTGACACAACTACTTCCTTTCACATTATACCCCACTGTACTTGGCACAACTACTTCCTTTCACATTATACCCCACTGTACTTGGCACAACTGCTTCCTTTCACATTATACCCCACTGTACTTGGCACAACTACTTCCTTTCTCATTATACCCCAATGTACTTGGCACAACTGCTTCCTTTCACATTATACCCCACTGTACTTGGCACAACTACTTCCTTTCACATTATACCCCACTGTACTTGGCGCAACTGCTTTCTTTCACATTATACCCCACTGTACTTGGCACAACTACTTCCTTTCTCATTATACTCCACTGTACTTGGCACAACTGCTTTCTTTCACATTATACCCCACTGTACTTGGCACAACTACTTCCTTTCACATTATACCCCACTGTACTTGGCACAACTGCTTCCTTTCACATTATTCCCTACTGTACTTGGCACAACTGCTTCCTTTCACATAATTCCCTACTGTACTTGGCACAACTACTTTATCAAATTTCTTTTTATTTTCAGATAACCCAAAAGTTACAGCAAGCATTGGAAAAGGTTGAAAGTTCGTGAGAGACTGATTAAGATGCAGTGCCTTAATTTTATGTATCATATATGGATCGAAACATGGACCATTTGTAGTAGATATGAGAAATAGTCAAACAATGGTTGTCTGACATGTAGGTTCACAGCAGTTTTGATGCAACCTTATGAAACAGGTCCACATATAAAAGGTGTTTGAAGAATGGCAGTATTACAGCAGATTTTTTACAGTGAGAAATACTGTTGACAATTTCCAACTTTTTACCAAATTGTAAAAAAAATACTTAAATGGCCCACCACATGACATCTAGTTAGTAAACCCACCTAAACTTCAGATATACATGTATCTTTAGTCTTTCTACAGATATTAAGCAGAAAGTGCAGATTATCACTTGCAATATATATATATATTTCTTATTTTGAATGATTGATAATAATTGTGCTTAATTATATGGCTATGATGCATTAAAGACTTATCCGAATCCATTTCTCATAGAGGAATAGACGTGAAATGACTCTTTGGGTTGACATTAACAAGTCAGCCATGTTTTCTCGAAAAAGTTTAAGCACCTAATAACAAGATCAACTAAGTTAAGTTTTTCTTTTTAAAGAGTTTTGAGACTTTAAAAGGAAATTATTTTAAAGATAATATTGAAGTACTATGTTTTGGGTTTTAAAATGAAGTTTTAGCAAGTCCTGGAGACCTCAAAAGGAAGAAATTATAGCAAGTCATTTGGCTGAATGAAATATGATACTTAAACCTATTATGGTTGAAATGCTTGAAATATTTCATAACATTAGGGAAACTGTAGATCAACCTCATTCTTGCACATTTATATTTGTAACTAAACAGCGCTTTCTTCCACACTTCTTATCTGCTTTTTTTTGTTACAAATGAAGACATGGAAATATATTTGCGTTTACAATGAAATATTTGAAAGCTCATTTGACAAATCATTTATGACCTATTATGAGGGGAATTCTAGCAGTTTTAGACCACAAATATAATGGCACATTAAACATGTATGAACTTCCCTAGGGCATTAAAAAGTGCAAGAACTTCCACAAGACATATTAAAAAGTGTATGAAATTCATTTAATGAACACACTTTAACCAGTCCAACTGCGTTCATACCTCGATAATGACATAAATCTGGCAATTCATTTATGAACTACATTTGTCACATTAAAAAGAAAAGTATGTAAACTGCCCTAGACACATTAAAAAGTGTATGAACTTTATTTGGCACATTCCAAAGTGCTTGAACTTCACTAGGCACATTGAAAATGTATTAATTTCCCTAGACACATTAAAAAGTGTATGAACTTTATTTGGCACATTCCAAAGTGCTTGAACTTCACTAGGCACATTAAAAATGTATTAATTTCCCTAGACACATTAAAAAGTGTATGAACTTCATTAGGCACATCTAAAAGCTAAAAATTGTATGAACTCCTCTAGTAAAACAATCTAATGAAACATACACATCCCCCGTATGATTTTTACAACTCCATATGCCTTTCCCTGATATTGACTGTTATTAAGCCAGTAATTGATGCAATCCTGTGATAAATGTTCTTCTATTTAAGCTCCAATTTTGCATTGTTTTTATATAAACAGTAAAATATAACGTAAAATGTTGTCTGCCTTCAGTACTAATTTTTATTTATGAGTACTCTCTTAAAAGTATGAGTCGAGTTCATTTGTTTCAAGTAATTAACAAACCAGGATGGAAATTGAAAAATGTCATTTATTCACAATAAATGACGTATATCGTTACAAACGAACAATATACATGGCCGAAACAAAGTTGGAGGTAAATAAAACGCCCTCCAATAAAACATATCAAATAATACAGAATGTATTATGTAAGACAAATGGTTAGATAACAGTATAGCAAATGTAAGATAACATTATAGCAAAAAGTAAAAAGATAATAGAAAAAGAATATCAACACAAACAGGCATGGTGTTTAAGCGAAAATGGAAAGGACCTTATTAGGTATATTAAGTAAAACGCACTGGCCTATAGATTGGGTGAGGTAGGGTAGGATAAAAAAGCTTATGAAAATACTGCGTAATTCAGGTTGGCATAAGTTATCTGTGAAATTATTGCGTTGTGTTATCTGCAAGATGAGATGGTTAAATAATACTATCAAAATTGTAAACTCGGTACTAATAATTTACTACGTAATGAGTTATGTCCCCTGAAAGTATCATAAATAAATTTATTTCTCAGGCAATAAATTAAATTTTAATTTACTACGTAATGAGTTATGTCCCCTGAAAGTATCATCAATAAATTTATTTCTAAGGCAATAAATTAAATTTTATGAGTACTCTCTTAAAAGTATGAGTTGAGTTCATTTGTTTCGAGTAATTGACAAACCAGGATGGAAATTGAAAAATGTCATTTATTCCCATTAAATGACATATATCGTTACAAACGAACAATATACATGGCCGAAACAAAGTTGGAGGTAAATAAAACGCCCTCCAATAAAACATATCAAATAATACAGAATGTATTATGTGAGACAAATGGTTAGATAACAGTATAGCAAATGTAAGATAACATTATAGCAAAAAGTAAAAAGATAATAGAAAAAGAATATCAACACAAACAGGCATGGCGTTTAAGCGAAAATGGAAAGGACCTTATTAGGTATATTAAGTAAAACGCACTGGCCTATAGATTGGGTGAGGTAGGGTAGGATAAAAAAGCTTATGAAAATACTGCGTAATTCAGGTTGGCATAAGTTATCTGTGAAATTATTGCGTTGTGTTATCTGCAAGATGAGATGGTTAAATAATACTATCAAAATTGTAAACTCGGTACTAATAATTTACTACGTAATGAGTTATGTCCCCTGAAAGTATCATAAATAAATTTATTTCTCAGGCAATAAATTAAATTTTAATTTACTACGTAATGAGTTATGTCCCCTGAAAGTATCATCAATAAATTTATTTCTAAGGCAATAAATTAAATTTTATGAGTACTCTCTTAAAAGTATGAGTTGAGTTCATTTGTTTCGAGTAATTGACAAACCAGGATGGAAATTGAAAAATGTCATTTATTCCCATTAAATGACAAATATCGTTACAAACGAACAATATACATGGCCGAAACAAAGTTGGAGGTAAATAAAACGCCATTAGAAACCCCAACCTCAACTAATTTTAATTTATTTCCTTGCAGCAAATATTTCCGTTCTTTTACATCTGGAAAGCTTTTTGTTTGAAGTATTTGTTATTGTTAGTTGATATGTTGGTTATAAGTTCTTGTTGTCATTATGTCTCAGGAATGAGGATGGTCAAGAATGCCTTTATTTAAATTACCAGATGCTTTGTAAGTAGTCATAGTGTTTGTCAAGATCAATATCGTAAAAATATGTTGACATTTCTATAGTAAAATCTAAGTGAGTGTTTAGATTTTAACATTGAACTAAAAAAGAAGCCTTATACAGGAATTGCAATGAGTGAATGACGAATTCTGCCAGTTCAGAGTTCATATCTGGATGTATTGCTGTTAAATGTTGATGTATTTTTTAGTCATTTACTCCCCATACTCTGTTAAATTGTACAAAGTTGTAGATTTTATTTATCCTGAAACAAAACTAGTCTTTCATTGGTGTTATACAAATCATATTTCTAATACTCCGTATATTTGTATGTAAATCAACGGTAGTTGCTATGTGTAACCAGTGCTGTTTCACATAATTTTCTAACACTGTACCCTTACCATATATAACTATAAATTACCATATATTGAATATTTTAATCAAAGTGTATTGGACTAACTACTAAGGGTAAACTAAATTACAAACATCTTGGATTTCACTTTCATAGTGCTAATGAATGTGTTTATCAAGATTATGGACAGGTTTTCTCAGTCAATACTATGTTTAGAAGTATTTGTTCTCTGAGCCAGTTATTGCTCATTTGTGAATAGTATCCGGACACAACAGTGCCATATTTGGTTTTTGTCTCGTGAAAGCCAGCATGTTGCTCAGGGAAACAGTGTCTCAGAGCCAGAATTATGACCCCACATCCATCACAATTATGATTGTTAACTATGATTGAAGCCAACTAGACAAGAGTTTTTTCTTAATAATGTTTTAATGTTAAATTCAACTTCTGGTCTTGTCATATTTACTGCAAAGGCAAATCATAGAACTATGTCATCTTCGAAAAGTGTCAGAATTGTAGGTGTCGTTCGACGCATTGTCATGCATCAACATTATACACAAGTACATAAACCTGATGATAACTATTGTCTGCTGGTCAGACAAATGTGGTTTAAGTGTATAACTCTGGGGCCATGATTACAAACTGTCTCAAGTCCAGACTCAAGTTGCAAAACTGCAATCATTCATTTCATTGTAACTTTTCTTCCAATTAAGTATTAATGATAGCATTTGCTGAATTTCATTACACTTTAAAAATGACATTTATGTTACATGTAAAATGAATGGAATGAAAGAAGATTCATTGTAATTTTATGATAGTGCTTTTCTGAGTCTTAATCTAGACTCTGACTTGAGACTATTTGTCATCATGACCCCTGACCCACAGTTGAAACAATTGCAATCTTGGTTGCCATTAGCAATTACAAAATCACGTTATGTGATGTACACGTGACAGGAGATTGATAAAGGACAATTAAGACAAAATTGTTCTAATACTTTACACGATGTTACTGAATTACTGCTTTGTTAATTGTTTGCTATGAATATGTAATTGTTATGTATATCACCAGTCATTATTTTAAATGGTTTTTCACATTTATTACATGTGTTAGTAATTAATTTCTTGATAAGTATGTATCATCTGTCCATACTATCGTTCATCAATAACATACTATGTGTAGACTACTGTTAAACATGATCAAATATATTTTTTCTTTAAACTGTACACTTTGAAAGTAAAGCATGCTTAAATAAAAGCTAAATCAATAAGATGTATTTTCTTTACTTAATTGCTTGCCAGGTGCAGTCTTAAATGTAATCTGTATAATGTACGGTGACTTTGGAGCAATTGACCAATCCTCATCTCAAGGAAGCAAGTATCCAGTTTTTTGCAATGGCTGACTCAAATACTGGAAGCTTCTTGCCTTTATTTTCTACAAATCATTTAGGGATGACATATTTACATAATGGGGACCTTTTAACAGTATCTCATCTGTTTTCGGCATACTTTTGCCATGGATGTTCATCATGATGTAATGTATGGTATGTTTACACTTAATAATTCCTGAACAGCATGAAGGTTTCCTATTTTGTTTGCATAAATGTTGAGCTCATGAAGCTAGATAACATTCAGAGAGATGCCGTGTTTAAGGTACGCCCTCTAAAGGTCAAGGCTAAGCTTGGGAGTCAAGGTTATAATAATTCTTTTTTACCCGGTAACTCTTCAAACAACTTAAACTATATTATGGCATCAAATCTGAAAACATTGTCCGTCCATTTTCATTCAAGGTCATATCAATACAACATTCAAAGCACCTGTTTATGGTCAAAGTGAAAAGTATGGGTCAAAGGTATGCAAGATATTTTTGTATCCACTCTTGAACAGCTTCAAGGGTATACATGAAAATTCTTCATTTCTTAAATGTTGATTAATATAAGGTCTGGGGGGCACACGTTCCAAGTATCTCAATTCAAGGTCAAGTTCAGCTGGGGTATCACAGGATATTCATAACACATAAAATTGCTCACCATGCTAAGACGATATGCAGAACTCTTGTCCCTGCAATCTTTTTTTAAGGCCAAGGCAGTTGGTCATTTTCAGCTTACACTTTTTTAGCTCTAGAACCACTAGCCGGATTCCATGTTATGGCACAATTATTCACCACATTGTGACAATAACTCTTCAACAGCATGTAAGATTTCAATATCGCACTATTTCACACAATTAATCCTCATCACATTGTGGTATATGCAGAGTGATATTCCATCCATATCAATCTAAGATCAAGGTCTTGCCTAGGGGCAAGAAGGTCTCATTTTTTGTGTACGATTTACTAATTTAATTGCTTCAAGGAGTTCCCTGTCAACACCATTTCTGCAATTTTTCAATCCACCACTTTACCTCATTAATGGTTGCTTGGCTCCAACTCAGATCACACTTGAGAAAAAATATGATTTCTTAAGATTGTTATGCGTTTTCATCAAAAACAAGCATATACTTAAAATTGTTACTGATTACTGGTACTGTTCTCAAATTGGGACAAAACATGTTGTTACAAAAGTCATGCCAAAGTTCGATATTTGCAATTATTTTTTTTCTCTTCGCTATAATTGAAAATAGTTCTATATATATATATTTATATATATTGAATTATACCAGACTGAGTGTGTTGCTTATTGCACAGGCCATATAGATTGGATCCCATATGATTAGAAATGCTCAAATTAGAGAGCAGACAAGATGGTCTTGATCAGATCAGATTTTGACAAATCAGGTGTAAAATGTGAACTTGCTGGTTATCATGCCCATTGTTATTGAGTTTGGAAGCCTGGGTCCAGACTATATGGGCTCAGAAAAAGATGTATTTTCGAGAGTCTGTGGTGGCAAATGTGGTAATGTGACCCCCTCACACTGTGCTAGTACTGTTTTCTACCTACTTTCAGCTTATATTTATTTTCACAATCAAGCAAAAACAATTGGCTTTATGCTTTTAAGGGTCCAATTTGGATGTTGCCAATGAACATGTCTAGATAAGACCTGCCTACATTACTTCTACCTGGAAAGTAGTTATACAATAACAATATTTAGCAAACAAGTTCACCCTCTATTGCATGAAGAGAAACACTCAATTTAATGGTTGATCAGTTTTATTCACAAATAATCAAAGTTGAAATTTATAATCAAATTACAGCGAAATGTACAACTTCAGTTTGCAAGTAAATGAGACAAAAGAAACAAAACAAGAACACATGATCTAAACTTGTATATGAATAATAAATAAAAGATGATGTACAATGTTTATGTCAGAAAATACACATACATTCTGATCGAAGTGTACATTGTAGATAATCAACATTTTAAGTTACAATCCTATGCAATAACCCTTTAAGAACAAAAGAAAAATCAACAAAACAAAATAAGGACGGATTTCATATGATTAGCCTCAACGTCAAGTGATTGAGAATTAATGTATACTGTATATTACATGTAACCATTTTTTATTAAACAAAGACTAGCAGATCTGTAAAAAGTGAGATTTTTTATTCATAACATATATTTTTAATACTTTCAAAGCAAATTAAAATGGATTGGTCTTACATAAGATACTATAAAAATAAATTAATGTATGATCGAGTAGCTACTGGTAACACTACAAGTATAAGACAATAGGACAATATGTTTTGCTTGAAACAAAAAAACAGTTTTACACTTTACATGAACATCAGATTAATGAAGGTACTTTGAAAAAGAAATGTTTGAATTTGCATGTATTTCCCAACTGAACCAAAACTAACAACAGGTAGATGGAGCAGCCTGGACAATAGTTAGTACACTTGACATTCTCTACTATTTATATAACAGAACTAAAAAGAAAATTCAAACCGTGTCATCCATTGATTTAATAACAAAATATTCTGCAGTTCAATACAACAATCAAACAATTGAACAACACTAAATTTACTCAATAAATATGTATAGAAAACGTTCAGTGTAAAATAAATAAGTTGGTAAAAATATGTACATTCGCAAAACAAAATATCACAGTTGTGTTGTGGCAGCACTACAGATGAGAGCAGTTACAACTTGCAACAGATTACATGGATGCTCATTGTCGTGGCAGCACTACAGATGAGAGCAGTTACAACTTGCAACAGATTACATGGATGCTCATCATTGCAATAGAGAATAAGCCGACAGATGTCTCCCATGTAATATCTTCAAATCCATACAAGTTGGCACATCATTGTTATGGTCCACAACCTTAGGGCTCCCTTCTTAACAGTCTCAGTACAGTTTTCTTACACCAGTTAAGTAATTGACATAATAGTTTATATATATATATATATATATATATAATTATATGAATATCATCAGAATACACCAAAGATTACCCAGTACTTGTGTTTATAGTAAATGAAATCAGCAGTATAAATCAACTGCATGAATTCATGTACAAACTTTTTGTAGTATATTTTATACATATTTTGACAGTGTTATCATCATGTATCCCTGAGCCCTTTAACTTAACAAACATAGTTCATTAATAAATGTTTGCTGTTCACATGTGAATACCAACATATCACATAGTGATTAATAGTGAAACATTTTTGTTGCAGTTAGTTTGCTTGTCGCAATTGTCTAACAATAAGACATTTTTCTTTATGCATGACATTTACAAGCTTCACAAGAATTTTAAGTTTTTAACCATTGTAATCTCATTAAATGAATTAAATTCTTTATTTGAACCATATTTCCGACAACTATACAATGTTTTCAAGAGGAGAGAGATCATTCTAATAATATGCATGGCATGTATAGCGCTAAACAATTAAATATTTGACATAAAAATACAAGCGCCTCAATTTGTTCTCCACTTCGACGTTCTAATCAATAATTGATAAACAGTATCCAACTGAATACTACAATCTGCTCATCTTAAAATGCTATAATCGAACAAGTATTGGTTACTGTGTCAATTTTTATTAACCAGTCCCCGGGCCTTGGGAAACAGTTGTGATTTGTCCACATTGCTCTTCAAGGCTGATTTTGGTCTAGACTTTCCTGCATCCTTTCGTTTCCTGTCAGTCTTAAATATAGCAGGGCTGAAACAAAAAATTATGATTATGTGTTTATTCACTATGCTTGCAAATAAAATGTGATCACATATTAATAAACTTGTGGAAGTACATGTACATTTGTGAAATAGGCAAACTGAGTTTTGTCATTAGAATTAGAATATTATAATCTGGAAGTAAACAATATAAGACTTTGGTGCACATATGGTTTTTAACAAACTATAGATGATGTAACAACAAAAAGAGCTTCCGTCTAAACAAGATTCACTCCCAATGCCACCCCTACTATCAAGCCCACTTCCCAACCACAAATCCAGACTTCAACCTCCCCTTCATGTATTTCTCAATTCCACATTTCCATCCCCCACCAGTCAACATCCCCTCCACGTACCTGCCATCCAGTTCCAGATCTGCCTCATCCTGTAGGGCTGCATCAAGGGCGGCCTGGATGCGGGGAGCCACCTGGGGTCCATCATAGTCGCGTGTTGTCCGGTTAGGCATGTCCAGCTCAACCATGATTATGTTCTCACCCTGCAGTAAGCATAACAATACTGATTGAACACTACTATGCACTATGCCATGTTAAATAATCTTTTAAATTGACACATAAAGCCATCATCCATCTAAAAGCAGCAAATAACCCACAACCAATCCACATGTCAGTCTTTACTAACACACAAATCAAAGATAAAATGTAATTGCTCTCTATCATAAAGACATACATACTGAACAGTGATTTTTTTTTATGGATATTAAGGTGTGCATGAAAGACTGCTGTAACTACCTAAAACGGACATGACATTTAATGTGTATTGATAATTGATAATGGTGCTACAAATTCTCCCACCTTGAACCGTGGGTTTCCCCCCATGGCAGCGGCCATCCTGGCATACTCTGACACAGGACGTCTGTTTCCTAGGGCTGACTTTGGTCTTTTGGCCATCGTCTCAGCACTGTGGTATGAAATACATTTAGTACATGTTATGTGGGAAATTCAATCCACAATGGCTCCCTCCAGAATTTCTTGCAACAAATAAGCTCATTTACATTTCATTTGATTTTCTTATGTTGTACAAGAACTTATCAATGTTGAAAAACAACCGCTATTGTATGTACACACTACTTACTTTTTGTTAGCTAGAGCTCTGAGGACCCATGTGTCTTGTTCCTCATCAAAGTTGGCTCTGTTCTGAATCTTCACTTTGTCTTCAATTGGAATGAAGTTCTCGATGATCAACAGTCTGCAAAACAGAACAAACATCCATATACATGCAAGCATTTTGGGTCAAGATAAGAGACACATTATGATTAATTAGAGATTGTTTTTTTGAAAAAGCGCTTTTCTCCCCTATTGTGTGGTCGTAGCTGAGAAAAAATAAATGATGGACATGAAATTTGTTATTTTTGGACTGGAGACGAACCAACAGTGAAGTTTGGTTCATTCACCCATATTAAATAATGAACATCTACTGCAACCTTGACCTTTGACCTACTGATCTCAAAATCAATAGGGGTCATCTACTAGTCATGACCAACTAGCATACCAAGTATGAAGTTCCTGGGTGCAAGCGTTCTTTATTTATTGAGCAGAAACGAAGTGTGACATACAGACTGATTGACTAACGAACTGATCACAAAATCAGTAGGATTCATCTACTAGTCATGACCAACTTGCATACCAAGTATTAAGTTACTGGTTAAAAGCGTTCTTTAGTTATTGAGCAGAAGCCGTTTCTTCACCTCAATGCCACAGTGACCTTGACCATTGGCCTACTGATCTCAAAATCAATAGTGACCTTGACCTTTGGCCTACTCATCTCAAAATCAATAGGAGTCATCTACTAGTCATGACCAACATGCATACCAAGCATGAAGTTCCTGGGTACAAGCATTCTTTAGTTATTGAGCAAAAACCTTTTTTAAGCTTAAGGTCACCACCAACATTTTACCTGATAACAGTGACCTTGATGGCGACCTTGACCTTTGACCTACTGATCTCAAAATCAATAAGATTCATCTACTAGTCATGACCAACTTGCATACTAAGTATGAAGTTCCTGGGTGCAAGTGTTCTTAAGTTATTGAGCGGAAACTGTTTCTTCACCTCAAGGTCATGGTGACCTTGACCTTTGAATTACTGATGTCAAAATCAATAGGGTTCATCTACTAGTCATGACCAACTAGCATACCAAGTATGAAGTTCCTGGGTGCAAGTGTTCTTTAGTTATTGAGCGGACACTTTTTTTTTCGACTCAAGGTCGCGGTGACCATGACCTTTGAATTACTGATCCCAAAATCGATAGGAGTCATCTACTAGTCATGACCAATTAGCATACCAAGTATGAAGTTCCTGGGTACAAGCATTCTTTATTTATTGAGCAGAAACCATTTTTAAGCTTAAGGTCACCACCAACATATTGTTTTTTACCTGAAGGTATCTTTGACCTTTTGATCTCAAAATCAATACGGGTCATCTACAAGTCATGACCAACTAGCATACCAAGTATGAAGTTCCTGGGTCTAAGCATTCTATAGTTATTGAGCGGAAACAAAGTGTGATGTACAGACTGACGGACTGACAGACTGACGGACGGCAAAAACAATATGTCTCCCCATGAATGGGGGAGACATCATAATTCTTTGATTCAAATCATTCAAAATAAAAATCACTTTTGTAGTTATGTTTGTTCTCAATGTAATAACAATTGAGAATTACAATGAAATCCATGTAGTAGGATAACGAAATTTAATTGTCTTTGAAACCCGCATTCTTCGCTTTGGTCAGTATACAGGTTCATATTCATGCAAAAAGGAACAAATTATTGGTTGCATTAGGTGTCTTAGATGTGACTTAATTCAAGCTAAAATCAATAAATCTGCTGAATATGACAGCGAGGCAAAACAGAAAGAAGAATCATTCAACAACACATAGAAAACCTTTGTATATTCATGTGAATGAAATGTGGTTTGAGGGAGTGAGTATACTTGAGTTTGAGTTCTCTAGTGAGCTCATTCTGTGTCTGCTCCAGTTCCTGGCGTTCCTTTACATGCTCCTCCTGAAGGTCCTGGATCTCCTGCTTTGTAGCCTGCAGCTTCGCAAACAACTGAAATATAGATGCAACAGTGTGGGAGGGGAAAACAAGGTAAACACTAGATAATTCTAGACTGGTGTTATATATTGACTGTTAACAATTTTTAAGATCAATATCACTTTTACGTAATTTCAGTAAAACTATATAAACAGTATTTTTCGGTCCCGATTTTACTCCTTCTTTGTTTAACTAAATTTTTAATCTTTAATCAGAAATCGCTAGTCCGAAATAATCGCTATTCCGAAGTAAAAATTACAGTCCCAATTTGGTAATTCACACTTATTTTATCAATTTCGAACTCAATCGTCACCTAGTTTTTCACACCATACTGCGAATGCAATCAGGCATCGGTTCTAGTTGACAATGGTAGCATAATTAGCGCTTTTTAAAGAATGATATGGAGCATGCGTATGTCACAAATGTCAGAAAATGAGCGATTCATTTGGGTGATGTAGTGTGTATATACCGTAATTGCTGGCTAACACAACCTGAATATCATTCGAAAATGTCTATCTCATCAGATTCGATCGTTATGTTCCGAATGCATACATGTGCTGTCATTTTGTTTGTAATGTTTTATGTTGCTTTAAAAAAGAATAACAAATTATTTGTCATTAATGAAACAATAAATCAACAAATATTTTTGTATACAAAAGATCACTCAAAACTGATGAATCATATAATTGGTAACCTGTAACCGACATTGCAATATTCAAGACTTAGTATTTCACGCCATCTAATATTCTTAAATGCTGTCATTTTCTGAAAATTGTTAATCAGAAATATCCCTATTCCAAAATAAATCTTTGGGTCCCTACAATTTCAGATTAACAGTGTTTAACTGTATATACCCCTCAAATTTGGGTAACAGAGCAAACACAGTAATTGGGTGTCATGGTCACTGAAATCAGGAAACAGAGCAACCCCTGTATTTGGGTAACAGGAAAATCCTTTTAATTGGGAAACAGAAGAAACCCTGTACTAGGAAAACAGAGCAAACCCTGTATTTGGGTAACAGAGCAACCCCTGTATTTGGTAAACAGAGCAACCCCTGTATTTGGATAACAGGGAAATCCCTTTAATTGGGAAACAGAAGAAACCCTGTAATTGGGAAACAGAGCAACCCCTGTATTTGGGTAACAGAGCAACCCCTGTATTTGGTGATTGGGAAGCAGAGCAACCCCTTTAATTGGGAAACAGAGCAATCCCTGTTATTGGGAAATAGAGCAACCCGTGATTGGGAAACAGAGCAATCCCTGTAATTGGGAAACAGAGCAACCCCTGTGATTGGGAACAGAGCAATCCCTGTAATTGGGAAACAGAGCAACCCCTGTGATTGGGAAACAGAGCAATCCCTGTAATTGGGAAACAGAGTAACCCCTGCAATTGGGAAACAGAGTAACCCCTGTAATTGGGAAACAGAGCAACCCCTGTGATTGTAAACAGAGCAATCCCTGTAATTGGGAAACAGAGCAACCCGTGATTGGGAAACAGAGCAATCCCTGCAATTGGGAAACAGAGCAACCCCTGTGATTGGGAACAGAGCAACCCCTGTAATTGGGAAACAGAGCAACCCCTGTGATTGGGAAACAGAGCAATCCCTGTAACTGGGAAACAGAGTAACCCTTGTAATTGGGAAACAGAGTAACCCCTGTAATTGGGAAACAGAGCAATCCCTGTAATTGGGAAACAGAGCAATCCCTGTAATTGGGAAACAGAGTAACCCCTGCAATTGGGAAACAGAGCAACCCCTATATTTGGGTGCCATAGTAACCCCTGTAATTGGGAAACAGAGCAACGCCTGTAATTGGAAAACAGAGCAATCCCTGTAATTGGGAAACAAAGCAACCCCTTTAATTGGGAAACAGAGCAATCCCTGTAATTGGGAAACAGAGCAACCCCTGTAATTGGGAAACAGAGCAATCCCTGTAATTGGGAAACAGAGCAATCCCTGTAATTGGGAAACAGAGCAACCCCTATAATTGGGAAACAGAGCAATCCCTGTAATTGGGAAACAGAGTAACCCCAGTAATTGGATGCCAAATCAACCCCTGTGATTGGGTTGCAACCACTGTAATTGGGTAACAGAGCAACCCCTGTAATTGGGTACCTTTTTTAGTTTCTTTGTTTTGACCTCAACCTCCTGCTGCAAGGACACGTAGGTCTCCTGGAGGTCAACGGCCGCTTCCTCCTTTTCCTCTAATTTCTGTTGGATATCACGCTCAACACGCTGAAATATTTTACATAATGTAATGTAAGCCCTGTACAACACAGTTATGAACAATTATCTGATGAACAGTCTGTGGTACAAAAATCACCACAAGCAGGACTATCAGAAAAATGCCATAAATTGAAAAAAGCAAATTCCTAATAAAAAGCAATTCAATGAATTGAAAAAAAAGTCCTGACCTGCTGTTCCGCAATCTCCCTTCTGCGCTGCTCTAGGGCTCTCTGCTGCTCGTTGGTATGGTCCACAATGTTGCCAACAAGAAGTTTGCTTTCCATCGCCTGAAATACACCATGTAACCAAAACAATTACTTTTATTCATATATTTTATAACAACTTGTCATAAACCAATTCTTTTTTAATTCAAAACACATTTAACTCTCTATGCTTTCATTGGAAACAACAATTAATATACTGCTATAAGGTGTAAGAAAATATGTTTGTTTCAGGATTCATGCCCCCCCCCCTTAAATAGGATAAGGAGGTTGAAAGATTTCCATTCTTTATTTTACATTATGCAAACTGTTTCTTAAGATTTTCTATAACCAAAAACTAAATTAGATATGCTTAATACAATCAGTGTTAACATGTCAATGTTCAATATCCACTTCATTACAATGTACAGTGTACCTTTATTTTTGACTCTAATTGATCTCTGGCCTCCTTCTCCTTGTTCATCGTGCTCTCTTTGTCTTGGATCTCTTGAAGGATCTTGTCTTTTTCCTAAAACAAATTAGTGAAGAGAAAATAGAAAAAAAATAAACAAGAGGGCAATGATGGCCCTAAATCGCTCACCTGAGATGTGAAGAAAAAAATATCTATTAACATTTGTTTGGTAGTTTGCTTAACATGAAATATGTCATTTGTCGGCTAGGCACCCCAGCAGGGAGATGAGATTATTTGATATTGTCAAAGGTATAGTCTATGATCATTAAAAACCAAAACCTACTATCTAAGATAAAAACCTACAGCTTAACTTACAATATGTCAATTGCTTGGAAAATGCTGAAAAATTCATTTTTCTTAGAGCATTAGAAACGCTTATAGCCATAAAAACTCAATTTCCACATGAAAATAAGAAAACTGTAATCGAATATTTTGTCAGCAGTCTTATATCACTGGTTTTCAGACATTTAAACAAAGATTGGCCCAGTCCGAGACAGGAAAAGAAAAGTTGTCAAACAGTCATTCTGTGAGAGTGCAGATTTAAACAGAGACTATAATGATATATTATGCTTCAGAGTCGGGTTAGAGTCAACGTTTTTTTTCTTTATTTCAAACATGTTTTCCATTTACTTTTAATTAAACAGTTCAATCCAGTCAGTTTTTAAACATTTTATTGGCTTAAAAAATTTAAACTGACTTTTAATAGAGAATATTGTACTCAAACTTCGATTGGAAATTACTATTTCTTTTAAAGAAAATAAAAACAGTCATAGAAATGTGACCTGTACCACCATTTGGGCATAAGCTGATGGATTTATATATGGTAAGACATATTCATCATAAAAGATGTTATCTTCTATTTTCACGAGCCCTGAAGATTTGGTATAAATGGTTAGGAAGTAGCTGATTTCTGACTGGTCATGTAAAGGTCAACTGCAAGGCATGACCTCAGAAATTTCCTATGAATTATTTTCCTATAACTAGAGTATAGTTTCACAAGATTTTAACAATATGGAATTTCACTCTGCATTCAACTTTTTATTTAAAATTTAACCATAAACATACAGTTGAAAAGTTTTTCAGAACTTCTTGATGATTAAGTATGTATGAATGATTTCCTGTATCTTAAATACAGCTAGAGAAAAAGCATATTTTTAAAAAAAAGCATGTGAAATTGGAAAGGTATTTAAAATATCAAATTTGACAATGGACAATTCCTGCAGAGTTAATACAATGATCAGACTATTGATAAAAATCAGATGAAATGTTTTGCCCATAAACATAATTACACTGGTCAATTTGGAAATACTGAAGTTAGAGAGCAGACATAAAAGTGTGACCCCGCATAGAAATACTACTGTACATTCTGAAACAAGAGCAATGTTGTTACCATCACTCTTTGTTGTTATTGTTGTTGTTTTTCAAAAAACGACATAACTCAATAAATACATAAGTCACTAGTCAGAAGTATGGTCCTTTCTAAACATGTTCATATTGTCACTGGCAACAATATTACTTTATTTAATGCGAGAATCTTGAAGATGTTTAAGTTATTGCCAAGGTAAAAGTCTTTCACAACATAGGGCACCAAGGCTATCATGGTCTTCCACAACAAAGGGCACCAAGGCTATCATGGTCTTCCACAACATAGGGCACCAAGGCTATCATGGTCTTCCACAACAAAGGGCACCAAGGCTATCATGGTCTTCCACAACAAAGGGCACCAAGGCTATCATGGTCTACCACAACAAAGGGCACCAAGGCTATCATGGTCTTCCACAACATAGGACACCAAGGCTATCATGGTCTTTCACAACATAGGGCACCAAGGCTATCATGGTCTTCCACAACAAAGGGCACCAAGGCTATCATGGTCTTCCACAACAAAGGGCACCAAGGCTATCATGGTCTTCCACAACATAGGGCACCAAGGCTATCATGGTTTTCCAAAACATAGGACACCAAGGCTATCATGGTCTTCCACAACATAGGACACCAAGGCTATCATGGTCTTCCACAACATAGGGCACCAAGGCTATCATGGTCTTTCACAACATTGGGCACCAAGGCTATCATGGTCTTCCACAACATAGGGCACCAAGGCTATCATGGTCTTCCACAACAAAGGGCACCAAGGCTATCATGGTCTTCCACGACATAGGGCACCAAGGCTATCATGGTCTTCCACGACATAGGGCACCAAGGCTATCATGGTCTTCCACAACATAGGGCACCAAGGCTATCATGGTCTTCCACAACATAGGGCACCAAGGCTATCATGGTCTTCCACAACATAGGACACCAAGGCTATCATGGTCTTCCACAACATAGGGCACCAAGGCTATCATGGTCTTCCACAACATAGGGCACCAAGGCTATCATGGTCTTCCACAACATAGGGCACCAAGGCTATCATGGTCTTCCACAACATAGGGCACCAAGGCTATCATTGTCTTTCACAACATAGGGCACCAAGGCTATCATGGTCTTCCACAACAAAGGACACCAAGGCTATCATGGTCTTTCACAACATAGGGCACCAAAACTATCACATAATCTCAACCTTTATCTTTGAAAAACAGACAAACAAACAATTGTTTGCTTGTGGTGTCCAGACTTGATCATCAAAAAAATCCCCAACTTTAAGTTTCATGGCCTCTGGAGGAAGTGCCAAAAGGTTAAGTTACAATCTGTTTCTTCTTCTTAATGAATCTCTCCCTTCCTTATCTCTGCAAACCTAAAACGTTTGAAAAATTGTCTTATAAACTCGGGTATTGCCAACTATCATATCTATATAGCTCCACTTACAGCCTGCATCATGCTCCTATTGTTAAGAATGGACTCCTTTTCTTTTTCGAGGTTTGCCTGCTGTTCTTGCCTGTATGCCTCCAAATCCTCCTCCTTACTCTCAATCTCCTCCTCCTCTTCATCATCATCTTCTTCCTCAGACTCACTAATTATCTCTCCTGGAACAAACAATCAAAGCCGTTTTTATTTACTTTTCATCTCCAGTTTCATAAAAACATGTTCAAGATATACCTACATTGCATGCAGAGTCAATGATGCGATGTATTGCTAGCCTAAGTGGACTCTGTTTTACCCAAATACACACCTCGTACATGTTTGTATAGAAACCTGGTACATGTATTGGAAACATACCATTGTCATTCCTTCTTGTCCTCCTCTTTTTCTTTTTCTTTGGACCTCCTCTCCCTGCCAAGGATGCCTTCAACCTAAAACAATCAAGTATACCCTTAACATTTGTCTCACCACATTTGGTGTTTTATTATTTACATTCAATAATTACTTAATCAGAACTTACTCAGACAAACTTACTTACAAACCAGAAGCTCATTTGTGATTTTGATCCCAAATTTGAATCATTATGATGTTTTTTTTATACCTGGCAATCTCCTCCTGGAACTCCCTAAGCTGAGCCTAAACTTGACACATAATTGTGCCCTAACTTGAAGCATTATTGTGTATGTTACTACATGTACCTGGAAATCTCCTTGAATTCCCTCAGCAGGGCCTAAACTTGAAGCATTATTATGTATGTTATTACCTGGCAATCTCTTCCTGAAACTCCCTCAGCAGGGCGTCCTTCGGGTCTTCATTGATCTTTGGTTTGTTCTTGATGTTCTTTGCTCTGTTTGCATACCTATGGTACACAAGCAATGGTTTAAATAATACTTTTCAAGAAATTTAGCTTATAAACAATTGTAAACTCAGGTCATAACAGATAATTTTAACCACAATTCAGAAGACTTCAGTTTTATAATGTAGAAATATAGGATAAAGATAACTGAACACTGAGTTTTCTAACGAGTTATCTTTCTGAATGAGTAAACATACTATTAAAAGATATTGATTGGTGCTGACATGTACAAACACAAAAGGCATACTGTAGATCAAGTGTTCAACAACTAACCTGAGTGTGCTCATCGTTTCATCAAAGTTGTAATCAGCAGGTCCAATGTTGGCGACCATCACTGTCTTTGCATTTCCTCCTAATGAATCTGTAACACAGCAACAAAACTATTCCACATACAAACAGAATCCGTATTAGACTAATACATTTTTACAATTCCTTAAAAACTTGCACTTTATTGACAGCTCTTACTCAGATGTACACATGTAATTAACTCAAACAATAACTGCTAAATCAATCTAGAGAAACAAAACTTGCAAAGTAACATTTTATTTATAAACCATAATTTTCAACAGTTAACCCACCTTGAAGTAATCTTGTAAGCTTAGAGTCTCTGTAAGGTATGTGGGTGCTCTTGCCATCAACCAGTGCAGATATCACATTACCCAGGGCTGACAGGGAAAGGTTGATCTTTGTGGCTTCCTTTAGCCTTTGTCCCTGAATATAGTGCAGGAAAGTGTCAACTTAATATCAGTTGTAGTTGTATGACTGTTTTAACAGTAGCATTGTATATTCAGCTCACATCAATTGTACAGCAACAGTTAAAACAAATGATGTTTGTCAAACATTATGCCCCCCACCCAGAGTGCCATGTTTTCAGAATTTGGGCAAATGAAAAAAAATATGCATGGACCTCCAAGTCAAGTTTTAGGGCCATGGGTGCAGGCAGTGTCAAGTTATCACACAGACAAGCTTTTAGCGTTCAAGGTCACTGTGACCTTGACCTTTGACCCCTAAAATTAAAAGGGGTCATCTACAGGTCAGGCCCAGCCCCCTAGTCAAGTTTGATGGTCATAGGTCCAGGCTTTGTTATGATATAACTGGGTGAAGCTTTGTTAACTTTTTCGAGTTAATGGTCACTGTGACCTTGACCTTTGACCCAATGAAACCATAAGTCAAGAGTGGTGATCTACTGGTCAGGCCCAACCCTCAAGTTTGATGACTATAGGTCCAGGAATTGTCGAGTATGCCTTTAAAGTCACTCTGACCTTGACCATTTACCCGATGACCCCTAAAATCAATAGGGGCATCTACTGGTCAGGCCCAGCCTCCATGTCATGTTTGATGACACTATGTCTAGAAATTGTTGATTAATCACTCGGACAAGCTTTAAAATCCTTTAACCATTTAAGGTCACTGTGACCTTGACCTTTGACCTGTTAACCCCTAAAATCAATAGGGGTCATCTACTTCTCAGGCCCTTCATGTCAAGTTTGATGACCAAACGTCAAGGAATTGTTATCACTCGGACAAGCTTTGGTCTACAGACGGACCTACCGACTGACCGACCGACATTTGCAAAGCAATATACCCCTCTTCTTTGAAGGGGGGCATAATACTGATTAATTATAATGTACCCATATAATGTCACAGACGATACATAAATTTTCTCTATTTATCATGGGTTGCCACAGTATAGCATACCTCAGCCTTAGTTTTGGCTTGGCGCTCACTGCCAGCGAGGTCCACAAGGTTGAGACGACCTACTCGGATGTGGTTCTCCCCATCCTCACCTTCCTGTAAACAGAATACAGCATGTTTTACACCATGTAATTTAGAGCTATTAATATGTCATAATATGTCTTACCTTAAAAATATATTCAGTTTTACAATCAAAGTTTAGATTATGGAAAATATCAGTTTTCAATTTGGTACAACACTTAAATATCTATGGGAGACCACCAATGTAAGGCAATCGTACCTCACTACACTCAATGGTGATGATGAAGATGGCGTGACTTCTGGAGCTGTGCTCATTCATGTCAGTGGCACTAAAACACATTATAGGTAGGATTATTAAATTTAAGTAAAATACTACAGAAACAGTTGACAAACAAAATATTACAATCATACAATGTTACATGTACATGTATTCATAGTATTGATTCAATATTACTATTCGTTAAATATGCTGAGGCAGCGCCCTTATCAGGTAAAAGTATGGCTGTGTCTTGATTCAACATCATCCTGATTCAGAAACATCGAGTTGACTGTCCTGTTTACAGGTACTTTCAAAATGTAATACCAATAATAAAAGCATAAACATGTAGGCTCATACCCAACTGATCTGTTTTGATTTCCCACATTCATCACATGCTCTATCTCTCGCACACTTTTTGTGACAAATGATGACAGATCCTGCAATATAGAACATGGTGTTTTATTTAGAATCTCATGGTTATAAATGTTTTCATAACATACAGTTACATAACTTACTTTATTTGAAAATCTCTTTATCACATTTTAGCAGAAATATCTACAAAGTTTTAAGAAAGGCCTTATCACAAACATTCAAGCACAGACTGATTCAATGAATAGGAAAACCTACCTTCACATAAACCCCGGTGTCTGGTCGCTCTTTCAGCTCCAGCCTTTTCTTCTGATCTTTTGATAGCAAATCTCGAATCTCTTCCTAAATTGTTATAAAAATAAGTAGACTCATTGAATTGATATCCCCAACAGATAAGGCAAGGAAGGTGGAATGGAAATCATGTGTTGGTAAACATGCAATACACTTTCAGAGTGATGGAAGCTCAGTAACAGTGGATATGAGATACGAGTTTGTTTACAACTGTTTGAAATCAAAATATTGTATATAGTGTACTATTTAGATTTGACCTAGTTTCTGACCCCATTTTACCCAGTTTCATACTAATAAAAGATTTTATCAAGACAAACATTCTGCTTAAGTTTCATGATTGGACCAGAAATATTGCAAAAATGTAGCCTTTAGGAAGATATGGGAAAAAAAAAGAAGTGTGTTGGATTGAGCAAGGATGGACAGATGGAAGGACAGACAACGCAAAACAATATCCACCTTCGGTTCAGGAGATGATAGTTAATGTACTGATACGTTTGTAAATGATGAGATTCTTAGCTGAATTATGACAGTAAATAAGATTCCCCTACAACAACAGAATGAAGCCCTACAGTAAAGATATCCTTCCATAACAGAATGAGATCGACTGTAAAGACAACCTTTCACAATAGAATGAGACCAACAGTAGAGATACCCTTTCACAATAGAATGAGACCAACAGTAGAGATACCCTTTCATAACAGAATAAGTCCCAACAGTAGAGATACCCTTTCATAACAGAATAAGTCCCAAAAATAGAGATACCCTTTCACAATAGAATGAGACCCAACAGTAGAGATACCCTTTCACAATAGAATGAGACCCAACAGTAGAGATACCCTTTCACAATAGAATGAGACCCAACAGTAGAGATACCCTTTCATAACAGAATAAGTCCCAACAGTAGAGATACCCTTTCACAATAGAATGAGACCCAACAGTAGAGATACCCTTTCATAACAGAATAAGTCCCAAAAGTAGAGATACCCTTTCACATTAGAAAAAGACCCCAAAAGTAGAGATACCCTTTCATAACAGAATAAGTCCCAAAAGTAGAGATACCCTTTCACAATAGAATGAGACCCAACAGTAGAGATACCCTTTCATAACAGAAGAAGTCCCAACAGTAGAGATACCCTTTCACAATAGAATGAGACCCAACAGTAGAGATACCCTTTCACAATAGAATGAGAACCAACAGTAGAGATACCCTTTAATAACAGAATAAGACCCAAAAGTAGAGATACCCTTTCACAATAGAATGAGACCCAACAGTAGAGATACCCTTTCATAACAGAATAAGTCCCAAAAGTAGAGATACCCTTTCACATTAGAAAAAGACCCCAAAAGTAGAGATACCCTTTTATAAAAGAATGAGAGCCCAACAGTAAAGGAATGAAACCACACCTGGTATATCTCAAGGTATGATGCCCTCACGAGGTACTGCTGGTTTTCAGAGTTGGAAATGTGGTTGAAGATATGTTCAAATGAATTTGGAATAACTCCTCTCAATTCTGGGTCATTTTTCACTCCTGAAAATAGAGGACATATATTTGTAATAATTAAGAATGAAATATAAATATTGCAGATCTGTTTATTTTTTGTAAAAAAATCATCACCATAACTGAATAAGAATACTGATGTAAACAATTTACATAAAGTTCCAGACAAACATTTTTTTTCTTATCTTAAAAAAACTCTCCTTAGATATTTGCCATGCTAAAACACAGCAAGGTCTGAGGATGATATCTTACCCTGCATAGTGAAAGTCTTCCCAGTTCCAGTCTGGCCGTAGGCAAATATTGTGCCATTGAAACCCTGCAGGACGTTGTCCACAAGATCTCTGAATGTTTCATCATACAGATCTCGCTGCTTAGAGCTGAAAGTTTAGTACGGGAGTATAATTCTTAAATATGTTCAAGACGAAAAATGCAGGAAAAGGACCTGACTATTTAGTATTAGCTATAAAGCAAAAGCATACTAATCTGATCTGATATTGGTACTCTCATGACACAGTATTTAGTTTTGAGCCTGATATTGCACTAGAAAAAAAGTGTAGAGCTGGTGATAGAGTTGTCCAAATACATGTACGTCCGAACACACATTTTTCTAGGCACCCTGCTAGGCAGATATTCTGACCCATTGCGAAGGCAAAATAAATTACAATCACGCAGATTATCCAATTTTTTGTCACGTTACTCCTGAACATTTCATTCCTAATTGAAGGTTATAAATCGTCCAGCAATTGGGTTCCAATGCTTGTTCCCAAAATGCCAAGAAAAAGACCAACAGAAGGATTTTTGATAGGCAATCACAGAAAAATCCACATAGTAACATCTAATTGTTTAGACTAAAAGTTGAGGAAAGCCTTCGACCAAAGTAATATCTCAGATGAGGGGAACATCCAATTTTATTTGGAACAAGGAATTTTCTTGCCTCATTAATATTTTGTGAAAATTTACTAATTCAAACCAAAACGACTACTTCAAAAAACATTTACTCATTCATAGTAACACTGTATTTCTACACACTTACTTCCAATCATACACTGAATCAAATGTGAAAGTTTTCTTCGGTTCAGCAGCACTTAATTTTGGATTCTTCAATTCAATTATTCCCTTTTTTGTGTTCATATCAATAACTCTGAAATAAGAATATAAATCCATAGAAATGTACGTCCTGCTTGGCTCAAAGGTCAATTACCGGTTTCTGAAGTTCTTACATCGTTCCAGGGAGTGCAACAAAGAAAATACAACTATTAAATAGTGTACAAAGTGTAGTTCATTTATTTTAAACATTTAAGCACAATGGTTTCATCGGAATGAAGTTTTTGTAGATTAAATTGTAATAAAAATATGATGTTCTTAAGTGAATAATCAGCATATTAAACTGAGATAGCATACATAAACTAAATAATTATTGAATGTCAGAGTAATGGATCACATTAACAGATCGGATTAAAGAGGAAAATTGAGGAAGACTGTAGTACACTACATTACTTAAGTGCATGCTGTACTTTATAACCATGAACCATAGAAAAGATTGGTACTAACCGTTCAAATCCCTTACTTTCCTCGGTTGAAGCCATGGGTCGACATCGTACCACCACTCGTACACTCTCAGACTTCTGAGGAATGTCAATTTTTGTGTCCCCCTGAAGTATAGTAACAGAATAACAGTGACTGTGTTAATTATTGGTCATGATCTTTTCTATGTACATGAGGCCTAAATTCAGAATAGGGTTGCCACCTCAGTGAATCAGTTTACACCAGAGATATAACGGAAAAGCAAAGGCAGCCTAGACATAAGTAATGTCATGCTTAAAAAATTACAACATGAGCATAAAGCACACCAACATCTACCATTGTTATTTCAGCCTGAATATTTTTCAATCCATTTTCTTCAAATAAAGGGTCATAATGCAAGAACGAATGAAATGTCACACAAATCCCATGTGCACAATTTCTCATCCTGAACAATACTTCTGTGTGTAGGTGAAATACTTTTGGAGCTAAAAGCAGCACAATATTGTGTGGCTAGACATAAAGGAACGGGACATGTGCAGCTCCTACAAACCCCTCAGATATATGTACAAGCTTGGAGGTATAAGTAAAGTTTGCATGCCAAAAAAGTATGATCTAAGGAGGTGTATTTGTAACATTGAGGAGAATTAGATTTACAAATAATTTTTGTCTAATCATAATTTTAGCAATGCCTGCCCTAGGTGCAGAGAGTTCATCAAAATTCCTTGGATAAAAAATGTTCTAGGCATCAAAAATATAGAGACGTTATTTTAAATTGGCCAAGTTATTTTTCTAGGGTGTTATGGCAGGTACATGTACATTACAGACAAGCAGGGCTTTTTCTAACCATTTTGGGAAAAAGACCCTAGACATTTTGGGAAATTTTGCATTGTGAAAATGCGGAAATTGGGAAATTTTACAGTGAAAAGAAAAATCTGTCTAGTCTCCTGTGAATTAGGAAATGATTTAATATTAGTTGATTTTCCCTTTAAAAGACCCACAATGACTGAAATATCAATCATTGGGGTGTAAATATCTATTGCAATAAATCATGACAGATAATATTTCATATCTCTGAATGTGATGAAAATCCACAATTTCCAAGTTCAATTACCAACAAAACTTCACATCACATAATTTATTAGGATGTTGAAAATGAACCAGTACAGGTAAAAAGAAATTCTAAAAAAAATATTTATTTTTTTATTTTTTTTGGATTGGGATTTTTTTCTGAAGATTGGGAAAAATATCTTATATTTTGCTTTGGGAATGGGTCAGATAGTCTGACCCATGGGTACTATAGAAAAAGCCCTGAAAAGTCAACTCTTTCATCCTGATATAAATTAAATTACATGAATTATGTGACATATCCAGAATATTGATATCCCAAGTGAAAATAGGATGGCTACTCCTTCGTCCTATATATATATGACTTACCATTTTACTTATCTTTACTGCACAGATCTGAAATACAGAAAAAAATAAGATTTATATAAATCTGTAAATTTTTACATGATAATAACTATATACATGTAGTATCCTGTTGATGAAGCACATGATATACAATTTTCATAGTGACATTGTGCGCGCTAAGTTTGCACTTTACTTTCGGTTTTGTTGCAATTTGTTATTGCGAAAAATGCATTTCTTTCTATCACACTGGGGGTTAAAAAAAGTAAAAAAGGTTAAGAGAAGTCATTGTATATAAATACAAAAAAAAGTAAGTTACTAAAAGATAATGTGACTGAGTTAAATATTATAATGCATCAGAACTACAGTAGAATAAAAAGGGCATCAACAAAAATTGTGCTAATTTAAAGGTTTTAACAGTTGAATATTGTGCAAGTGTGTCTAAAAATTCTTGAAAACCACGATTGAAAAGTATCCAAATAAATACATGTAAAACAAATTTAGATTCAGTAGAAAATTCTGTTTTACAGAGTATCGCAGGTGTTAACACCTTGGACTAATGCTGCGTTTGTAATTCTTCAATTCACTGACCAGCAAGAAGAGGTAGAGAGAGTGAAAACGCTGAGGAAAGTGAATAACATGAAATAACATTTCATGTATGTGATGTCGAAAATCCGCAGAGGAAAACGAAGAGTGGAAGTTCTGCGAGGACTGTTCTTTTCGCAATCCTGAGTTTGGTGTACAAATAAAAAAATCAGTGCATTCACCATGCCATTTAAGCTAAAATCGTATTGCATTAAGATCAAAATCCCGTGGCGCTTCTTTTTTCCAAATGTAAAATTTTCCAGTAGTGAGAAAAATAGCTCGGCTTTGTTCAGATTCCCTGGACACTTGCATTTTCCTGACCAATTAGCCTGTTCCAAACATGGGTATAACGTAATTTTCAATGACAGGGTGTTGTTATAGCAGCTTTTTGATATCAGATTAATGACTCACTTTACGACTTGTGCCAATCAATAATTGATCTTAGTCGGTGTTTTTGATGCAGGGTATTGATTTTGGATGATTGGTTGTATTAATCCACTATTTATGGCAATTTACACTTTCGGGAATCTGTATTTAAATTTGAATCATTATCACCAACGGAAACTGTTTTCAACATAAATTTTGCTCTTTTAGTCAAACAAAACTAATGAGAGAGCATGCAAACTGAACCAAGGCACATACCAAATGGTAACTTCCTACTCTTTGGTAAAAACAATTGCCTATTCACAACCAGGTGGGTATCCTGATAGCCATATCTGAATATGAGTATCCGAAAGTTGAAGTCGAAAACAAATTGATATAATACAGACTTGGTAGCGATTTGGGTTCTGATGGTGAATATGAATTGCCTACCTAGAGCTTCTCGGAGTTTGGGGTTAAAATTTCCATTTGATTGAGCATATTTTTTTTATATTTCTCTTGGAATTATTGGTTGATATTTCATTTTGTTTAAGCTAAATAATCATGTTTCAATCTATTTTAGTCTTGAGGAAATGGTGGGGGGAGCTTGGCCATAGGTTGGGTCGAGTCAAAATTGTCTGCAGGGCTTTTTCTGCCCATTTTGGGAAAAAGACCCTAGACATTTTGGGAAAATTTGCGTCGTGAAAATGCGGAAATTGGGAATTTTTTCAGTGAAAAGAAAAAAGCTGTCTAGTCTCCTGTGAATTAGGAAATTATTTAATATCAGTTTATTTTCCCTTTAAAAGACCCACAATGGCTGAAATATCAATCCTTGGGGTGTAAATATCTACTGCAATAAATCATGACAGATAATATTTCATATCTCCAATTGTGATGAAAATCAATGATTTCTGAGTTCAATTACTAAAAATACTTCACATCACATAATTTATTAGGATGTTGAAAATGAACCAGTACAGGTAAAAATAATTTCTAAAAAAAAAAATTTATTTTTTTATTTTTTTTTATTGGGATTTTTTTCTGAAGATTGGGAAAAATATCTTATATTTTGCTTTGGGAATGGGTCCGATAGTCGGACCCGTAGGTACTATAGAAAAAGCCCTGGTCTGTTGATTCTAGTGGTAATTATCCATTCATATAATAATTGTGTAAAGTATTCCAAACAACATGATTTTTAGTAGGGTAAATTTGTTTTAACAAATGCATGTCCAAATGCAACAGTTTATTAACTTTGATAAAAAAACTCCATAAGGTGTTATTTTTATTTTGTTTTTTCAAGTCATTTTTTTCTTATATTAGTCATTTTTTTAAATAAAAAAAATCCACTTAAAGCTGCACTCTTACAGATAAACCATTTTTACAACTTCTTTAATTTTTGTCTTTGAAAGAGCAAATCTTTGTGTAAATAACTGATAAAAGATTACTGAAAAAGATCAGATCACAGATTTTTATATTTCCGTTCTGAAAATTAATGTTTTATGGTTTAAACCATTACTAACGGTTTATAAAAAATGCAAAAAATACATATTTTTTAACTTAAATATAAAAATCTGCGATCTTTTTTTGTCAGCAGTCTTATATCACTGGTTTCCATGGATTTTCACAAAAATTGGCTTGTTCGAAGACAAAAATAAAAAAAGGTCAATATGTGAGAGTGCAGCTTTAATTTGTTATACATCTTTTATTTCTTTTTTTTTTAGAAATGCAAAATGTCTGTTCAATCCTATTCAATCGATTATATACAAACGGTAAAAAAAATGAAAGAAACCCGTGTCTGGAATCAGGAATGTCAAACAGAAGATTCGATATTTAGTAAACATTTTAAAACAAGAAGTGTGTCTCGTTTACATACCAGTACATCTAAATGTAACTGGAACAATAGATATCGGAAACCTGTGTATTAATTAAATATTCTACAGCCTAACGTCTGCAATACTTTTTGTTTACTTACAATAGTTCAGTTTTATTTTCACATTGAAAATATTTCCAAAACGCCATCTATAAAGGGAGGGCACTGTCAAGTTCTATAAGACGGTCACTATTTCCCGTACAGCGCCGTACCTGGACTGTATTTTTGGTTAATGGCTTGGCCACGACATGATGCTGATGCTGATGATGATGATGATGCTGATGATGATGATGATGATGCTGATGATGATGATGATGATGATGATGATGATGATGATGATGATGATGATGATGATGATGATGATTATTATTATTATTATTATTATTATTATTATTATTATATTATTATTATTATAATTATTATCTGGACTAACAACAAATTCTACCCCATTTATCATTACTATTTTATTGTTTTAAAATTAAATGCTGCATCATACCTATACTTACACAAATAGTATTTAGGGGTTCAAGCTGCACTCTCACAGATTGAGCATTTGGACATTTTCTTTATTTTATGTCTTTGAATAAGCAAATTTCCACATAAATGTGGGAACCAGTGATATAAGACTGCTGACAAAAGATCAGATCACAGTTTTCATATTTACGTTCGAAAATTGATGTTTTATGGCTAAAAGCGTTACTAACGCTTAAAGAAAGATGTGTTATACGACAGTTTTCCAAACAATTGTAATCTGTCCTTTAGGGAGTTATCTTATATGACTGAATTGAAGGCATTGATGCAAAAATCAGCTGATTCTGACACAAAATTAAAAAAAAGACAAAACTGTCAATCTGTGAGAGTGCAGCTTTTTAAATCAGGTATAGGAGTTGTCAGTGGTCAGTTATTCTAAGAATAATCTTTAACAATTAAAAGTAATTTAATATAAGTGCTCAATTCTTTTCTTCGATATTTCCAGTTGCCACCAGAGGCGGCGGATATGTACATTTATAGTATATCATTCCGTTATAGACGGAATTACGTTCATAATATGTATGTTTACTTGGTTGGTAACATGCCAATTAGCAAACCCTGGGCTCTGTGTGGATTGAGAATTTACTGTATATAAAGACCAGTGGACTCCTTCAAGGTTGAGCATGCTTTTCACTAAAGGGATCATTTGGTGTTTGTTTGACGCATATAACCCAAGAATGCCACCTGGAGCCGCGCTAACTATTTCTCAGACCAAAACTTCAGGATAAGGATCTCCGGTTTGTGAAAACGATTGAAATGATGACGTCGTTTGAAGTATCGCGTTTAAAAAAATACCTGACTGGTACTGTAGGTACAGTTGAAGAGGCACTATCAGCAGCAGTTGTAGTTCGCACTCATATTCGCACTCGATTGTTAAACATTGATGCTTGGACGCGTACCAGGCGTGCCTCTTTTGACCTTAAGTTCCATGCAAAAAATTCAGAATCCTGTTGGCAAACAATGAATATTTTTTAACCTTGCTGGACCGTTGATGACAAAAGAACTCTCGGAGATGTGAATTTGTTCCATTGTTTTAAATTTCGGTTTGTTCCCGTTCATGTTCAGGGTTTGCATGGAATATTGAGAATAACATGTTTATGATTTTTCTTAATGCTATTCAAATGTAACTGACAAACCTTTAATCGCCCTTACACCAGAAAACAAACTTTCAGTGTTCTTAGATTCATGTTCCCATGACTGAGTTCCCC
This sequence comes from Mya arenaria, assembly GCF_026914265.1. Taxonomy (NCBI): domain Eukaryota; kingdom Metazoa; phylum Mollusca; class Bivalvia; order Myida; family Myidae; genus Mya; species Mya arenaria. The sequence continues at coordinate 67,190,967 of NC_069125.1, read as the reverse complement.
CAAATAGACAATACTGGTAAATATTGTGCGATCAAACTCGCAGTCATCATTTCCAAATTGATTGAGTGACCTCAGCTTTGGCAATCCTTTAAATATTTCCGCAGCGAGTCTCCGATTATTGTTTGGTCAAAGGAGCTATGAAAAGCAAGTTACAGGAGGAAGTCGTACCAACACAAACTCGCACCAATACGAAGTGGCTTCATAGATGTTGCGAAACACTACATGTACGGCCAACGGGTGTGTGTGTGGAATTCCTTTTGTGCGTTAAACCCTTCAAGTATGTATAAATTGACATATACGATAACTTTTAGCAAGAACCAACTACTACAAGTTTAAAACTTTCACAACTGAACAACTTTTAAAACCCAAAAGCAACTTTTACATGTACGAGTAGCCAACCGCACATGTACTCTTCCTGTTTCGAAACCTTTCTGTGATCTGAAACTTCACTGGTAGATTGTCATTGACCAGTCAATGAGATCATCGTGTTTTTGGTTAAGTAGGTTAAGGGTCAAATGGAACCATGAAACTGACAGGTTGTAGTTGACCAGTAGTTGACCCCTATTATTTTTGGGATCAGTAGGTCATCGGTCAAGGCTATAGCAGTGTTTATAAAACTGCATTCATACAATTAACTTGAATACAGTTTTACCATGCAACTGTACTTCAGCAGCATATGACCCCTATTGTTTTGGTGTAAGTAGTTTAAAGGTCAAGACCACTCAACGTTTGGTGGTTTATCCACAGACTGACGCATACTAGTTTATCATTTTAAATATATGTATGTGGAGAAAAAGAAAATGTAATACAAAGACGTAAAATGAGATATCTTAACAGCATACAAGCTTTTTTGGTATTGGAAAAAGCAACATCAGTAATTCCACATCTGCATTCAGTTGAATAAAAAAGCAAAATAAATAAAATACTAGATGTATAATATATTTTTTCTGCCATTTATTCTACATATTTATACTCAGCAATGTTTCCTTTTAAAATGTTTCCAAAATGAAATGAGCTGCTAGTATTAGCGAACTAGCTTTTTTGTGGGAGGGATTCCATCAAGCTTCACACATGTGGAAACAATGTGATATATTATGTTCCAAAGATTGTTACGAATTGCAGATACTTCCATTATGCTTAGGCATTCAGATGGAGTAACTTAACAGAATAAACCAAAATTCAAAATGATACATTATTATTTAACAATTTATTACAGCCACATGTATATGCATGTAGTTAATAATATATAAGCTTTAATAAAAACATAAATATTTTGTGAGTATTTGAGATTCAGGGCATTCTTGAATGTAATCTTATAAACCAATAGTTTGTTTAAACCACCTATGTGTTACCGATATATTATGCAACCTCACTTAAGCTTCCACTAAATCATATTCAAAATGGTATACATCACTAACACTCTATACCATAGACACACAGGTGGAATGTCATAATGTGCTGGAACCCAGTTTTGTGTCTTCAGCATTTGTCTCAAAAAAACATTTTTAAAATAAAAAAGTATGATTTCAAGATATGATGACAATTTAACAACTAGTATGTCTGTAGTTTCTGACAACTTCAAGTAAATGACAAGGCCCTCCTCAAACCATCAGGGTCTTCTCTCGTCGCATCATCATAATCAGTAGGCATGAAACAAGCACAGTGACAATCTGAAACAGAATAATGCTTACAATAAAAATATTAAGGGCTAGGATCATACCTCAACAGATTTTTTTTTGAAAACAAGAGCTATCACCAAGACAGCGAGCTCAACTATTCTGCCGCTTTTAATTGTAAGGATTGCAAAGACTTGGTAGAACATGCATGGATCAACTGTAAAATTAAACTAAGTATGATGAATCTTTGAACAACCCTTGTTTAAAGTTTCAATGTAAGACATGAAGTAGTTGCTGAGATATTAACTTATGTGTGCTGACATGCAAAACCGTAAGTGGAATAAAAAAGGGGAAAACTTTATATTATATGCAATTACCTTACTTGATTAATTTTAGTAGATTGGATGGTTTGGAGCCCTTATATAAAGTGTTGATGCAATATGTGGAGAAGTTGCTGAGACATTGACATTTGCAAGTTTATGTGCAAAGCCTTAACCAGAATTTATAAGACATAGGGCCATAATTTTCAGTTTTTGCAAAATAGAGTTATCTTACTTGATTAATTAAGTAGGTTCGATATTTTTGAAATCATGTAAAAAGTTTCATTGCAATACATGAAGTATGTGCTGAGATATTGACAAAAATGTGGTAACATGCAAAACCTAAATCAGCATTTCTAAGTTGAAAATAAAGCGCCATAATTTTCATTATATGCAAATAACAGTTATCAAACTGGGTAATTCAAGTAGGTTGGATGGATGAGTAATGTTGTATAAAGTCTCAATACAATTCATCAAGTAGTTGTTGAGATATTCACCTATGTGTGTTTACATGCAAAACCTAAACCATATTTTCCAAGTTGAATAACAAAGCGCTATAATTTAAATAAAACGCCATATTTTTCATTTTATGCAAGGTAAGAGTTATCAATTGTGATTAATTTAAAAGTTTGGATAGTAAGGAACACACGTCTAAAGTCTCCATGCAATGCATGGTGTATTTCCCTAGATATTGCCCTAAATGTGGTTAACTGCAAATTCTTTACAATAATTTCTCAGTTGAATAATAATTAAAGGGCAATAATTTGCATTATATGCAAAAGAGTTTTCTAACTTCAGGTAGGTTGGATTGGTGAGTACCATTATATTAAGTCTCAAAGCAATAAATCAAGTAGTAGTGAAACAATAAAGGCCTATTATTTGCATTTTATTCAAAATAGTGTTGTCCGACTTAATTATGTAGGATGGATAGTTGGGATCACATATCTCAAGTGTCTGTATGAAACATGTTGTATTTGCTGAGATAATGACTTACATGTAAAACCTTAACGAAGGTGTAAAGCCGACACTGACACTAGCTCTCATTATTCTTCGAATAGTCAAGCTAAAACAGACAAGCTTAAGGTCTTATTTTTAAATTAGCTCAAGAGAGAACCCATGTATATCCAGTACAGAAAACAGCCCCAATTAGGTAGATACCTGTAGGACACCAAGCGTTATCCCGGCAGCACCAAGGGCATAGAAATTGTCCTCTACCCAGTTCTTCCCCTTCTGATAGCAACCCTGTGGGAAACAAGAATATATCAAAACATAAGTTCTCTTTAAAACTCATTTTGCTTTGATGACATTAACAGCCTTCTCATTCAACTTTACAAACATTCTCATTTCTTACAATTGTTAGCATTTTGAAAATGAAACCTGTCACAGAAGTGATAAATGGTCCCTACGGCCACTGGGCATTGTCAGACATACAAACAGTTGTAAACATTCATAAATCATTTTAAATATTTTCTTTAAGTAAAACTTATATTCAATGATGTAAGAGAGTGGAAGAAAAATCTTTTACAGAAACTCACCACATCATAAGCAACAGTTCTCCCCTGTGAGCCACAGTTAGGCCCATCACAGCAGGAGTCGGGGAGCGTCTCCGGGTAGTCGGGGTCAATCTGGCCATACCAGTCTGTGGAGTTTTTCACACCACAACAACGCTCCTGCAAGTACATGTTATAAATATGCACAATGCAATATACTGGTAATAGCAAACTTGAAAAAAGGTGGCAGAAACTTCGAAAAATGTGGCAGGTTTATACTTCAACTATAGTTAGAGTTGAAAACTACAAACAAAATATTGATGTACAATATAACGTTTTTATGATTTTCAAGTAGTGCATTCACATAATTGATAGTAAAAATGTTCAATTTTACTGGACAAAAAGCATTTAATTTATTCTGATCATTTAGCTTTATGTTGAGAGAAATGCTCTTATTCATTTATTTACCCATGACGAATTAAACAAGTAATGAAAATAGTTCTACAAGAGCTGTACCGCTTGTTGCAATTTGTCCCACTCATCTCTCTTTTCTGAGTCCCTCAAACCTTCCAGTAGTTTTTTCTCCAATTCTGAGTCTATCTAAAAGAACAAACACAATTTATTAATGCTTTTCTTAAAACCCCACATTCAATCATTCTTATAATCTAATTAATGTTGCAGACAGTGGTACAAAACAAAATGTCAATATTAATATTTTTTCGCAAACTGTACACTGCTTTTTGATTATGGCCAAAGATAAAATTTTGCACGACAATGACAAGACCTATAACAACGACACCAGAACTATGACAATTTTTCTTTCTTAGAAAATTAGACAAGCTTCAATGAAACAAGAGCAATGACAGACTGCCCAATCCCCAACTCAATTAAGAACAGTATCAACTACGCCTTTCAACAAAGGATACCTATAAACAATAACAAAGCACAATAACTAAACAAGAGCTGTCACAGAGACAGCGCGCTCGACTATTCCGGCACTTTTCAGTGAAAGGATTGAAAAGTTTTGGCGAAACATGCATGGAACACTGTTAGACTAGATTTCAATGCAATACATGATGTGCTGAGATATTAACATAAATGTGGTTACATGCAAAGCCTTAACCAGAGTTTCTAAGTCTAATAATAAAGGGCAATTATTTTGCATTAAATGCAAACTAGAGTTATCTAACTTGATTAATTTAGTAGGTTGGATGGTTGAGTACCATTGTATCGAGACTCAATGCAATACCTCAAGTAGTTGCTGAGATATTAACCTATGTGTTCTTACACGCAAAACCTTAACCAGAATTTCTAAGTAAAATAATAAAGGCATATTATATGCATTAAATGCAAACTAGAGTTATCTTACTTGGTTAATAAGGTAGGTGGGATGGTTGAGTACCATTGTATCAAGTCTCAATGCAATACCTCAAGTAGTTGCTGAGATATTAACCTATGTGTGAAAACCTTAACCAGAATTTCTAAGTCAAATAATAAAGGCCTATTATTTGCATAAAATGCAAACTAGAGTTATCTTACTTGGTTAATTAAGTAGGTTGGATGGTTGAGAACCATTGTATCAAGTCTCAACGCAATACATCAAGTAGTTGCTGAGATATTAACCTATGTGTGAAAACCTTAACCAGAATTTCTAAGTCAAATAATAAAGGCATATTATATGCATTAAATGCAAACTATAGTTATCTTACTTGGTTAATAAGGTAGGTTGGACGGTTGAGTAACATTGTATCAAGTCTCAACGCAATACATCAAGTAGTTGCTGAGATATTAACCTATGTGTGCTTACACGCAAAACCTTAACCAGAATTTCTAAGTAAAATAATAAAGGCATATTATATGCACTAAATGCAAACTATAGTTATCTTACTTGGTTAATAAGGTAGGTTGGACGGTTGAGTAACATTGTATCAAGTCTCAATGCAATACCTCAAGTAGTTGCTGAGATATTAACCTATGTGTGAAAACCTTAACCAGAATTTCTAAGTCAAATAATAAAGGCCTATTATTTGCATAAAATGCAAACTAGAGTTATCTAACTTGGTTAATTAAGTAGGTTGGATGGTTGAGAACCATTGTATAAAGTCCCAATGCAATACGTCAAGTAGTTGCTCAGATATTTACCTATGTGTGCTTGCATGCAAAACCTTAACCAAGGGGTGTCGCCGACTCCAACGCCGACTCCGACTCCGACGCCGACTCCGACGCTTGGGTAAGTAGTATAGCTCTCCTTATTCTTTGAATAGTCAAGCTAAAACTACTGCCAGAGCATAAGTGTCATATTTCTTAGAGGCTTCCCAGTGGATTTTGGTCTGAATTCCAGGGCATTTTGATTGAAGACCAGAATTATTATGCTGTGAAATTAAGCGCAATATCGCCATTTATAATGTAAGTCTTATTACAGAAATCTCCAGGGGCATACCTTTAGGACTTTTTCAAATTATGCTCCGGACAAAAAATATATATGAAGAAACCAAAAACACCAAAACTCAAAAATACAGCAGCCAGAGTTATAGTTCCTTTGCACTGCACTTCTCCTCAATGAGATATATCTGAAGTTGTATCCAAGATATGCTCTGGACCAAAAATAGGTATGAAAAATTACAAAATACTGCAGCCAGAGTTATGTTCCTATGCGCTGCACTTTAGTCTTCTCCTCTATCAGTTTATGAAGTTAAAGTATTTTCAAACTATGCTCCAGACAAGATTGCCCAGACACACACAACTACCATTTCTATATCGCCTTTGCCTTTTGGTTGGGGATGAAAAAGGAATTAATTTTGTATGAAAACAGAACACCCATAACATGTGTTACTCAAAATAATCCTACCTCACTATGGAACACATAAGCAATTACTCCTGCTGCTATTGACAGAGCTAGTATAACCAACACACACAGCATGTACTGGAAATAAAGATTACATCAATCAGTACTATAATCTTACAAATAAACTTAATTTGCTATCATAGAATACATATTAAAGTAAGAATGAAAATAAAATGATATCCATGTCCACAAGAAAAACAATGATGATAAACAAGCCATTTGTCATTACCACTGACGGTTAGATCAATAACATACCTGGTTAACAAAAAAAAAAATAATTTCAAATTCCAAAGACTGTACCATACATATATTTATTGTTCAGTGTGGCTTTTTTAAAGAAGGTGATAAAAAAAATTGAAACTGTGACTCACAATGAGGATGACACATTGGCTCTGCATCCAGACACCAATGAATCCAAACAGGCAGACAACAATCACAATGGTTCCTGAGGCAATTAGGAGGGCTGTCACGGTGAAGAACTCGTCGCTTGGCATCAGGTCAATGTAGTTAGAGCGGGAAATCTGCCAGTATGCTCCAACAACCAACATTGCCACACCCATCACCTGGGACAGAGATTGATAAAAAAAATTCACCATTAAAATCAAGTATTCATTTCAGTTCAGCTTTGGTGCATTGGTTTTAATAACGTTACTTTTATCTTTTTTTCATGGGTATCTCAAATTTTCCAAGAAAAGTTCAGTATTTCTGCTTTGTATAATTACTCCAATCAACATATAAAAATGCTATTTATATGTCATAATTATTTAAAGATCGCAAGTGATTTTAAAATCTGTCCATACAAGGGAAAGTAACAGCCCGGACACGACAACCTATACTCTATGTCCTTATATGCAGCACTCCATTGTGAATAAACATTAAGTGTGACCTTGACCTTTGAAGGAGGGACACGGGTCTTGCACGCGACACGTCGTCTTGGTATGTGGAACACATGTGGCAAGTTATTTTAAAATCTGTCCATACAAGGGAAAGTTACAGCTCGGACACAACAACCTATACTCTATGTCATTATATGCAGCACTCCATTGTGAATAAACACTATGTGTGACCTTGACCTTTGAGGTAGGGACACGGGTCTTGCACGCGACACGTCGTCTTGGTATGTGGAACTCATGTGGCAAGTTATTTTAAAATCTGTCCATACAGAGAAAGTTACAGCCCGGACACGACAACCTATACTCTATGTCCTTATATGCAGCACTCCATAGTGAATAAACACTATGTGTGACCTTGACCTTTGAGGCAGGGACACGGGTCTTGCACGCGACACGTCGTCTTGGTATGTGGAACACATGTGGCAAGTTATTTTAAAATCTGTCCATACAAGGGAAAGTTACAGCTCGGACACTACAACCTATACTCTATGTCCTTATATGCAGCATTCCATTGTGAATAAACACCTAAATATGACCTTGACCTTAAGGGTAGGGACACGGTTCTTGCACGCGACACGTTGTCTTGGTATGCCGAACACATGTGGCAAGTTATTTTAAAATCTGTCCATACAAGGGAATGTTACAGCCCGGACACTACAACCTATACTCTATGTCCTTATATGGAGCATTCTATTGTGAATAAACACCTAAATATGACCTTGACCTTAGAGGTAGGGAAACTATTCTTGCATGCGACACGTTGTCTTGGTATGCCGAACATATGTGGCAAGTTATTTTAAAATCTGTCCATAGTATTCTGAATTATTGAGTCGGACGGTGCGATTTTAATATGCCCACCTTCGGGGGCACCTTCGGGGGCATAAAAAGGATGAATAAATATCGAAAACAAAGATTCACATAAAGGATATCATATTTAATTTGAAAGAAAAGTGCAAAAAAACATGGTATTTCTCCCTTATGAGATGATAGCTGATTTCTGTAAATCTTTAAGGACTCACCACTCATTTAACATTGTTTCAGCTATTAACTACAAGGTTACCATCTTGTAATCAGTAATTAATATTTCCATAAATGCATTATTTAGTAAGCAGTTAATGGTTTATCACTCAAAATTTATGTTTGTTATATATATGTGTATGTATTGATTGAGCTGCACTCTCACAGATTGAACGTTTTGACAACTTTTTTTATCTTATTAGAACCAGCCAATTTATGCAAAAAGGCATGGAAACCAGTCAAATAAGACTGCTGACAAAAAATAGATCTCAGATCTTTATTATTAAGTTTAAAACATTGATGTTTTATGCATTTTTCTTAAACCTTTAGTTAAGCGTTTAGCCATAAAACATTAAATTTCGAACAGAAATATAAAACAACTGCAATCTGATCATTTGACAGCAGTCTTTCATTACTGGTTTGCAGATATTTACGCAAAAATTGGCTTATTCAATACAATAAATAAAAAAAAGTTGTAAAATCAGGTAAAGTGGGAGAGTGCAGCTTTACATACGAGTTTTTGATGCTTTACTACTATTGTTTGAAAATAAACTTCGCAAAAGTGCCTGTCAATTACAAAGCACAATTGCAATACCTTTTTACACCTAAGATACAGTCAATTTGTACTGCCGCTTCAAGCAGTCTCAGACTGTCAGTTTCAACTTTTCAAAGAGTTTTGCATGTCACCACACCATTCATGCAAGCATAGCAAAACGCTGCGATTGAGATTGTCACTTGAAATTAAATCAATGAAAATTGTACATTTATGCTTTGCAGGGTTTGAGCCCGCCTCCTCAGTAGTTAATTACAGGTGAATCATTATATGCCACTTTGCATAAAAGGGACTGTCATTTTGCACCACCAAAACAATAACTTTTTGGATTGTCACTGCACCCTTCTTGCAAGCATTATACAACACTACGACTTAATGGTTGGGTTGAATTGAAACCAACTTTAGAAACAAACTTTAACTGTACATGTGTGGAGAATGTGCAGGGTTTGTGCATGACTTTCCAGTAGTTGGCTGCATGTGATATGTAAAAATGTACGTCAAATCAAAATCAGTTCCTTTGATGTGTGAAGTTGATCAACAGGTTATACAGGTTGCACTTGATTGGTGGATTGGGGCGAAGTTTGAACATTGATCAATCATGCTTCAAAACCTTGAAATACTAAATTCATTTGTAAACAGTAGTATCAACCTGAGCATCTCCATTCTCTCAAAGCTCCGAGTGATGTCCACTTACCAAAAACAGCAGGTTGCATATTACAAACAAGATCTGGGTGGTTCTGTACTTTGAAGATGCCATATTGCTGCAACTCTGAAACAAATGTCAATTTTATAGAAGAACATTTCTATACTAATTTAACATTACAAAAACTATCCTTGTTTCTTTTTAAAGATAAAACATTTGTAACACATAAGATGCATATACCACCATCAAAAGTCTAGAATTTAAATTTTAATTGAGAAGAGTTGAACTAAAGAAGGACATTGTTGCTGTTAGGAAAATGTAAAACTATAATTACGCCCAGGAAAAGCCTCTGAATGAAGACATGCATCATGAACAATTTTATTTGTTATTTTTTTTTTTTTGTGTGTCTTTGCTAAATATGTAAAAACATGTAAGCATGAATTGAATTTGAGCAAATATTTTAATTTTGGACAAAGTAAAGTCAACCTAACAAACTGAAAACAAAACTTGCCCTCTATGCTGTCCCTGCAAATTTAACATTGACAAAGATTATTAAGCTCAATGACTAAGCCTTTAAGGGGGTCATGGTATCAATGAGTGTGTCATATGTTAAAAAGCAACACTTTAATCATGGTTGTTATGTGATAAATAGGTTGGATAAAAGGATACTCAAGGTTTATTTGAAAATATAAGCTAAAATTTAAATTCATTTTCAGACACGTGTTGTCAGTGTTGTGATCTTCTAAGATAAAATTAATGGCCTCAAGATCTTTTTCATGAAACAGACCCCAGGAGAACCTCAGTCCTTGATGTCATCCTTGATTAAGCGTATCTGTTCAATGTGGAACTGGATAGTTTGCAAAGCCATTGGTAAAACTCTGAGAGCCGCCCAGTTCATGAAGCTCACTTGATAGAGTTTAATGCTACTGTCTGGGCTGCCATTTGTTTCAACTTCAAGCCCCACATTGGCACAGATTTTTCTTACTCCCCACGTAGCTACAATAATGAGCGATCAGGGATACTTTTTTTATTATTTTGACATTTCATGTGTATCCCTGTATCACCAGTCTGCCATAGTCTAAAAATCGTCAAAAGACTGGTTAACGGCCATTTAGGTGGACTAACTCCCCACGTTGACTTTAGATAGTTACAAAAAGAGGACTTACAATATGTACTGTACAAATGTATACTACATATACTGATAGGCAATACAGCAGCATCTACATTACTCAATAAAATACAATAAAAAATAACAATTCATTTCATTAGAACATTTTTGTCCTTTCTTATGAGTAAAATCGTACTAAACAATAAACCTAAACATATTCATATCTGATACAATTACAGTATTGTGCTAATACAAACCTTTTATGGTTGCAGTAGGTTCGCCCAGTTATCACAAAATGTACACAATGCTTGATGCTAAAAATAGAACTCATTTTGAAAGCTGAAAAACCGGTTTCAAAAAAGAGATTGTACCAAATCAACATTTATCCGGCACATAAATTGGAATGATCAGTAACATCATTTGGAACTATAAAAAATAATGGTAATGTATCTAAATAGGTGTAATAAATGCTGGCATTTTGGCGAAAAACTCGTTTTACAAACATTGTTTTCAAGTGTAATAATTCAGGCGTATAATTGGACGTAGTATAAAATTATTCCTGCTTTGGAAAACGACCACAACACAACGCCAAGGCAAGGGAAATCAGTCGATGCGGAGGCACCGAAATATTGCAGAAAAGGCACGTGTGAAGGGTTTTACGACGGTTTATGTGAAGTGAACGAGGCTAATTCAGATGATTGAGAAAATGTATAAAGCACTATGTATTTTGCCAATATTTATATTCCCCCTCTTGCGTTGCAGAGGGGAGACACATTGTTTTAAACTTCCATCCTCCCATCTGTCAAACGTTCGAGTTCGCTCCATATCTGCCCTTGGAAGACTTTCATGAATCTCAGATAAAATGTTCACCGCATCGACGTGCTAAAACAACATCCAAAACGCGCTGGCTTAAGATCACGGTCAACATACGAGTCTTATAGTTGGTGTCCGCTCTGTATCTCTTTAACCTCGGACGGGTTTTCATTGAAACTCGGGTCATATGTTCACTACATTTACATGGAGACGGTATTCAGAAACTACACCCATGATCATCGGCTCAATGTGAAGGTAACAGTTTAGGACGGTAAAAGGCTATATATTATTTCGTCTCCATATCTCCTAAACTCTGATGGGTTTTCATGAAACTTTGTTAAAATGCTCACCAACGTGTACATTCCACATTTAAAGCATGCCGGCCTTATGTCAAGGTCACAGGTCGAGGTCAAAGGTTTAGCCATTATTTTTGTTTATACTTGCGTGTCCGCTCTGTACACCGCTTGAAGATTGTTCATGAAAAAAAAGGTCCAGGCGAAGTGTCAAACTCACATTCTAGGCGTGCCGGTTCAAGGTTGATGTCGCAGGTGCCTCTGTGTGCCTCAGTGTAGCTACGGCACTGTATACTGTATGGTATCTAGACAAGATATAGGCAAGTTACGTTAATAGTCCATTGATGAGGGCTGTTTAAAAGAATTCGGCATACCCAAATATTGTCCAGGTGCCAGAATAAATTACCAATGGTATTGGAATATGAACGTGCTCATTCGTAGGTTTTAAATCGGACCGCTTCCTTTATTGTAAGGGAAGATAACTGCACTAAACAGGATATGGATCGGACGGATAAGTTTCGTGAAATAAAATAGTAAGGAATATATTTTATTTTATTTTTTAAAACACACACCAAAAAAATAAGATGCAATTTGTATACTTTCATTTCTGTTAGAATTTTTTTATCATGAATAGGTATGATATCTTAAACCTTGCCAAAATTGTATTGATAAATAAGTGTAAGTAAAAAAAAGTTATTCTTTAACACATGTACATGAGCGTGAAAGTGCTTAGTATCTGTCTTTCATGGTAATGTTGTAATCGTGCTGTACTTACAGGTAATTAATGACCTTACGTGTAAATACTCATGTCAATACTATATCGACAGCGTCAACTACTACAGTACTGTAGGGATTGTACATTTAGTAATAAAATATTTGTAATACGTTTTCGCGATGCCCCTTAGAAAATTTGGTGAAAGTAAATACGTCATGGGCAGGAAAACCTTTATTCCAAATGAATATCTATTGACATAATTCTGCCTGCAGCAGATTTTTTTTCTCTGGTTTAATATTTATTGTTAATTGATTGTTTTCACGATTGAATTTTTCAAATATAAAATTCTTAATGTAGCTTCAGTGCAGGATGATACAGGAATCTAGTGGATTTCACATGAAATCCACCAAAAGGTGAAATCCACTCGGAGCTCATTCTTTTAATTAATAAATAAAAGTTCTTGTAATAATATTGGAAAATGCTTTGTTAAGGGTTTATATTTCAGTTGTTGTTTTTTTAAATTGGTCAAAAAATGAAGTAGAGCAATTTTTCAACATTTGATCGAAGTGAAATCCACTTATTGAGAAGTGAAATTCACTCTTAACTCATTGATGGTTGTGTCACGGCTGTAACTTTCTCTTGTATGGATGGATTTTAAAATAACTTGCAACATGTGTTTGACATACCAAGAGTCAAGTCAAGTCAAACACCGTTGCCCTTTGTCCCTTCCTCTAAGTTCAGGGTCACACTTGTTGTTTGTTCACAATGGAATGCTGCATATAGGGACATAGATTCAGTGTGCGAAATTAACGGTAGCCCGATCGCCCGTGGCGACGAAAAATTGACCCAGGCTACGAAAAAAATCCTTTAAGGTAGCCCGATTGGCGATGAAATCATCAGGCTTGTTGGTTAAAAAAAATGTCAGGTAAATGTTTACCTCGACACCGTTGACCGACTTCCGGATAATCTCTCATTGTTATGGATATTTTCTGTTGCAGTAATCTCCCTTGTCAAGCAATTATACGCTATATACTGCTTGAAAATACTTATTTTGACGGAAATCATATTTCGGACTGTCAATACTTTTTTTTTGTTTTAGTGAGATATTAAAGTTTGGATGTTGTTTTTGTTGTGTGTGTTTTTTTAAATAAACTTGGATTATTTAGTCACCGAAAATTATGAAATAGGTGTTTGTAAAATCCTGTCACTAATGCCACAAGCAGCACATGTTGACAGGGCTTCCATCCTCCCCCTTTATCAACAATCCAACTGCCTTGACAGAACCAGCCCCCTCCCCCCACCCCCCATCAACCCACCACCAGCCCCCCTGCCCCCTGGCAACACAGGACCACACAACCACCATACTTGCATTTTATACAAAATATAATAAGATATTGTACAGTTGTCATATCATTCCTTGTTTTTAACCATATAAGGTATTCAAGATGCGTTTTTCTGTTAACCGGTGGGCTATGGAAATCTGGCTTGGGCTACAGAAATCTCAAAGTCTGTAGCCCCATTGGCTACCAGGTAAAAAAGGTTAATTTCGCACACTGTAGATTATAGGTGGTCGTGTCCTGACTGTCACGTCTCTTGTATGGATGGATTTGCTAACATGCCAAATCTAATTTAGTCATTATTCAGAACTAAATATTTTGAGTAGAAATCATAGAGGTACAAAATATATATATATATTAAAATAATTATTTCCTTCAACGCTGTGAAACTGCTGTTGCTAACTAAAGATTATCGACTGAAACACTTATTTTCATGTAAACTGCATATTTCACATTAAGTTACAGGAAAGAGAACAACAATCATGCATCCTACAAAATAAGACCAACAAAAAAGACGTTGAACCCTTATCAACCATTTTGCAGTTATCCAATTTAGAGTTTGTTCGCACACAAGAACAGATATTCTCTGAAAGTTTTCTGTTGAAGAATGTCTCGAATTTAAATAAAAACGTGAAGTTGATGTAGCAAGATTAAATTCAAGGGAAAAATAAATTTGGGTAATAGGGTAAAATGAATTAATTTTTGGGAAAAAATGAAATAAAATGAACTCTTTTTGGCATGGGGAAAGAGCTGATATTCGGCCCTAAAATTAACCAAAAGTTCACTGATTCATGAATGTCATTATGTTATTAATGCTCATAATTTTACATTATGCATTTCTTTTCAGTGCAGTGTTCTAAATAAACAATAATGATCATTCCTGTACGCTGTTTTACCTGTGGAAAGGTCATCGGCAACAAGTGGGAGGCCTACTTAGCCTTGCTGCAGGTTGAATACACAGAGGGGTTAGTGTGAATTATGATGAGTTGACTGTTACCATTCAATGATCATGAACTGTCAAATAAAACCAGAAAGAAAATTATAAATTAAACTATATGCTTTATTCATGGAGACCTCCCTAGGGGATTTAGACATAAGTCAGAAGGGTAGATGACCCCTTTTGACATATATTTTAGGGGTCAAAGGTCAAGGACAGTGACCTTTATTGCGAAAACGTTGTCAAAACTTGTCTGAGTGATAACTCGACAATGCCTGGACGTATGGTTGTCAAACTTGACATAGTGACCTTGAATGCAAAAGGTTTGTCTGAATGATTCCTAGACAATGTGTACATTTTTGGTCCTTAATTATTTTGTGGAGGTTGGGCATGACCAGTAGATGACCCTTTTTGATTTTGGGGTCATTAGGTCCAAAGGTCACTGTGACACAAAAAGCTTGTCTGATGAATGCCTCGCCCTCTTCATTGGTGTGACATCATTCTTACCTATTATCCTCATTTGATTGGTCATAATCTTAAAACTGCCTCAAGGGCATCCAATGCCACTGACAAAACAGCTGTCATTTCGGGCCATGCATATTTCATTCAATTTTCCAAATATTCCTGACAACATGGCGCTCAGAGAGGCATAATGTATGACAGGCATCACTTGTTTAAAGTAGCTTTCCTGTTTGACTGAAAAGCATTGTATTGAGGAAGTATCTAGTCTTCAATTTGCGCAATCAAACACAGTATTTAAAAAAAAAGAGAGAGAGAAAATCTTGGGATGTCCATCCACCATCTTAAAAGCGATCGAATATATGGGGGAATGTTCCGCCATGGGAGGATATGACATGAATGATTAAATACCACCAGCTTGAAGCAACAGATCAAACAATTTTCTGTTCAAAAGCAAAATAGAAATTGGAGATTCATGTATATATTATATTGGTGATGTCATTAAAAAATGAATTGTATGTCAGTTGCCATGTACAACTCTGCTAATCTTTATTTCAGAGATGCTCTTGATGCACTGGGCTTGAAGCGATACTGCTGTCGGAGAATGCTGTTATCACATGTGGATTTGATTGAAAAACTTCTGAACTATGCACCCTTGGAAAAATCATGAACAGTGCAGGTTTTCAGTGCTGAGATGTTGCATTAACATTGAAAAAAATGAGGTGGTGAACATGTACATTAAAAACAACATTAACATTGATGTACTGTTACTTGTGGACCTCAATTGTTGTTGTCCAGTACTGCATTATGTTTAATGTGAAAACCAAATTGTTGGGAATATTGTTGCATTTGATGCAGTGATATATTTCAAACTTGATGTACATGTAGCTTTTATCCACTTTCACTTTTTCAGTAATTGTTGGTTGCCTCTGTTTTTTTGTAAAGATGGTCACTTTAAATGTGTTTTTTTTCTTTTCTTTATATTCTTGAATGAAAGCAATATTTTTTAATAACAGTTAAGAATTGTTCCAATATTGTATATAAAACAGTACCTATAAAGTACAATTTTTATATTTTTTTAGATCAGGATTCTGCTGTCAGAGTTTGGAGTTGTATGTAATAAATGGTTATATCTTTGAGTTTTAAGCATTTGTGTTGCTAGTCCAGATAGTTATTAATGTTGCAAATAGTATGTGTTATAATATGAAAAGTCACCAACATGTTTCCAATACACAAAATGTACATGCATGTCAATACCTTCAAGCAATGAACAATTATTAAACGATGTGCTGAATATGAACATGCCTAAACATTGCACAACGGCTTACTGCTTATTTACCCCAAACCTTACTGCATAGTGACCAAAGCAGTTTACTACATAGTGACCACATTACCTTACTGCAAAGTGACCACAACACCTTACTGCATAGTGACCACAGCACCTTACTGCATAGTTACCACAACACCTTACTTCATAGTAACCACAACACCTTACTGCATAGTAACCACAGCACCTTGCTGCACAGTCACCACAACACCTTACTGCATAGTGACCACAACACCTTACTGCATAGTAACCACAGCACCTCCTGCATAGTGACCACAACACCTTACTGCATAGTGACCACAACACCTTACTGCATAGTAACCACAACACCTTACTGCATAGTGACCACGACACCTTACTGCATAGTCACCACAGCACCTTGCTGCACAGTAACCACAACACCTTACTGCATAGTGACCACGACACCTTACTGCATAGTGACGACAACACCTTACTGCATAGTGACCACGACACCTTACTGCATAGTGACCACAGCACCTTACTGCATAGTGACCACAACACTTACTGCATAGTAACCACGGCATCTTACTGCATAGTAACCACAGCACCTTGCTGCACAGTAACCACAACACCTTACTGCATAGTGACCACAACACCTTACTGCATAGTGACCACAACACCTTACTGCATAGTAACCACAACACCTTACTGCATAGTGACCACAACACCTTACTGCATAGTGACCACACCACCTTACTGTATAGTAACCACAACACCTTACTGCATAGTGACCACAACACCTTACTGCATAGTAACCACAACATCTTACTGCATAGTAACCACAGCACCTTGCTGCACAGTCACCACAACACCTTACTGCATAGTGACCACAACACTTTACTGCATAGTAACCACAGCACCTTCCTGCATAGTGACCACAACACCTTACTGCATAGTAACCACGACACCTTACTGCATAGTAACCACAGCACCTTGCTGCACAGTAACCACAACACCTTACTGCATAGTGACCACAACACCTTGCTGCATAGTAACCACAACACCTTACTGCATAGTGACCACGACACCTTACTGCATAGTGACCACAACACCTTACTGCATAGTGACCACAGCACCTTACTGCATAGTGACCACAACACTTACTGCATAGTAACCACAGCATCTTACTGCATAGTAACCACAGCACCTTGCTGCACAGTAACCACAACACCTTACTGCATAGTGACCACAACACCTTGCTGCACAGTAACCACAACTCCTTACTGCACAGTAACCACAACACCTTGCTGCATAGTAACCACAACACCTTACTGCATAGTGACCACGACACCTTACTGCATAGTGACCACAACACCTTACTGCATAGTGACCACAGCACCTTACTGCATAGTAACCACAACACCTTACTGCATAGTGACCACAGCACCTTACTGCATAGTGACGACAACACCTTACTGCATAGTAACCACGACACCTTACTGCATAGTGACCACAGCACCTTACTGCATAGTGATGACAACACCTTACTGCATAGTGACCACGACACCTTACTGCATAGTGACCACAGCACCTTACTGTATAGTGACGACAACACCTTACTGCATAGTAACCACGACACCTTACTGCATAGTGACCACAACACCTTACTGCATAGTGACCACGACACCTTACTGCATAGTGACCACAACACCTTTCTGCATAGTAACCACAGCACCTTACTGCATAGTGACCACAACACCTTACTGCGTAGTGACCACGACACCTTACTGCATAGTAACCACGACACCTTACTGCATAGTAACCACAGCACCTTGCTGCACAGTAACCACAACACCTTACTGCATAGTCACCACAGCACCTTACTGCACAGTGACCACAATACCTTACTGCATAGTAACCACAACTCCTTACTGCATAGTAACCACAACACCTTACTGCATAGTGACCACAACACCTTACTGCATAGTGACCACAACACCTTACTGCATAGTAACCACAACACCTTACTGCATAGTAACCAGACACCTTACTGCATAGTGACCACAGCACCTTACTGCATAGTGACGACAACACCTTACTGCATAGTAACCACGACACCTTACTGCATAGTAACCACAGCACCTTGCTGCACAGTAACCACAACACCTTACTGCATAGTGACCACAACACCTTACTGCATAGTAACCACATCACCTTACTGCATAGTGACCACAACACATTACTGCATAGTGACCACAACACCTTACTGCATAGTAACCACAGCACCTTACTGCATAGTGACCACAACACCTTGCTGCATAGTAACCACAACACCTTACTGCATAGTGACCACGACACCTTACTGCATAGTGACCACAACACCTTACTGCATAGTGACCACAGCACCTTACTGCATAGTGACCACAACACTTACTGCATAGTAACCACAGCATCTTACTGCATAGTAACCACAGCACCTTGCTGCACAGTAACCACAACACCTTACTGCATAGTGACCACAACACCTTGCTGCACAGTAACCACAACTCCTTACTGCACAGTAACCACAACACCTTGCTGCATAGTAACCACAACACCTTACTGCATAGTGACCACGACACCTTACTGCATAGTGACCACAACACCTTACTGCATAGTGACCACAGCACCTTACTGCATAGTAACCACAACACCTTACTGCATAGTGACCACAGCACCTTACTGCATAGTGACGACAACACCTTACTGCATAGTAACCACGACACCTTACTGCATAGTGACCACAGCACCTTACTGCATAGTGATGACAACACCTTACTGCATAGTGACCACGACACCTTACTGCATAGTGACCACAGCACCTTACTGTATAGTGACGACAACACCTTACTGCATAGTAACCACGACACCTTACTGCATAGTGACCACAACACCTTACTGCATAGTGACCACGACACCTTACTGCATAGTGACCACAACACCTTTCTGCATAGTAACCACAGCACCTTACTGCATAGTGACCACAACACCTTACTGCGTAGTGACCACGACACCTTACTGCATAGTAACCACGACACCTTACTGCATAGTAACCACAGCACCTTGCTGCACAGTAACCACAACACCTTACTGCATAGTCACCACAGCACCTTACTGCACAGTGACCACAATACCTTACTGCATAGTAACCACAACTCCTTACTGCATAGTAACCACAACACCTTACTGCATAGTGACCACAACACCTTACTGCATAGTGACCACAACACCTTACTGCATAGTAACCACAACACCTTACTGCATAGTAACCAGACACCTTACTGCATAGTGACCACAGCACCTTACTGCATAGTGACGACAACACCTTACTGCATAGTAACCACGACACCTTACTGCATAGTAACCACAGCACCTTGCTGCACAGTAACCACAACACCTTACTGCATAGTGACCACAACACCTTACTGCATAGTAACCACATCACCTTACTGCATAGTGACCACAACACATTACTGCATAGTGACCACAACACCTTACTGCATAGTAACCACAGCACCTTACTGCATAGTGACCAAAACACCTTACTGCATAGTGACCACAACACCTTACTGCATAGTAACCACGACACCTTACTGCATAGTAACCACAGCACCTTGCTGCACAGTAACCACAACACCTTACTGCATAATAACCACAGCACCTTACTGCATAGTAACCACAGCACCTTACTGCAAAGTGACCACAACACCTTACTGCATAGTGACCACAACACCTTACTGCATAGTAACCACAGCACCTTACTGCAAAGTGACCACAGCACCTTACTGCAAAGTGACCACAATACCTTACTGCATAGTGACCACAACACCTTACTGCATAGTAACCACAACACCTTACTACTTAAGATACGATGTTTTCAAATTATTTTGGAGCATTGTTGTCATTGTAATGCAATTGCATGTGTTTATCTTACACGGAAATTGCTGATTACCTATTCAAGAGGAAGAATACATGTATGTAACTGCTCAACGAAGACAGTAATCCAAGTACTGGTTACATTCTTCTGTTAACTTTAAAACATATGTTTATGACTATTTGTATTACTTTTCCATATCTTATACCGGGAAAATGCTAGATATTTAAGCGGAATATTCATTCGAGTGATCTTCGGCGACGGATTCATTTAATCATCAACGGCACCCAAGATTAAGATGTTATACATGTATATTACTCCCAAACGTAGGTTGCTCATAAGGGCCGAAAACACTTGGTTGTGAGCAAGTGTTGAAATTAACCAGGTTGGTACCAAGTGTTGATGGCAACTACATACTGTTCTATGTTGGAGTTTAAACATTTATCAGTGCGCCGAATAATATTGGTACCATAAGAAGTAACGCAAACAGCGTACGTACGATGTTTTGGACTGGAGAGAAATAACACGTTGGCTGCATCGGAAACGGACCAAGTTACCATGAACGTTAATAGCATGCATGAGGACATCAAAAATGCATCGGGCAAAGTGCACCTTTTTCACCCTTACATGCCCGTCACTCAAGCCTGAACAATTTTATTTGAGATTTCGGGGGTTTTCTTTATATTTCCAAATTTAAAAGTAAATAAATTAAAAAAGGCCTACCCGCACTTAAAATAGGTTAAAGATTAATATTGTTTTATTTGTTATCCCAGGCCTTAAATTATTAGGCCGAAACATCAACTCTGGTGTGCTATATTCAAGGGATTTTTAAGGAGCACTCGATGGTACTTAGAATTTTTATATTTGGTATCATTTAGTACGCAGATCCAATTTTTAATAATATTTGTTTCGCAGGATTCGGGGCGAAAGGGAGGGAATTGTCGGTACTCAATGGAAAGGGAGTTGACCGTGACCCTCACTTACGTGACAGTAATCATGCATCTCTATTATACCGTGAACCTTGTGGTGCGGCAATAAGGCGGTGCGCCAGTGCACATGCACAAGCGATTGATCGGGCAAATGCATGATTTTACAGTAAAGGGGGTGTTAAATAATTGGGAGCGCAACTCCAAGTGTGCTTTACCTCCAACAATGCCAAAACACCAGTGGCGGCCCCAGGATTCGACGTAAGAGGGGGACTAACTAAGGGGGCGTAACCTTTTGACTTGCCCCCTCCCTAAGAACCGAAATATAATTTGGTTTAATGTGGTGGCAGTTTTTTTTTAAATCTAGTCCGAAATAGTGCATTTTGGGGGCGTATGTTATTCCTTTTTTTTCTTCTATATATATATTGACATAAAAAGTAAACTTTGACGATTTTAGACCACCTCCCCGTGTTGAAAACAATAGGCTTCAAATGCGTCCTCCCTTAAGATTGTTTGGCTCATATTGAAACCACAGGGAGGCAGAAACAAATTATTTTGGGAGCGCAACTAGCAACAAGCTCCGAGACGACACGACTGATTTTATATATAGACTATTAGGGTAGCTGTTTATAAAAGCTATTTATAGAAATCTTAAAATAACTACAAATCACACTAACTTTCGATTTAGAACTTCCGGGTTAGGCACGTTGTTATTATACTTTAGTAGTAATGACTGTATTATGACATTGACGAGTATTTCTATGTAGCGACATCATCAAAAAAGCTGTGTTTCAGGAGAACTATTCAACTATCTCGTTAGCTGTTAATGACCATACATCTAAAATACGATGAGGTAATACAACTACATTGGATCACAATAAGCGATGTTTTCTCGCGATACTGGTATACATGTACATGTACATTCTAAAAAAGGGGTGGGGCAAACACACATCGTATTCAAGACAGGTTCAGGGGACTCTGGACTAAATGTTTTACTGGAAATGCTACTTTACACGAATCGACTAAAATACTTGACCATGTTCATCAATTATTTCAATTCTTATAACTTAAACTAAATATATTATTAAATTATATTTCTTTACGATTTTAACATTCTCGAGACAATGTCAGTGAAGTTATTACGCGTAACATGTGTTCCATCCATAGCACACCGGACATACATGCCAATGGGTCAGTGGGGAAGAAAGCAAAACTGATGACAGAGCTGGAACAATTCGACGAAATATTTCCGGAGCTGGTGGACTTGCTTGTGAATCCTGGCCTAAATGATCCAGAGAAAGCAGACGCCTACCGCTGGTTTAAGGAGGTGAAAATTGTTAACAATTCACGTTATTTTCCAGCAACAGAATAATGTTTTGCTTGTTAATAATGAATTTCGTAGACTAATTATCGTAACATAATCCAGACATTGTGTGGACTCGGATTACAAGTTTTACATGTGCCGTTCAGTAACAGAAAACTGCCTTCACAAATTCATGTTTATCACTGTGGTATTTCCGCAAAACCTAGGTGGATGTTACTTGTAGACTTAGAGGTGAAACCTAAATTTAGAAGTCTTATAAAGAGTGATCGGACGGATATGACAATTATGCCCGTTAACATGTTTTTCATGATTTTTATTCTAGGTACTAGAATACAATGTTCCCCATGGGAAGAAGAACAGAGGGATATTTGTTGTCATGGCATATAAGCATTTACATCCTAATGCAAATGACGCCGATCTAAAAATTGCCCGCATACTAGGATGGTGTATAGAATTGGTAATGTTCAATATTGTATTAATCATGTTTCGACAGCAACATACTGGTAGTCATTAGAATATCATTATAAAAATGACAACCATTTAAATATCACTGGGCTGGTCTTTTTGATTACATGTCGCTGTTGTATCACAATGCAGACTTCGCAGATTCATATTCTACTGTTATTGAACATGCCACGGTTACTGATTAATCATAAATTATATATTCCATCAGTGTCGAAATGAAATTAAAAGCATATATCTCGAGCTGAAGGTGTTTCTTCTTTCTGCAGCTGCAAGCGTTCTTTCTGGTCACCGATGATGTAATGGATCAGTCATTCACAAGGAGAGGAAAACCTTGTTGGTTTAGAAAGGTTTGTTACACCTGTTTGAACGAGCTATACTGAACTTCAAACAATTGGTTTCATGTTTTTCGATTACCTTAATATTTGCGTTAGTATACCATTTTCACATGTTGTACATGCCTTACCATTTTACGTCGTCGTCTTTCAGGAGAAGGTCGGTCTGGAGGCTGTGAATGACGCCGTGTACTTGGAGGCATGCGTCTACCGTATTCTGAAGCACTACATTCGGTCAAAACCTCATTATGTCGACATTATGGAGCTCTTCCATGAGGTCTGTATACTCTTACTTGGCTACTTAGTAAAGCATATCGTTGCGATTGAAGACTGATAACAGAAGTGTTTCCATAAATATGTCCATTCTTAAGGGTAAATGTGCAACTGCATTTTAGTGGCTGAATACAATCAATTAATTACTGTATAGATGAATAAAACAGTCTCTAACAAGCGTTGAATAATTTGTTCAGATAACCTTGAGCACAATAACCGGCCAATGTCTGGACATGACGGTATCACCTGCCCCAGGAACTGTAGACTTCGCCAAATACACACTGGAAAAATACAACGCCATCGTGAAGTGGAAAACCGCCTTCTACTCATTCTATCTTCCCGTGGCAGTGGCCATGTACATGGTAGATACATATTTTAGCAGCAAAATTGGAACTAAATAACTTATGTATAGGTTAAATAATTGTATTGACGACAATTAAGTATTAAATAGAATAATTATAAATATATTTATAAATGCATGTTTAAATACGTGACAGGTTGGTGAAGCCGAAGAAGAAAATCACATGGCTGCAAAGACTATTTTGTTGAAAATGGGACAGTATTTCCAAGTCCAGGTACGATTAAGATGAAGTAAAAAAACAACGTCTGTATTGTTTTGACATCGTAGAATATCCCCGATATGGAACTTGGTGACGCTTTGCTTAATACCATATACTTCTTAGGTATTAAGCGAATGTGTTCGTGATTTACTCCTCGCGAGTCGTTCTTTACTTCTAATTAATGAAACAAAACAAAAATCTTAAAGGATTCCGCATTAACCCCTTGTTAATATTGCTCATAAAGAGCTTTGATTCTAAATGATGTACCAACACCGTGTCTGCCCTAGGATGACTACCTGGACTGCTACGGTGCTCCGGATGTGATCGGGAAGATCGGTACTGATATTCAGGACAACAAATGCAGCTGGCTGGTCGTCACCGCCCTCAGTCGGGCCTCGCCCCATCAGGTTCAAATTCTACAGGTATGGCAGTCTAACAGATATTTACAGTATCTTATTTGTGAAGTCGTGTCTACCTAGTGGGACAAAATAAACCGGGTCATCTTGTCTGACGTCCTCAGTGTCGCATCCGGAGTCGAACTTTCGAGTTTCTATCTAAAAAGTCGAGTTCACGCTTTATATATTTAATGGTTTACCACGTGCGCCGGGAAATCAGCGGAAATCCTTAAATATTCTGAAAGGTCCATACATGTACTAGTAAAAATAATGTCTGCTTGCATGAGAGTCCAAATGTCTACCAAGGCGAAATTATGGGTCTCTTGGAAAACCCAAGTCCCAAGATGAAAGGACATATCAGAGCCAAGTGCCACTCGTGCTATAGTTAATTGCATAACTATATTTGCATGGCTATGTTCGACATCAAGTGACTCCTTACAGGGCTTAGCGACATTCCATACATCCTGCACCATTACAGATTTATTTACTTCTGTTTTTCAGACAAATTACGGCAGCTCAGATGAACAAAAGGTAGCGAAAGTTAAACAGCTATTTAAGGAGCTTAACCTTGAACAAGCTTTTCGAGAATTCGAGGAAACTAGCTACACAGAAATAACAGAGTTAATAGACACATATGAAGGACGATTACCAAAACAACTTTTTACAGAACTTGTTCAAAAGATTTACAAAAGAAATAAATGAAAATGTGTCCAATTAAGTGAACATTGTTATGGCAATTGTAGAGCGTTATAGTGTTGTTTAATGTAGACATATCTGTGTGAAATATATATATACAGCTGAGACGTGAAATGTGAAACACTGGTACAGCTGATTATTATTTTTGTAACTGGTCGCAATCTCGACCTGTATGCGACGTGTACAACACGTAGTGCATTATTCATTCAATGGTGTGATTGCGGTGATTTTGAACAAAAATGGCATGATTGTAAAACAAATTGTTTTCAATACAGAGCCATGACTATGTGACAGAGGTCAGGAGTAACATAAATATATAGAGTATGTACTTCTAACTCTGTCTTGATGTATTTTTTTCTCGACCGTTTTCTAAGAAAATACTCGGACTATTGCAAACGTCTTGGTGTCGTCGGCGTTGGGCAAATCTTTAACCTTGCCTGTTAGTAAAAAATATGAAATTTGGTACAAATGTTGACCGAGACAATACCTACATGTAAAGAGGGACGGATAACTCGGGATTTTATCATTATTGGATAAAATTGACATTGAGTTATGCCCCATTGTTCTACCTAATAAACTAATAACAGGCGAGCGTTGGCGTTTGTATAGCGGCGCTCTTGTTATTTTTTTATCATAATCTTCTAGGTCTTATTGTATTTGAGGTAACATGGCTTACTCGTGTATTGTGTCGCGTAAATAAAATGTCTTAGTGTGCTGCTTTCTCCTTTGTTCGACGGATATCAGAGACACACTTCGAAATGTCTCCCTGAATTCAGTCAGGGTAAGAACAAAAAGAATAATGTTTAGTTTAAATATGGCTCGAGTGTCAATACAAATACTCGATAGAATCTCAAATTCTTTTGTGGTGGCTTCTATTGGTGAAAGTGCCATATAGCAATGGAGGAGTCTAATTTCGTAGGTTAAAGCGCAATATAATACATAAAGTTTTGTCATCATGGGTATTTAGGTTCTGCCTTGATCAGAAGATAAATATGTTTGTGTGATGTGAAACTCGAGGGCCAGTTTAATCATGTATACGTATACATCAAAAAGCATAAATGCCGGTGTGTTGGAGCGTTGTTTGTAAAGGCGGGTGTTAGCCAGCGTTCTCGCGGATGATAACACATGAACGAATCGGACGACACCGATATTCACACAATTTGTGACCCTAACAATATGACAATACTGTATAACTAATTTGAAATCAATAAATTTCAGTAACTAACAGTTGCCCTTTTTTCAGTGGAATTGAGAATAAGCGTGTTTATATATTTGTGTTCATTTATTTGATAAATAAAATTGCAATTGCACCTTGTAAAAAAATAATAACAAGCTCCTATACATTGGTAAAAAAGCTAATCTCGACATAATAGGAATAGGTGCATAGAATACATGCTGTCAATAATATCATGTAATATTAATACTTTTACAAGGCCGAACAGGGTACATATATGTGAACTAAAATTTAAAATATTCCATTAATTCGTCAACTTGTGTCCGTAGAGTTGTTTTGCATAGTTTTCTTCGCACAAACGCAGCTTTTTGACGAAATAGTCTTCATCTAATATGGCCTCAGTAAAAGTGACGGGCACTATATTTGCGTTGACCAGTTTGTGTTCCTCTGTCCTGTCCACAGTCTGAAAGTCCTCGCCTGCGCTGTGGCGTAGCCGGATATTGGCGATGCTGTCCAGGTTTCCGGGTCGTATATTATCATCGAAAAACACATGGTGGTTGCGTTCATCTGAGCTATCTACCCACAGAGGTTTGCCAAACCTGGAGTCAAAGCTGTGGTCCAACCAGTCCTGAACGTTATCACGTATGGCATTTATTCCGTTCATGTTTGACATCCACATATACATCTCCTCGTCCGTTTTCACGCGAACTCTTTCAGATTCACTGTCTCCTGCACATGTGTGGACACTGAACACAGAAGGCTCAAAATTACTTCTGCGTAAAACGTACACAGTATCGGAAATGTCCTCGGACATTTCTTCCAAGTTGTGACAAAATGGCAGTTTATTAGAGATGGCATGGCGTAAACTTTTCAAAACACTATTAGCGTCACTTCCGTACGTTCTAAATATCACTGTAAAATCTTTATGCTGATCAACAAGATATCTAAGCAATTTGTAAAATGCTGGCAGAATGAAATGAAAACGCCAAGCTTCGTTTCCTGGAACAGTGAGATCTTTATGAACAGTCTCCTCATAAGGAAAGTCCCACTTCAAAACGTTCAACAATTCCTTAAGATGGGGCTTATACCTTGAGCCTTGTGGCTTATCAGTAAACGACATCAAATTGTATCGAAATGTTTTCCTGTCTCTGTTAATATGGGGCAACAAACGTTTTTCCTGGAACTTGTAAAAGCTGACGTCATCCTGTTCGTCCGGTGCCACGGCGAGCACGTGCTTCGAGTGCCATTCGCCTTCCCGGTCCTTCCCCTGAGCCAGCCCCGACAGGTACACGTTTAGGGCGGCCTCGACAGTCTCCCCCGTTGCGGAATCCACTGGCACTATGGTTTTGTTTACGTCGAAATGTAAGATCAGTTTTCTGTTTTGAACGATGTTTGCCATTTTGTTACAGCTCTCGTGGAAAATGGAACACAAACGTTGTTTCATTTCTTTTAAGTGACTGTCGCTGAGTGTCAAGTCCCTCTGCATTCTACTATATTCCTTTCTGCTACCTGTAAGCCTTCAGGTACTCAAACCTGCCAAAAACATATCTAATTTACACACCACATATTAAGCACAATACTAGGATTTTTGTTATTGAAAAGTTACATTAATCATAAATTCATACTACATAAAGACACAGTCAGATATCCAATTTTTGATATGAATACCACCGTACATTTAAAGTCCACTATCGGTACAAATCAACACTGACTGTCGCACAGATCGTGGTCTTGATTCACTGACGTTGTAACTAAATCGATAAATAACCCTTGCGCTTAGGAAATAAGTAGCACATGATTCAACTCGTACCACTGTTTCCAATGAGACGACCTACATACTGAATAGACATGTTATTGAAAACTCTGCCTTATTCTGGAGATATTTGGTTCTCCCTGCATTAAAAAGTAAACGACCATTCACACTCTAAAGATCGGTGACATTTTGACCGCTTACGATTGAAGTCCTCACCGCCATCAAGGTCAATACACTCAAGCGATCGTTTAGTACCCTCGTACTGCCTAGTGCCTAAATACCCGCCATTATGAAAAAGTACGATTCATAAGAATAACCTCTGAAAATATTTAAGAAACTTACCTGAGGAATCTATATGTTTTTATATAGGAGTCGAACCTTGTGTATATTTGTCGATCTTTGTACGGACGCTACCTTAACTGTTTCGATATATATATATATATATATGTATCTGGATATATGTCCGGATCCTACCGTAACTGTTGCTATATGTCCGGATCCTACCGTAACTGGGTTGCTATGA
This sequence comes from Mya arenaria, assembly GCF_026914265.1. Classification (NCBI taxonomy): domain Eukaryota; kingdom Metazoa; phylum Mollusca; class Bivalvia; order Myida; family Myidae; genus Mya; species Mya arenaria. Next base: position 67,162,306 of record NC_069125.1, on the reverse strand, counting down.
CCATCATTCAGTTTATATGCTCAATACAATATGTTACAGTTTATTCAAAATATTACGAACATTGTTTAAACAGACGTTTCCATAAATAAATCTGATAAACACAGACTTATATTTATAGAATGTCTACTTGGCGTACTGGGTTACCAGTTGGACAGGTAAACAAACTGAAAGACCGTATGACGTATTCTAAATAGTTATCTGTCTTGTAAAATAGTTCAAACACTCTGACGTATAACTAGGCCAAGAGTATGACAAGTTGGAAACCGGTGAATGATTCAATGAAACACAGAGACAGGATAACACCGATTTAATAACAAACTAGTAGCGACAGAGTAAACGACAAGAAAATGATAGCCACGGACAGGGGCTAGCTCAGCTAGAACCCGCATGGTGAACACGTTATGGCTGTAAATGGTTACTATAACAGTCTTTCACTTTTCACTTGGCAGGCGTGGTCTCCAAGGATAGTATGAAGTCCCATTCTTCTGAAAAAAAATATGATAATACATTTAGTTTATGATATCCTGTAAAATGAACATCATTTCCAGTACGACTGGTTTAAGTGTTCGTTTCATAATTTTATGAAGTCATTAGACACTCCCCAACACATTGGCGTGCCGATTACATCAATACTACATAATTAATACGAACAAGTTAGATACAACTATTTTAATAAAAGAGTATGCTAAATTTCTAAGGATTGTTTGAAGCTTATGTACAGATACATGCATACCAGCAAGTGCTCGCACATACCCTGTGAGATAGGCTGGACCGACAGGCGTGCACGGGTAAAGAGAGAAAGGTCCCTGAGCGCTCCGCCTGACTGCTTGTGTTGTCCATGCAGCGCCTTGAGCTCCGCGAGTGGGATGTAGCGCTGCGTCATGCGCCGGAACTTCACATCCACCATGTACCAACGGGGCTCCTCCCTGGTCGATTTTCTGCAATATAGGCGTAACCGGGTATTCGGGTTTTCGGGATGTATATAGCAGCGCTTATACTTATCAGGATATGTTATTTATTTATGCACATGTAAATTGATCTCGTCATAACTTTTCAATCTAAACGATAGTCTGACACACTGCGGGGAGGGCCATTTTCTAACGTTGTTATAACTTGTGGCCCAACCCAATTGTATAATTATATTATTTGTTGAAATGACTTATATGACGTGCGTATATTATATACAATAAAATACGATTAAACTAAAGCGCTTATACTGTATCGCAATGAAGCTGTTTTTTTGCGACATGGAGAGCGACAGGTCGCAAGTTCGACCCAAACCAGATGCACAAAGTGATTCAGTGAACAGTCCGTTACAACTGGAGCTAAACGTAAATGACTCACGTTGCACGATAAGTCTCCAGCTTATTGTAAATTTACCGTAGAGCTCGAATTTCGAGGACGACTTTCAAAATGGAGGGGGGGGGGGGGGGTGTAACCGGGTATTTCATATGTATATAGCGGCACTTATACTGTCGCGCATTGTAACCACGCGGGAGTCCGTAACATGAGAGTAACTTAAAATGTCTTCCGGTTCAAGTTTTTCCTTACTGGTTTTAATCAATAACAAAAACCGTTTGATTGCTTGAGTGAAGCGGCAAACAGGTTATAAACATGAATTGTATTTACTGTATATATACAACTACAATTACAATCTAGTCGATAATCTAGTTATCGGAGTGCTTTTACAAAATCGCATATCATGTATGTGTCCTATACTATATACGTTATTCTTCTGCTGACGTTTACAATTTATTTTTAAAACGAAGAATATAAATAACTATCGTAACGTCAGGTGGCAGGCCAATTTGAGAACACTTACACTTGGTTGATGTAGTTTTCTTTCAATTACTGATATTTTGAAATCGCAAAACTAATGTTTTATCATGGAAATCAGCACAAAATTGTGCGTTGTTTCATGTTGCTTTAATTAATGTAGGTATACGGAACTTTCAATGAGTAGTACGTCATTTCAGTGAACGTTTTCTGTCAGTTAATGAAGAACACGTAACATTAAGATCAAAATATCTTCCGCAAACAATTGAATTAAAATCATATTTAATAAACAAAACAGATTCTTTCGAAAGAGCATGAAAGGTTAACATGGTAATCAGTTTTACAGGTTTCCAATAACAACAACCAAATTGGACGCAAAAATGAGAAGCTAAGAAATGCTGACGCTCGTATTTTAATAATTATATAAAAGATATGTTTAGGTGATTTGATTAAAAAATACGTTTTTTTAAAAATTATCTGGTAGAAATATAAATTCAAAATATTTAAAAACGCTTTTCAATTTCAAATTTAGAAATGTCTGAAAATTGTCAAGTAAAGTCGGGATTCTTTCATCAAACTCATTCGACACATGAATTTAATAGGCCTTACTATTGTGAATCGAAATGAAATGATGTTATCAAACATAAGTAAATACACGTTTCTAGCTGAGTTTTAAAATGCATATAAACAAGGAAAATGTTTTCACAAATCTCCAAATTGTTCACCAGCATCAAATTCTAGTACAATCGACCCCAACGTTATGCACCAGTCAATTGTAACCACGCCCCCCCCCCGGTGAATAGCCGGGACTTTGACTTTTGGTCCAGCCAACCCCGGGTAAAATCCCCGCCCTACGGGTACGAACTGATGGTTAAACCCCGGCCAAATGCACCCGCACCCCAGAGACTCTATATAAGGCCCTATCTCCGCTAAATTTGGCGCTATGACAAAACCACCGCGGTCACCCGGCCCAGCGGGGGCACCTAGAAAGTAAAAAAACGGCCCTTTTCCCCGGCTATCCCCCGGACCTGGGGGGGGGGGCGTGGTCACAATTGACTGGTGCATAAAGCGATCGCAGAAGGCTAGTTAAATATAGTACCTCTGTGTAAATTTCTAACCATTTTAGAGGGAAAACCTGTATCAAAATTCATTCAACTTGAATATTCCTAGGTTGTTTTTCCACCATATTTAAACATGGAGTCAATTTTTTCGATCAAAGTATAGTTTCTTTTAAATAACCGTAAAATATTCAAACATCTGCCATACTGAATATTTAAAGTAAATGAAGCCATTAAATGTTGTATACGACATAATAATGTTATTGTAAGTCATTTTCATACTAGTTAGTTTTGCAAAATATAAATAAACACGTTAACTATGATTGTTTTTTTTTATTTAAATTAACTCACTTAATCTCTAGAAAATTAGAATAAGTTAAACCAATAAGTTGTGCATCGTACATTTGATGAATGTATGCTAATGTTTTAACCGTAAACAACTTTAAAATATTTCTTGCAAATTGAGTTCTTTTTTTAAATAATCATTAACGTGCGGAGATCTAAACAAAGATTGCATTTAAAATGGTTTCAACGATTCACGTAACTAAATGCTACATTAGACAACGAAACTTTGGCGACATTAACTCCTTTGTTAGCCTGACCTTTCGACGTCACGTCTTTACAGTCATAATAATTAGTCCGTGTAAACGAACACCCTGGGAAACAAACACCCTGGGAAACAGGACGTATGTAGCAAGTTGGGGAATCACTTACTTGTCATAGTGGGGATCTTTCGGGTCAAACTGAGTGTGGTCCACATATCCCTCCTTTGCCACCTACAGTGAATTCATAATTATTTGTTTATCCAGTTGTACAATATCCCAAACGTTTTAACCGCGTCAAAAGTCAGATATACACGTACATAAGGCATGAACGTTTTATATTTGGAAACATAATGATTATTTTATTATAATTCAATTTTGAAAGCAAAGAAGCGAAGCTGACCTCACATATCGCACATATCCCCGGTTGCTTCGTGTTGCTATGGTAAAAGAACACCTGGTGACCTTTCTTCATTTTATCCCTCAGAAAGTTCCGGGCCTGAATGTAAAAGCAATCCTTACATATAAGTTAAAACCACATGTTCTTCCAAAATTAATCACCATAGTTGATATACAAAAAGTAGCGAAAAGCAAGTGGGACTGTTGATTAGTGTCGGTTATGTTGCCTGACCTGATAGTTCCTGACGCCGTCCCAGCAAGCCGTCTGGTCCGGACATTCCTTCAGGTCCTCGACACCGAACTGGAACACAGTGATATATAAGAATTGCCTAAACACACTTTGCATAATATAAGAACAGCTGAGAGTGGTACTAGTTGAACTCAACAGAGGTCGTGGCCAAGGCCTATACACCAACACGTAACACAATGTTATTATAGTGTTTAGTAACAAAAAAACGTTGTTTACTTTGACGTCGATCCCGTTTTCGAACCGGGACTCGGGCTCGGACTTCATCAGCCAATGCGAGATTTCCTCCTCTTCTTCATCCGGAGCTTTGGTGGCGACCTTCACCTTTTTGCCGGCCGCTGGAAAATTCTCCACATTCTCGCTAATCTCAACTGGCCCTGGTAGGAAATAACAGTCGTGTTCAAAAACATTTTCATCATGGACAATGGAAACTTATGCTAGTCGTGCAAATTACATGCAAACTCTAGGCAAGAATTATAATATGCGCGTGTTTCCTCTCCGATGACTCGATCGGTGATAAATAGCTTAAATTTGTGTATATTGTTAAGCACGCGCGCGCGTGTGTGTATGGGGGGGTGTATGTGCGTGTGCGTGCGTGCGCGTGTATGTCTGTTGCATCATCAGCAAAAAAGCGATTGTTTGATTTCCGTATTACTCCCTTAATATCGGGGGTTTGTTTTATATAGCTAGGCAGTATTTGTAGAAAAATGCTAAATAAAAATCGAACACTGAACATCATTGTCGCACCCTCGTCGTAACCCCTTTTCAAATTGGAACTTTTTAGACAAATGACCATTATTTGTAATTATACTTTGTACATCGTTATAGAAGAGGGTCGTCCATTTCATTATTTCCGAGCCTAAACTTTTCAGGCTGTCTAATATAAAAAAGTGATCAACGCTGTATTCAAGGCTTTTTAAAAGTCGGCAAAAAATAGGAGTCCGGGCATATTATTTTCTTCAAGATATTGCAAAACCTCAACTATGGGACAAACATTTTCACCATCTTCCTTTAATAACCTAACCTATCTAACCTGTTTGTTCGGAATCAATATTTTTTAGGTAAAACTCTTTTAATTCTATTTGAAATTGCCTTCGTATTCAATAAACTGATCGGGTTTTAATTAGAAAGGTTTTCTAAATCTTTATCCCGTTTTGGAATAAGAAAGATTATACCTTGCCTTTGAAGGGGTGTTAAAAAAACATTTCTAAAGTAATGATTTAAAGAGTCAATTAAAACATTTGAGTATCGTTCCAAAATATCTATAAAATTCTGTAGTGAGACCATCCAAACCAGGGCTTTAATAATTTTTCATTTCTTTTAAAGCATTTCCGCATTGACATATTTAAGTAAACCTTCGCAGGAGTTGCTTCTACTTTTGGGAAGCTTATTATTAGTATCATTAAGGAATACGGCACTTAAATCCACGTCTAAGTTTGGGTCCTTTCTATAAAGTTTTTTAATTTAAAATTTATTTATTTTATTTTCATGTATTTTTACGCCTGTCACAATTTCATTGTTTACCTTCAATTTCTTAAACGTTTTTTCTGCGTGTTTTCCCCTAAGCTTGCGAAGTATTCTGTATTGTTTTCATCATTTTCAACATGTATAATGCGTTCGCCCTTAAAATATTTCCTTTAAATTATATGATTGCTGCAGATTATAAAAAAAAATATCCAGTTCATGTTTTTTTCATGGATTCAATATATGTTATATCGCTTACACGACGGGTAATCATTGGAGCCATAACATTTTGTTATGTGCTGAAAATGCTCCAACGCGTCTTCCGTTATAGTGCCAATGAGTGGAATATGGATGTAAACAGTGAGTATGGTTTCTTATTTTTCATTTTTAGAGGTTTATACCAGTAAGTTTAAAAAATGGAGAATATAGTTCCACATAGGAATGGCCATGAGTTGTTCTAAATGTAAAAGTTTTGAATACAATTTAATATCTGATCGTCTAGAACTTGCATAACTTGCTAGACGTTAGTGTTGACAACGAACAAATCTGAATTTTCGTGAGAATTGTTCTCGTACCTTAGGTTTAAGCATTTTCTTTACATGTGTGTGCCTTTTTTATTGACAAAAGGTTGCCGCGTTATACTGTTCAATACATGGCGACTCATCATCATCATCATCATCATCATCATCATCATCATCATCATCATCATCATCATCATCATTTTTTCACCCACCTCCATCATCATTTCACATTATAATATTAACAATACAGTTTGACAAAACATGATAAATGCCGACCATAAGACCGCGTTAGACCGATAACCTTTAGTATTTCGGGCTGTATGTACAGATAACCCTTCAGTATCTAAAAATGCTCATGACGACATTGACCAATTCATAGGGTTTATATACTGGTCAACACAATTCTGCCTAACAGGTATGAGGTCCCAGGGTCGCAACGTTCTTTAATAATGATCGGAACATGATTTTCAGCTAAAACTGAAAGTCAGCATAAACTTTCCCCACTGATCTCAAAACCAATAAGGATTATCTACTGGTCAACATTCCTAATAAGTATGAGGTCCCTGGGCCCAAGCGGTGCATCGCGACTTTGAACTTTGATAAGCTCACCTCAAAGTCAATACTTGTAATGGCCAACCTGCCTACCAAGTTTGAGATCATTGGGCCCAATTTTCTTCTGTTATTGATAGGCAACAGATTTTCAGCTTAAGGACGCCATGAGATTAACATTTGACACACTAAACCTCGAATTCAATAGAAATTCTCTCCTGTGCATGACCAACCTGCACAAGTTAAAGTTCGCTTGGACCGAGCAGTCTTCAGTAATCGATACATAGTGGATTTTCAGCTCGAGGTCACCAGGACCTTGACCTGTGACTCATTGACCTCAAACCGGGTCCATTTGCTGGTCATTACCCATCTGCCTATTAAGTTTGAGGTCCCTCTGTCATATGGTTCTTCGGCTATTGATCGGAAATGGATCATAAGCTTAAGGTCAGCATTACTTTGAACTTTGACCCACTGACCCCATTTTTCAGGGTTTCTACTCTGGTCATTACCAACGTGCATACCAAGTTTGACGCCCTTTTGACCGAATGTGCTTCAGTTATTGATTGAAAACGGAAATTCATTCGGTGGAAAAGAATTGTAACGCTTCGTTGGAATGATAAGCTCTGTATGTAATGCCGGTTTTCAGCTGCATCAGAAGGGTGAGTTATTAGTTAAAATTCGTGCAATTAGACGTTCATGGTGTTTTTCAAAAAAATAATGATTGCATATTTTTAAACACAGTAAAAACTGTAAAGAAAGTTACTATTGTTTTGTAATTCCTCTGAAAGATTGTTCTGAATTATGAAATTGTGAAACGTCTTCAATACTAGAGACGTAATTTATTCATAGATAAGCGTAGCAGACAAAATTTTCAGCAGTCTGGTGTTAACCGATATGGTTGCGTACACGGCATTTACTCCCATTCGAACATATATATTTTAAAGTTTTAACATTTGCGTATACGTTTTCCTATCGCCAGGCAATGACAGATATAATGCAAATATATCGAGATACGGATATCGCAATATACATCGCATTCCGCTTCTTGGCGTATTGTTCCAACCCTATGTTGTACACATTGACAGGACGAGAGCAGTCACGTGGTGTTTTATTCAAATCGATGAAAGAATATTTAAAAAGCTATTTTTATAATTCATTTTCAACGAATTTGTTAACTCAACAAAATAATTGATGTCTCCCTTTGCCTTTGATGATTTGTATCAATGGTCTTTCTTGTAGTCATGATTATATCAACTATGAGTATGATAACGTGACCATGCTTCGTTGTTGAGTGCATAATTGTCGAACTCTTAACATCACAACATCAATTATATCGTTTAGATCTTGTAAATGATCATTAAGAAATTATTTTCAGTGACCTTTACATAGATTACCTCTTTTCTTTGGTTGTTTTCGGGGCATTTCAATATCCAATCCGGTGAAGTAGGTTTTTGACGTATGCTCCCGCGCTTTCTTACGGTGTCTGTGAAATATTTGATGGTTAATTTTACAAGATGGGTTAAATAAAACCAATATTTAGACGTTCACATGAGCTGTCTTTGTTAAAATAAACGGTAGTTGACGTGTGGCGTATTGCTTGATCTTGTTCAATTTATATGTTAATTCTCACCCAGTTATCGATTGGATGGTGCACAATGAAATAAGACAACTAAACTTTTATAACTTCATTGTTGACAACCTTGCATACCGTCGGACTGAATGCATGCAATTAAAACATTCAACGTTCCTTAAGATACGTCAAGATGTCTTAAAGATGTTTATAATTGGCTTATACGTACAAATTCAGTCTACTGTACAATCCAAACGCAATTTCTATTTTTTTTTCACGGCGTCGATGTCGGCGGCGTTGGCGCCGTCACTTACCTACATCTTATAGAGATATTTTAGTGTATAAATTATGCATATCTACAGAGATCCGCATGTGCATTCACACCCATCGTTCTTAATATAGTCAAAACTTAACTAAAACACCTAGAGAAGATCTATTTGTCGCTATCATTATCTAATTATGGATGGCAACAATTCAGAGAGCTCTCCAAATTAATTGGAGAGAGCTCTTATTCAATAAATGAGCTCAACAAATTAATTTTAGAAATCTTATCCATGATTTATTAACAGTCCTCTTATTTAAATTGTTGACAACATTACCTCTGCTAAATGTGAAACAACACAATACAAAAATAAGAATAATTTGGAGATATCTCCAATTGAACTCTAGAGGTCTGTAATTGATTTAAAATTAAAATTAATTTTATTCCAGAGCCCTTCAACTCAACTCAACTCAACTCAAAAAGAGTGCATTGCCTGGAACAAGTGCACATCCGGTAACATCTTAGAATACCAGAATTCTATCCCTACTTATTGATGAGCCCACACAAATCGAGGCAGACAAGCAATCACCCGATTTTATCAGTAACACCATGCTCTGCAACATATTACTCGATGCCTCGACAAAACTCCCAAAGCAAATTCAATAATAGGGCAAAACCATATTGGTCAAACGCAGTCTGAAGCGCACACACTGAATCTCGTCTTTTACGACGTCGTTGGAGTAGCGACGGTAGGCCACGCGTGGAACAGTCGCCATTATATATGCACAATACAAGCAAACGAAAACTACGTTTAGAAAAATACAGCGTGAAGCTATTGAAGCTCACGAAAATTCATACATAGACGAGCTTAACAAAGTGGCAGAGTTGGACTACAAGCTGTTCTGGAAACTCCTTCGGTTAAAAAATCCCCAAAAGTCAAACGTCTGCTCAGAGATTATCTATAACGAAACCTCATACACTAACGAAAAGGTTACAGAAGGATTTATGCACCACTTCTCCAACGTCTTTAGCAGTTCAAATAGTCAAGATACCCTCGCTTACCGTGACGAGGCCGAACTAAATAGCTTTTTTACCGTAAATAGCGGAAATCGAGACCTTTCCCATTTTATCACAATTCCCTTCATATCGAAACAAATAGAAAAACTCACCCGGGCACTCGCAAAACACAAAAGCCCTGGTCACGATGGTATACTGAACGACCATGTATTACTAGATGGGCCAGCAACAATTAGAGCGCTCACATACTTAATCAATGCTGTAATTAAGCAAGAGTCAAAATCCAAAAGAAAGGAAAACAAGCGTATTGGTACCAATTTACAAAGGCAAAGGTAAAGATACGCGAGACCCATCAAGCTATAGACAAATGTCTCTTATACCCTGTTTTTGTAAAATCTTTGAAAAACTCTTGGCCAACAGAATATACGCCAACCCTTTACTACACAAGTCACTATTTCCTAGTCCCCAACAAAACGGGTTTCAAAAGGGTCTCAGCTGCTTGACAAACTTGGCAAACCAGTGATGAAAGACTGTTGACAAAAGATCAGATCGCATATTTTCATGTTTCCATTCAAAATTTAATGTTTTATGGCTTAAACCGTTACTTTAGTGAACGGTTTAAGAAAAATGCATAAAACATAAATTTTGCAGAGGAAATACTAACATCTGCGATCTGATCTTTTGTCATCAGTCTTTTATCACTGGTTTTCAGATATTACGCAAATAAGTGCTCATTCCAAGACCAAAAATAAAATAAATGTCAAAACGTTCAATCTGTGAGATTACAGCTTTAACGGCGATTTTTGTCTATACCATAGTATGTTTACGTTGCGAGTCATCTTCGTTTTTTATTCACGAAGTATCCATTAAGAAGATTTGTAAATTAAGGTAGCTCAAAATGAATGTATTTAAAATGCACGAGAGGATGCGCATGCTATTAGTAATTGCATTTATATGAAACTCATTTAGCTGAGAAAAGTAATAAGGAACCTAGATGTAAAATCTAACACAATTATATGTGACGGTTTTCAAATAAGCCTCACCTTTTGACGTTGTACGTCTTCGATTTGAAGATTTCTTCAATTGAATTGCACAGCTCTGTAAATGCTTTCGAGATATCTCTCATACAGTTGATGCTTACTTTTTTCAGCTGGAGCGCTCTTTAATTGACTTGAAGATGTCTAGAATTATTTGAAGATCTCTTCAAAAAGTTTAGTGTCTCCAAAACGCACTATTTCGGACCATACATTGTTTAAATCACCCCCTCCCCGAGTGAAATGAGGTTCATACCAAGCGGAAACGGGATTTACCGAGTTTCCATAGAGCACACTGCACGTGGGTTAGGATGAACCTATCATACACGACCGGCCATGGTAGATGTTTTTTCTCCCATCTCAGATAAGTAGATCCAATAATTTAACCATGCTAGATATTCTTATCTTACCCACGGTCGAAGATAAAATGCCCGTATGGAACTCCTTTTTAACGGTCACCACATTATAATTACCTCCCTTGTTGAAGACTGGACCGTCAGTAGCATCAAGGAAATCTTGTCTTATGGTAATATTTAGAACGCTCATTAATTATATCTCGCTTCAAATGCCACCATAAAACAGTTTTCACGCACCATTCAAGAAATAATGCTTCATTTTCCTTAGAACTATTTAAAAAGACCGATTTGACTTTTAACATTAACTGGATCACTGCGCACGTATCCATGACAACCACGTGCTATCGCATATCCATACGCAGGCAAAATACATGTGTATAGTAAAACAATATTTCAATTATTTTTTTCTTCCGGGTACTTTTTTTTAAATTTGCTCGTGGGCAATATTAAAAGTATCTTCCATGGCCGAGAGTGTAAGATTATAAGTATCTTCCATGGCCGAGAGTGTAATATAGGTTCATTCCGACCCGAGCGTAGGGTGTTTTGCGGAAACGAGGTTTACCGAGTTTCCGCAAAACACCCTCCGCGAGGGTCGGGATGAACCTATCTTACATGAGCGGCTATGGTAGATGCTTTTTCTCCCACCTCAGTTAAACAAAATTAATTAAAAATGTATTTTTTGCTGGAACTCTTTTGTGCTTAGTGAAAATAATTGCGTACGGATATGCGATAATTCGTGGTTGTCATGGATATTCGCGCAGTTTCCGCAAAACACCCTACGCTCGGGTCGGAATGAACCTATCTTACACTCTCGGCCATGGAAGATACTTATAATCTGATGTGGGAGAAAGGTTCGTCCCAATCCGAGCATATGTTGTTTTGTGGAAACGAGATTTACCATTGAAATGGTTCTCCGTTTCGTGACTACAGAGTTATGTCCCTTTATAGTAAAAGGTTCAAAATATATTAAAAGTTCAACCATCAATTATCAGAAAACCATACTCTTTACCAAACCATATCTTACAAGTTCTATCCATTGGCATTTCTGCTAAGACGTGCCTTTTTGTAAAGCTCTAACTGTCGTTGACCACTTCGACATATATTGTACGTGATATAACATTGTTTAACATTAATATAAACTTGAAATAGAAGCTCCATCGCGTGTTACAACAAACAAAGGGTTAAACTTGTTGACGAAACATTGTCTAGTACGTATTGGTGATACTGTGGGGTTCTTTCTTCAAAATGTTGTGAAAGGTGGCCATTGTTATGAGCTGTAACGGAACGGTTTTTTAACTAGATATCCGTCAATCCTAATCCTAAACAATCGAATGCAAATCTTAAATATTATATTTTTTCCTATTAAAATAAAGACAATTTTTAGAATAAATATTTATTAAAACTGAGATGATTTATAGCAAAAATACAATATCATATTATAAAAACCGTTTGGTACCCAAATGTACAGTGGATTAGAAATGTAAAAAAAACCTCAACTGACGTATTTTCAAAAATGAATGGAATACAACAAAAGATTAAATTTACAAACATATGTTGACATGACAAAAAAAATGAAACGACATGTAAATATATTAATATAGATATAATATTATATTCTTCTTTAAAACAAATGTACAATATAAAACCAAGCATCCTTCATGAAATATGAAAATGTTGCATGCAAACATTGAAAATATATCTCGAGATGTTTTATGGATGTGCACATACACAAGGCAGTCGATTGAGCTAAATTACAATGTTATATATCACAGTCCAACATTCAAGTAATCTCTTGGTCCACGCCGGCTCTGTTCTGCTCCATGTTGCTGTCTACTAGGTGGTTTTGAAATACCCAACGTCATGAAACCTCACCTACAAAATAATCATCAAAACTATGGAAGCGTATACTATGGAAGCGTATATCGTATATACTGATGCTGTGATAGTGTAGACGTGTCTGCTTGTTTCATTGCGAATTATAAAGCGGCAGTTTGCCAAATTTATTTCGGCTTTGTTCACTTACTAACCTGAGATGTCGATTTTTTTTTGTCGAACAAACCAGTTGAATGCACCGTTTGGAGATCAAATGAAAATAAATCACATTAGATGAAATAATTTGTAAACAAAGAATAAGTTATATCATGTTAATAAGTGCACAAGCCGATAACACTTTGACAACATGTCGTGTTATATCTCGTATTTAGTAAAAGTAATAAAAGTCAACAAGATTACAAGATATAATCATCAGTATATACGATAATGTTTCCATAGATGCGATTAAATACATATTTAAAGAATGTCAATTTAACCGTTAAAACGACACGATGAATTAAACAAGAAATAATGAATGATTGAAATGATTATTTCCATTGATAAACTGATAAATTTAAAAGAAACAGACCACCCTGTTGATTTTGATAAAATACTGATTTAATAATGTTATACTAAATATAAATGATGATATCAAATTAACACAAATGATGATTATAAGTATATTGCGTAGCTTTAAGAAGGTTGACTCATGATTTTAAGTAATAGAAGAGTTTGTACAGCGAAACGTTTTATGAAATAAAGTATCCGATTTTTAACAAAAATGAACTAGCAACTATTACATCTGTGTATAATAGGAAATGTGATAGTAAACAATAAGTTCTGTCTATGGATAAACATATATGTATGCTATGGAACTAATTATAAGGTATATGATGCATGCATTTATTTAATAATGTCGCCACATTTGTTGCCTTTATGTGACATCTTTTACCCACGGGGGATTATTTACTACACCTCCAGACATGGGGGCAATTGCCTTCCAAGGGATGCGTTATACGCGCACAAATTACCCCAGTGGTAAATTTGCCCCCGATGGTTTATCTTGTCGTATAAACGCGACGCTATTATACAATGTTCACTCTGCAGATCGTGAATCTACTCTCGTAACATAAGTTTGAGAATAAAAGGGTACAAGAACTGGACATATATTGGACTCATATCCCATGATGCACAATCTATATCGCGATGTGTGGATGCCTGGTGAGTGGTGACCCCATATTATTTTGGTACCGTTTGAACGTGTTTTTCTTGTGTAGAGAAAAAAAATGGAAATATGTACGAGGAGACTTGTCTGACCATGAATTATTTCAAAATAACTCATTTCACGTCGGATTTGAGTTGAAATACAAACCGCAGTATCTATGGGATCGGTTAATATATAGTAATCAATTCCATTTGAAATGATACCAACATTACAATGGCGCAAGGAAATGACAATCTCATTTGTACATCGGAAACTGTGTTTGTTACAAAGCATCCTACATGAATTAGCTAGTACATGTATGATGAATGTGCATTTCCGTTATTCTACATATATAGAAGTATGTGCACGCGTTTGGTTAAAAGCTCATTTTAGTGCTCAATATGCAGTTTTCTACAGTTGAAAGATAAAAGTTTTACCAAAATCGCTTACACGTGTGTTGTAATCTGTAATACATATAGGAAATGTATTTCGTTCTAAAATATTTCAAAACAATTGTTGTTTTTCCATGCATTACATCGATCTATATATGACCAGTGGTGTACCCGGATGTCATCATATTGAAGGAGAGAGAAAGAATAGACATCACGGCGTACTGTCCGAATATTTCAGACCGCATCGGCTAGAGTATAATTATACGGATTTTCATGCACACACAAAGAACGGTTTAGAAGACCACTCCTTTACATATATTAAACTTTTATGAAAGAATCATCAAAACATCAATCCACCAGTGCAGTGTTACATGGTTACCGTACATTTGAGGAAATTAGTCCATGGGGAAATATATAATGATGCGAACGTCACTTTGAAAATAATACTTGTATCATCGTGTGTGTGCTTTTTTTAAAAATCAATTCAGCTTTTAACAAATTTAAACGGCTCCATTGCTAAACAAATGTTAAGGTGTTGCATTCTCTAAATCAGCACTTAAAGTAAGGGGGGGGGGGGGGTCAAGTTAAAAGAAACAGTACCTGGGAAGACAAACATATTTCACAAACACATTCACCGAAATAAAACACATTTTTTCTTGCATATGTATATCTATAGTTGTGATTGTATCGACAACAATAATTAAGAGTCTAGATAGCAAATAATGTTGATTCTTCTGAATTACTGACTAGAATATCAGCACACACGTGCGCGTTACTTACGGTCGACAGTTTTAACGACTGCTTGGTCGTGTACCCTAAAAATACACTGGGTGTTTACAACAAAAACAAAGCCTCTTTTTCTGAATTTTGGTATCCCATTTACAAGTTCAAGTTCATACACTTTAATACAGCCGATTGATATTCCGACAAAAATATCTGGCACAAATGTATATTAGAGAAAGCTGGAACTGTTAAATGGAAGTGCGCTGAAAGCAGTGAAAGGCTACTGGGTAACGGACAATACATGTCTTCACCCGAGCTAGAAACGAACTCGCTGAAAGAAGTACCGTACTTTCATATTTATGAATTATAAATGAAATGGTATAATTCAAATAATGATTTTATATTTAAAATAATGAAAGCTATAAACATTGCAGTGTCCGCCGTGAAAACAGTTGGTCATAAATGTAATACAATGTAATAGTATAAGGGAATTAGTAAAACTATATGTTTGTAACACTTTCTATTTATATATTTAACTCACCATCATATTAAAGGGACTAAGATGTCAAAAAGATAATGCACGTATTATATGAAATGAAATTAAAATAAATTACAAACATAGCTACTGAGCAATGTATGCATCTAATTTATTATGTGTTTTACACACTTTGGGACCAAGGCCGTTTTTTTTAATTCCTGCTTTATTTTGCTATACCTAAAATTCAAATGAAATTTGGAGGAAGCATTTATTTTAGCAATTCGCAATTGAAAATGAAAAAAAAATCGGACAAAGATTTGATAAGGCCTTCAGTCCATGCATTTTTTTTTAAATTAGTTTTTCAATAAAGATGCAAGACATTGTCAAATGTCCGAAAGAAATCCGGAAAGTTTTAAATGGTGACGATGTATGGCCATTTTGAAGAACTCTTGTTTTGTCACATTATAAAAATGGTCAGTAAATGGAAATTCCCATTCAAAATGGACCTCTTAGGTAAACTTCTAAACCTTTCTATTTAACTTAGTTTTTTTCCATATGGAGCATATCAAGTTTGCATGATACATTTCAGACAATGTTGATAGGATTCAAACAGAAACAGTATGCAATACAACCAAAACATATTAGGCTCTACAGTGCACATGTGAAACACACAGTATTAATACAAATGGAGTAAGGAGTCTTTGCGAAATTTCATGCTTGAATTACGTATACATGTATATTTTGTAACAAATAAAAACAATCACGAAGTATAGACAACGTCTTTAAGGGGTACAACAGTTTCATTGACTCATTTGTATGGAAAATTGCATTTCAGGGGAAACAGCGGTGCACATACAAGTAAACCTGAGTATTTAATTAAGACTGTGGTCCACAAGGCATACATACCAGTCTGCGGCCATACGGGTCCGTGCGCACGAGCTTGGCCTCTGAGGTACGTTTGTTGTCAAAGGGGCAGTTGTAGTACCACCGGACTGAGTCACGGAAGGGACCGTCAGCCCCGGGCATGCGCGCCATACACTCGTCACAGTAGTGGTGGCCACAGCCAAGGTTGTTCATACACTGTATATATACAGCGGAGTCAGTGACAAGGTTCATGTTCAATTACATAACAAATTCAACAGCGGTTAGGCCGAGTTGTAAGCGTATCGGACTCTGGGTCAGAGGGTTTCCCCGTTCTGAGCTTCGTCGATGATGAGCACTCGCAACTTCGTCCAGATATGGATTTCTTTTATCAATCATTAGATGTTAGAACATACATTTTAACATGTATTATGTTTGTCAGAGCTTATGTTATTCTGACTTCGAGTTTCAGAAAGTTTACCAGCTGCTTCTTCTTACTTATTTTACAATATCGCTGTACTTATTTCGTGGCACTTACGACGTTAGATTTGAAGCACTGGTTACAGACTTCCAGTTTGAGTTCTGACGGATCTATGTTCTGTCCTTCCGCCACGAGGTCGTCATACTGGGCGAGTAGCTTCTCCGCCTTGCTGGACACCTTACCTGGACGGCCCCGCTCCATATGCAGGCCCTGCGACCGCTCCATTGACGGGTAGCTCGGTTCGTCCATTTGCTCCCGGGGGCGGTTCGGGATGGGCTCCTAATTACGTTACAAATAATGATATTTTCGTTTCATGTTTTGTAAATTATCAGTTTGTTTTCCAATCTTAATTTTACCTTTCAGCAAGAACAAGAAAAACACTAAATATTCTGCAATATACTTAATATGTATATGATTCATACTAAAATATACCTACCCTATACTCATCTCTCCTCAACGTTGAATCTTCAAACCGGCTTCTGTAGGACATATCTCCGTCGTAGCGGTCCCCATACACTTCCTGTGGGTCCGTCCGGAAAGGTCGTGGGTCCCGGAACTTCGACTCCGGGTCCCGGGTCATGGGGTACGGGGAGAGATCCCGGGGGTAGTAAGAGTAGTTCTCATAGTCCCGCTCACGGTAGTCGTCGTAAACAGGGGAGACTTTTGCGGTGGGCATATCCTGATAGGACGTCCCATACGTCGTCTTGAACGTATCCTGAGGGTTCAGGTAGCGCAGGGATCGCGCGTGAGGGTTCACACCGCGCTGCTGTGACATCTCTTCGGATGGTATATGACACTCTGCAGGAATATTGGCTGCTTTAATACACTGTTGTTGTCGGATACTTTATTTATTTAAACGTAACCAAAGGATTCCCATGTTTAAACTGCAGACAAAGTAGTCTTGTATAGATCTAATTAGATAAACCTATTATTTTTCTTATGAATGCTTGTGTTATGAATGATATAGGGTTATTGAAGTAATGTTTGAAGAGAAACTTAACCGAAATATTTTAGAAACATCAATCATGTAGCAAACTGCTGTTTGGTAAATAAACCATAAACTTCTGATTTTCTATTCCAAGCAAATTAATCCTATTCATTCATTAAGATCATCGAGTGGTTTGGAACGTGAATAAATATAATAAAGAATAAGAGTTAAAGAAAACAGGAGACAAAGTTTTTGTTCGCTTAAGAAAGAAAGTAAATATTTCTTTAACATGCCATGTTATATAATAAAATTGGTCTACCCTAAAGACATTAACTACCACGCTCTCAAAACGCGGATTTCTCGTAAACAATTACAATGTAGTTCGTTAGCTCATTAACGAAATTTATTCTCCGCTTGAATAGTGAACTTCTAGTGATATGCCTAATGTTTGATGATATTGAAGTAATGATTGATAGAATAATAATGTGTTCAGTGTCTAGAGACTCACAACAAAACCCCACTAGGTAGCCTTTTCACTTACACCACCATGGCAAGCATCAATCAACTACAGCTCTATACACTGATATTGAAATCGATTCTCGATCATTAAGGAACCTCACATCAAAGATTCAATAAAATGTTTTCCCTGTTATTTTTTTATGATTTTCAAACTATATATATTTTTTTAAAAACCGGTATACATGTCCACGGACCTATAAACCAGGTCCATGACATGTTGAATAAATAATATAAAACAATAACTATTTAATAAACATGTATAATAGTATTTTATATTTGCACAGCCAAGTTTCCGCAGTTAGTTTGCGACAAGAGGGAACAAGAAGAGAAGCTCCGAAATGGTTGAAATGTAAACATGTATAATAGTATTTAAAATGCTCACAAACTTATTGCAAGGAAACATTGTATATGGTAAAGAAAATGTATCAAATACTGATGATTTTGCAACTACATGTATTTTAAGCCGTTTTAAAATCAAATACCACTATATAATATATTCTTGCATCTGAAGATATCCTGTAAAAGTTTTCAAGATGTGGCAATAGTTCAATGACTTTTATCGAAACGCACCAAGTTATTTCATCCCGCATATACGAGTTACTTCTTTCAGTACT
This sequence comes from Mya arenaria, assembly GCF_026914265.1. Lineage (NCBI taxonomy): Eukaryota > Metazoa > Mollusca > Bivalvia > Myida > Myidae > Mya > Mya arenaria. The sequence continues at coordinate 67,143,499 of NC_069125.1, read as the reverse complement.
AATCTGAAAACTGTGATGTGATTAAGGCTTGGTAAACATATCAAATAATAAATCAAATTTCTTGAGATCAAACTATATGCGATACCAGTATCATATTCAAAACAACCTTAAAAAACGCACGTATAACATTATTGTATTCTCTGTTAGAAAAATTAAGAACATGATGTCCTTTTCTTCCCATTCCTAGGTGAGCATTCATGTTGTAAACATATAAGCAAGCATTTAAACGTTAATCTTAAGTTAATGATATAATAATAATAAATAATTATAAACATTACCTTGTTTGCGTTATTCACCGTTGCTAATAACCGATTCTGGATGGAGTCCAAGGCCTTTTACTAGTTTTGGTTTTAAATTTCTATTCATTAAGTACTTGTATGTAATTGCTGATCAGGTCGCTGTTAGCGGAACCGAGGCACGCACCTTTATTCTCACCAGATATCTATATGACTTCAGGATTAACTTCCAATTCGGTTGAAATCCATTTAACTACGCCATAAACATATATCTATACAACATTCAAAGACTAACTCTTAAAACGCATCAAGAAAGTAATAAAATATCTTTTGTATATCTATATCGATTCTTTAGATAGCAAACGCGAGCGAAAGATTATTTAAAAACTATATTGATACTTTAAGTGATAGTTTCAACCTGTTAAATGAAGGAATATTCAAATATTCTATAATAGTAGTTCATTGGAGTAAGTTCCTATTGAAGCTCCAACCAGCTTATTACGACAATTTAAGCTCCACAGTAAACACTGCCTACTTTCGCCCATTGATTGTGTGCCAAGTTCTGTTTGAAAATCGACAGTTCGTCAATAGAGTAATTGCCATTTTTGTTTAATCTGTACAGGCGCCATGATATGGGGCTTCACAACATAGCAACCACGTGACAAGGGTTACCTTCATGGGCTGGACATGTGAACACGTAAGGGAAATAAATATGCCGGTGTCAAAGGTCGCGTTAGGCCCTGATGAGGGAAGAATCCGGAATATTTGTTAATGTTTTAGAATGTCAATAAAATCGATTTCATGTGGCCTGATAAAATACTAGTTTCTGAATTTAATACAACAGAGAATTTTGAACATTTTTTTAACTGTTTAAAAACAAAGAGGTATAAAACTTTGAGGGACAGTGCTGTTATTTTTATTGCCATGGAAACACACAATCCTATTGTGCTGCGGTACTTGGACTTTATAAGATATTTAGACAATTCGTTATAACGAAACATCTGTTGCGTTATGAAGTTCCTGGGTGCAAGCGTTCATGGGTTATTGAGCGGAAACCGTCTTTTTCACCTCAAGGTCACCGCTACATTGAACTCTGACCTTCTGATCCCAAAATCAATACTGGCTATCTTTAAGTCATGACCAACTGGCAAAGCAAGTATGAAGATTCTGGGTGCAAGCGTTCTTCAGTAATTAAGACCAAACGGCATTTTTACCTCAAGGTCACCGTGACCTTGACCCTTGACCGTCTGTTTCCAAAACCAATACTGGTCATCTACTAGTTATGGTAAACTGGCATACCAAGCATAAATTTCACTTATTGCGTGCGTTATGTAGTTAATGAGAGGAAACCATTGTTCACTTATTTAAGTTTACCACCAACTTATCGTTTTTCACCTGAAGGCCACCGCTGCCTTGACATTTGACCTACTGATCTCAAAATCAATAGGGGTCATCTACTAGTCATGACCAACCCGCATACCAAGTATGAAGCTCCTGGACCAAACAGATCTTCAGTTATTGAGCGGAATCCGTTTTTTCCTTTACCTAAATCAAAATCAATAGGGGTCGTCTACTGATCATTATCAACCTGCATATTTAGTATGAGTTCCTGGTTCCAAGCGTTCTATAGTGATGGGGCGGAAACGAAGTGTGACATACGGACGGGAGAAATAATTAATGCTCGAAAGCGCAAACCAATTTTGTACACAATTACAGTATGTTTCAATGGCCATTTACAATAGAACTAATGTCAATATTTTCACAATAAAACAAGAGCAATGTTATTGTAAGCGGGTGCAAGGCTTTCCCATTTCTTGCATTTGATAAAGGGACATAACTCATTGTTCTCACTTGACCAAGGGACATAAATCCCTTTCATACTTCACAAAGGCATTGGGGCAAAAATGAAATATGGATTCTTCTTTGTTTACACTAACATCTCCAAAAAATAGGGCAGGTATGTAGGCATAATCTTTTCTTGCTTTTTTCTTTATAACTGAACATATATTTAAGCAAGAGTGCTGCGTCTTCTTGCACAACTGATGATGTACTTATCATTATAAAACATCCATCAATACCTATTACGGATTTGCCAATTTATGGAAGTCTTCTTGCAGTAGTAGTCCGATTACATACAGTCATCTAAATGCCTTGATTTCTCTTAAAAGGCTGATACTACAAACAAAATGACTTGTGTTCAATAATTATATTACCATTAACCTCTGACATTCTATGTTTGACGACGAATTAAAATTGCAAATATATAAACATCATAGTGAAGTTTCTTATTTCTTTTATTCTTAGTTTTATTGGGAGTATATTTTCTTCCATTGAAACTGATTCACTGTTAAAAATACATTTAAGCAATAATATAGTAGATTATTGGATATGTACATTTTGATGTAAAGAAAAACAAGAGCTTGACACAGTGAATAATTGCATACAAATTAAAAATTCATAAATGATAATCATGAATCATGTCCAAAGTAAAATTACATACATTGCGATATAAATTTAGATGCAAATAACTTTTTATAAAATGTGCATGCAACATAACAAAAACGAAATGGAGGTAAAATTAAAGACACCAGTGACATATGGACGGAAATAAGAACACCAACAGTACACAACAAAACGGTATTGCACCAAACAAGGTAAAGATAATCACTAACATGGGGAGAATAAAACGTACAAGACAGGAACACATTATACATTAAAGGGTTTAAGACCACAAAGCTTGAGCTAATATTGATTGCAAAAGACAGTTATTGCATTAATATATGTAGAAACAGATAAAATGAGGCAGAAAAGGCAGAGTTCATATGTTGACAAAATGCTACAAAAAGGAACAGACTCAAAACCATGGATACCAATATCCATAAAAGAGAAATGCTGCAACCCAGAAATATCTATCAAACAAAACATTAACAGAAATAAAAGTAAATGCAGTTTTTAAAAGATTATTGTTAACATATTTATATAAGGAGACTTAAAATGAATGGAACATTACTCTGGAACACAACTCAATTTAATGATGTGTAATATAATATTTATAACAGTAATTCATGTAAATCTTACAAATATACCTTTTTGAACATGGTTATCATTTAGAAGCATAACAACCTTTATAATATCCAAAATTAACTACATGTAATACACTAACTGAACTTCACTCATAAATCAATAATACAAATATCACTATACCAGTATTTATCACAGTCTTGAATGTATACAACGTATATGAAATTCAATAACTCTGCATATATAATGGAAAACTTATGTTATTGCTTACAATTAAAAATGTTCATATATGTAGATGTCTTGATATTTACAGGATGGGTTAACTGCCTACATATATTAAATATTTCTATGTACATTTATGCATGTATTTGATGTTTTTGAACATTGCACATAACACAACATACTATGAGAAAAAAGATGATGCTTCAATATTTTGACACATTTAAAGAAAAATCATTTAAATAAAGATACTGCTGCAAATTTTGAATATTCCGATATCATTTCTTCACACATTCTGCACTCCTTGTTGGTGGGCTAGCGCACTATTTTTGTCTGAAACCCATGTTATTTCAAACAGTCGAATTGAACTAAAAAGCATGGCCAACTGTTCAAACACCTTCCTCAAAATCTCACCAATGGGATTGAACATGTGTCTCATTCCTGTGAAAACATTCCAGAAGAATATACTTAATGGCTGCACAAAACCGTTAAACACTGCAGACAAGAATGGCTTCATCAAAAAGTCCCCAAGAGTAACAAACACACCGATGATGATTGGCTGGAAGATGTGCCTGGCGAGGAACCTTGCAAGCTCCACAGTGAACCAGATGACAACACTGAGCAGGATCCGCAGCACCGCAAACATCTCCTGCCATACACGCTGCATTATCTTATCTACCCTGAAACATATGCAAGCAATGGTTGTTATATACAGTATAATAAAATACAGTTATCTAACTTGGTTATTCAATTAAGTTGGGTGGTTGAATACCATTGTATAAAGTCTCAATGCAATACATTACCGTAAATAGTTGTTGAGATATCATCCTATGTGTGCTAACATGCAAGACCTTAACCAGAATTTCTAAGTCGCATAATAAAGGGGCAAAAATTATATATTATAAAAGATAGAGTTATCTTACTTGATTAAATAAGAAGGTTAAATAGATGGGAGCCTGTGTGTAAAGTTTCAATGCAATACATGATGTATTCGCTGAGGTATTGACTTAAAAGTGGTTACATGCAAAACCTTAACCAGAATTTCTATGTCAATAAAAAAGGGGCCATTATTTTTAGTTAATGCAAACTGGAGTTATCTTACTTGGTTATCTAAGTAGATTGGATGGTTGAGTACCATTGTATAAAGTCTCAATGCAATCCATCAAGTAATTGCTGAGATATTAACCTATGTGTGCTTACATGCAAAACCTTAACCAGAATGTCTAAGTCAAATAATAAAGGCCCATAATTTGCATTATATTCAAAAAAGTGTTATCTGGGAATACATATCTAATGTTTCAATGCAATACATGATATATTTGCTGAGATATTGACTTAAATGTGGTTACATGCAAAACCTTAACCAGAATTTCTAAGTCGAATAATAATAATTAGGGCAATTATTTTGCATTAAATGCAAACTAGAGTTATCTAACTTGGTTATTTAAGTAGGTTGAATGGTTGACTACCATTGTATACAGTCTCAATGCAATACCTCAAGTAGTTGCTGAGATATAAAGCTATGTGTGCTTACACGCAAAACCTTAACCAGAATTTCTAAGTCAAATAATAAAGGGCAATTATTATCATTAAATGCAAACTAGAGTTATCTAACTTGGTTAATTTAGTAGGTTGGATGGTTGAGTACCATTGTATCAAGTATCAATGCAATACCTCAAGTAGTTGCTGAGATATTAACCTATGTGTGCTTACACGCAAAACCTTAACCAGAATTTCTAAGTCGAATAATAAAGGCCTATTATTTGCATTATATTCAAATAATTGTTATCCAACTTCATTAATTTAGTATGTAAGATAGTTGGGAATACATATCCAAAGTTTCAATGCAATAACTAATGTTTTTACTGAGATAATGACTTAAAGGTGCTTACATGCAAAACCTTAACCAAGGTGTGACGCCAAAGCCGGCCCAGACACCAGGGTGAGTAGTATAGCTCTCCTTATTCTTCGAATAGTCGAGCTAAAAATGATATTACAACAAACATATGCAAGACCAATTTAAAATTCCGCATTATATCAATAGGGGTCATATACTGTGCTAATGTGAATACCAAGTGTAAGACTCTACATCAAGTCATTCAAAAGTTACTAAAAGGTAATGAAAGTGGGATGACAATGGAGCAGATGGGAATAATGCTGCCAGACCAAGGAATAAGTCCCAATATATCTGCCATGCTATACTATCTCATAGTGTTCATGTAGATAGATGTCAAAAATATAGCATCTGACCTACATGTAAGCATGGCCAATGATGACAGAGCTATTGACAATTACTCGGCATTTTCCTTGCAAACCAGCATTACACTTTTAAATCCAGAGCATTCATATTAATAAAACATGTAACAGTTAACTGGTGTTTAAGTGTCAATGAGTGACTTACTTGTCAGCAACTTGTGGCAACCTGGCCTCCTCATAATCTTCCGTCACCTCATAGTAACGTAGGTTGCCATGACCAAAGTAGTACAAGTACCTGTTTGTAACAAAAGTAACAAATTAAAGTATGTGTTTAAGACATTTTTAGTTGTTTCAATTTAACTTAATTTAACATTAGTTATTGCTGTGGTATGTTTCAAAAGGGATTTGCCTACAAAGCTATATCAAACATTCAAAGTAGAGAATTATGAGGACACTGATTATCGCAAAAATACTTAGATCATTTGGCTTATAATTTTCAAAACAAATGACTTTTTTCAGATTTTGCTTTGTCATCAACATGCTAGGATATATAAATTTTTTGGCAAAACAAAGACAATACCTGCCGGTGTCCTCGTCCCTGACAAACAATTTCTCTGGGTCGCCCAGTTGCGAGGCATCCAGGGACTCCGCTCCTAGCTCTACATTGGTATACTCCGCCATTGCACGGGGAGACTTTGAAAATCTGCATTAAAGAACATTTTATGGTAAGAAACAAGTGCTTGCATCCAAATAAAGTAAATAGCACCATCATTCGATATTAAATTCTGTATCTCTTACACAATTGAACTTTAAATGAAATGTAAAATGTACTCCATAAAAAAGTAAAATAGAAAAAGTAAAAAGCATTACCTTGGTTCAATAACTTGAATGACAGAAGGTGATACCACTTCATTTCTCCTGACAACATTAGCTGGGGTTGACACTGGAGCAGCCTGTTGTCTTATAACCTGAGGCATCTGGACCTTGGAAACTTGACCTTGTAAAGGATGTGCACTCTCAATCTGACCTTTCCCAAATGATGACCTTGTTGTTTGACCTTGATATTGTGACCTTGCACTGTCGGGGGGAGCCTGGCTTCTAGGTGTTGCTGGCACTGACCCCTGAAGATAATAATCCACTAATTATACTTTTATATTAACTTATCAGAGGCATAAGTTTAAGTGAAGTTAATTGTTTGGTCATTATAGACTACAATATAGTATGTTCAATATTAAAGTAAGTCTACAACAATTAAAGTTTTTCCAAAACAAAAATGCATAATCACCATACTGCCAACAAAGCAAAGAGATTTTATGTAATACCTTGTCAGTCTTGAGCTTGCGCTTCTTGCCTTTTTTCCAGCTCATCCACGTACCCTCAGACCGTGCAGTATCTGGCTCCTCCACCAATGACACTTCTGAAACCATCAACAGTGATCACGTCGAGTTAAAACAAGCAAGCTTGTGAATTGATTTCCCCTGCCAAAGGATTTAACATTTACAGACCCCAATTTAAGCAAAACTCTGCAGAGAGTACTTTATTTCAAAGAATAGCTTATGAATATGAATTGAGTAAAACAAAAGTACCGTACAATATGTAACTCTGATGGTACTGATCCAACCAAGACAACACATATGCATGCACCAAAGCAGTTATACTGGTTGTTCACATATCATGAAAGTTTCACTATTTTCTGTCAATATGTATTTATATAAATGGCACACAAGGTCAATTTTTTCATTAATAAAAGGGCAACAATTTTGTTACTGACTTACTCAAACATTTCTTGATTATACATCAATACACTAAAAGTTAACACATTTCATTAATTTCTGTCTTAAGTTACACAGTTACAGCTCTGGATGGACAAACTACAGCATTTACCATTATCGAAGGGCAATAACTCTTGTGATACAGACATGATCAATCTTGCACCTGTACCACCACACTCAAGTTATTCACACTCCACATTTCAAGTCTCATTAATTTTGTCAACTACTAGGTAGTTACATAGTAATCTTTCTGGACAGATAATTAAGCTTTTATATTTATTAAAAAGCAATAAAACTTTCTGACCCAATCTAGACAAATCTTGTGTATGCACCATTAAACTATGTTTACACACATACATAATTTTTTGCTGATTAGCTACCAGTACATTGTAATTGTTGTAGACAGGCAATTTAAGCTTTTTATTATTATTAAAAAACAATAACTATTGTGTTAATGACCTGATCAAGACAAATCTTGCACGTGCACCACAGGCACTATGGTAATACACTTTTCACAAAAATATATGTCAATGAGCAACATAGCGATGGATCCAGACAAACACATTTTAGCTTTATTAAAGGCTTATATCTTTTCTGTTTCTGACCTATCCAGATGAATCTTGAATGTATACAGGCACACTATGGTTATACACACTTCTTGCATTAACTTCATTCATTATCTGTTTAGTATTTACATAATAATGTCTGTGGACAAACAGACAAAGCCAACTCTACATCCCTCCACCAGGGTAACCAGGGTATATCAATACCACAGAAAATGACCTAAACTGCACTACTTAGTATTAAATTGTAATGGCTATAACTTTTTTCAGAGTACACTGAACACAACCATGCTTTACCTTCTTTTGCTTTCATCTGCTCCTCTTTAAGTTTTTCTTGCTGGTATTTTGATCTGATTTCTTTCAAGATCCTTTCATCTGGATCTGACTCATCCCATGAACCCACACCTAAACAAGAAGGTAATTGTTTATTAATGTGTTCAGTAAACAAAAAAGAAACAAGCTTCACAGGCTGGTGTTCAAGAAGCAAATGCAGATTTTTATTCAGACTTGTGTGAAAAGGTTTATCTGAATTACATTCTTATTCCATGTATTTTTTCTTCATAAATACACTGATAACTTCAAATATAAAATATCAAAGTTGTACTCTTATAGAAATCATTGTTTACAACAAAACAGTAAAAAACTTGCTTCTAATGCTGCCCTGAGGGACAATGCCACTCCTGGGGGTTGGGCTTGGGGCTGGGTCGTATGCTGTTCCCTTCCTGTCCTTGCCTGGCGGGCCTCGTAATGCTGGCTCGGGGGTAGTTCTATCTGAAGGAAACATAAGTCATTTTCTTTGAGCCCCATTATCAAGTTTCTAACTTTAAGGAAACCTATCTGCAGTTCTTAAGTCTTAACTTATCATTTTGGACTTTTTTTCAGAACTTGAATTGTATACATATGTTTTAACAACACTTACCTTGAATGGCATCTCTGAAGTTAAAGGGAGCATTTGCTGAATCTGGACGTTTCTTGTGCTGAGGTTGATTTGCAGGTTGTATATGTCTGGAATGAATATAATTTTTAAAATATTTCCTATTTTACCATAAAATATTTCAACCAGTCAAATATTAAAATATGTGGATAATGGAAACTTACCAGTCTTTCAGATAAGAATCATCATTCAATAACATACAATCAATTAAATAATAAATAACTTACTGTTGTATGTTTTGCTGTTTCTGTGCAAGAATGATATTGTTTTCCTTTTGTGTAGGTGTTGGTGCTCTAGGTCTTTCTTCCGGAGGTTTCAAAACTAAAATTCAAAACAGACAAAAACTGTTCAAGCTGCTGCAATGTCGACACCAACTAGGTACATTATTTATACATATTTTTTTTTAAAAGTTAGAAAATCGAATTACACATGCAAAAATAATGTTCAAGTTCCTTGTGGGATACCCCCCTTAAAACATTAACAGGTAAACTATGCTCCATTTGATCAAGTAGCAAGCTCAGAATATAATTTGCAGCGAATTTCGACGATGGATGGTTGGCATCAGCCTGATCACATTCATTTCAACCGTATAAACATTTTATCAACTTCCAAAATAATTTTGGTTTATAAACTTCAATGGGCTTAGCCCCCTGTGACCCCTGCTGGTCTGGACCAAAGGCGTTCAATAGCAACAACTTTGAAATACTAAGAGGGAAACCTGGCATCATACATGAACACTAAATGAAACAAGAATATCTGGAGTAACTGTATTTTGATGTTTTAATATGAATAAATATTACACTTAACCAAAACCTTGATAGTCACTCATTAACATCATTTACATTAAAGAAATTTTAAAGTATCACAGACTGTTTGATGTACAAGTATATAAATAGAGAATATCTTACCATTTCTGATCACCTGATCATTTGGGAGCTCTTGTTCATCGTTGTCACTCTCCCCAGACAGTGCTGACTCCTCTTCTATCTCCTCTGCCTGCATGTTTGGCCTCAACTGTCCTATCCCAACTTGTCGAGGGGAGGTGAAATCCAGAGTGCTGTCCCAGTCAGAATCACTTCCATCTTTGGTTGAACTATCCATGGTTCTTCACAAAAGGTACCTTAATATAATTGACATGATTATTTATCTACATATGTTTGACTTTAATAGTATACAAGTCATGTACATGTATTTTTCAGATCAACTGGAATGGAAATTTAAAGGGTCTTTCCATAATAAAATTGATTCTAAATATATCAAAGGAAATGTAATTGTCCTTCTATCTGTTCCAGTCTTTGTCAACATTTTTGTGTCCATCAATTATCTTCTACACTGATTAAAGTATACATAGACGTAAGTGGGTAAGAGTCAGTTGCCCAATTGGCTCAGTTGGTGGTCTTCATTGAAGTGTTCAATCCTGCACCTGGCGCACTCTTCCACAACCTTACTAAAAATATATCTGCTGTTGGAGGTAAAAGGCAGGAGTGCCTGGATTGGCTTTAAGGGTGAATTAATGGAGGAGTGAAGTATCGGTATGTATATGGTAGATACCAGCATACTATTTAGCTCAGTTGTTAAGGTCCCAAGCTAAATGTATTGTTCCCTTGATCCGCTGTTCGTCCCAACACCAGCAGCATTATTCCTCCAAGGTTTAATTAACTGGTGCCAAGATGAGCCAAAAAAGGTTAATGAGGGCAAGAGTGTATTGTGAGTGGGAAGGAAACAGCTGTCCATTTAGATCAGTTTCATGCAACTCAGTAACAGCAGGTGAGTAGTTCTTGGACACTTGTGCGATGCACTCTTGCTCCCAAATAAGATTTTCTTCATTTTATGCAATTGTTTTCATATACCTTTAAAGATAAATAAATGTTGAAAATGGTTCTTATGAAGGATACCAAGTTTAATTTAAAAGGAAGGTGCAGAAATATTAAGTAATTAATATTTTCCATAAATGCATTATTTAATACCGTAATAGTTAAATGTTTATCACTCAAAATGTTTGCAGATGTCTGAATATTTTGTATAATTCTTCTGTTAAAATTATGTAATATTATAAAAAATGTAACTAGATTAACTTTATTTACTTAAGCTCCAAATGAGGTTTTCAAAAGGGGTCAAATTTTAGTTTGACAGTAGCCTTTCCTCAAATTAATAACAAATCGGGATAAGTTTCTGAATTCAGAATCCTTTCACAGTTATAAATATTTAAATTATTTGTAGCAAAGTTAAGTGACATTTGCAATTACTTAAATGATGTATTAACCGTTTTGTAAGATTTGATTTGGATTTAATTTCTTTAATTGCACTTGGAAAACACACAAGTTGTATCAGTCTTATTCATGTTTGAAATGTGAATGTTCAACCAAAAATTCCTTACAATTTTGCCTATATCTATCATTGTCTGCACAAAAAAGATGTAAACATTTTAATCCATATTTTATGGTGTTTTTAGCAAGTGCAGTGCACTTAGATCGGCTGAGGTATTTCCAGCACCTGTACTTTATATGCCACTTCCAAAATGCTGTCCGATAACTACTCGTCTTCAACTTCAGTACAACCTAACTCAAATGGATCCTCGGAAGACACTTCTCTTTTAATAAATTAATGGAATCATTTCGGCAATGCTAATTAAGAAACTATTATTGCATAAAGTAAAGTTGCATGTCTTACCTAAATACACTAGTCTGCAAAAGCATAATATTTACAATCGGAGTGATCTGCAGGAACAAGTTGAAGCTTCCTTGTCAACAAGACAATTAACTCCATGAAATATTAACCGAAAGAAAAATAGGAACATATAGACATAACGTCCTGTCCAAGTCGGTCTGTGTTTATCGACAAACCGTTTTTGAAATATGCTCAACATTTGTTTATATTTATGACATAGTCCAAAGATTTAAATAATCCAGACAATGATATAAGTATGTATTGAATTCGTAGATGAATTGAAGTCGAATGTTTAAGCCTTTGAAGTAAATAGGTTCATTACAATCATGAATCAAGCAAAATACACTTCCTGGGCTTTACCTGATTAGGATTTATAGTGTATTAATTGGTTGAACAAATAATCTATTTCAGAAAAAATCATCGCGTTTGGTTCATTTGACTTATTGAATGGACCAAGGGTCAAAACCCATTATACTTAATATAGTATAAAATGTAGACAATCAAAACGGGATTCTTCTCATCCCTAAAGGAAGGATTTGCCATAACCAAAAATTGTAAAAAATCCAACCACATTCAAGTATTTGAACTAATACTTTATATTGCTCCCAGGCTTTCATGTTATCAGAACTTACCTACCTCTTTTATCAATATTTTTCGATTTTTTTTTCCTGAGTCCATTTAGGTCTACCTGTGTCCATTGGCTGCAATTTGGTTTGACCTAGCTTACTGTGTGTCATCTGGACTTGTGTATTTAAATTCAATATATGACATGAGTCTAAAGTGATCACAATTTCAGGTAAAATCGGGATATCAGCAGTGTTGAAGAAACTGAGCGAGATCCAGGTGCAATGCGCTAGCTCTTTTCGTACGCCATGGTTCGTCGGAAAGCATCGATTCATAGAATACAATTGTTTGGGTTTTTATCCCATACATATCCCACTGAATGCAAGAGCTCTACCACTGAGCTATCATGTCAGTGTCATATTGGTTTTGTTGTCATACACCAATAAAAATACAAACGCTTGCTTTTGAAATTTATACAAGCGACCAATTTGATTTAACTAATTTAAGCATTTATTTTATACTATTTATCATTTATGTCATTGACTTTTATATAAATATTTTTAAATGCCAGTTACCCAGTAACCATAGTTATGATTTCTATATAAGACTTAAACTTATGCAACTGCTGACCAGGAGTAAACACCAAATATTGTTTAATGTATGTTGTGTTTTTTTAATTATTTGTTTTTCGTTTTTGGTACATAATACAAATACATACAAATTACTTGAAGATCAAACAATTTCAAAATTACTTGCAGAATGATGAGACAGCTACAACAAATAACTCACAAAAAATACCAGCACAATGTACATGTACCCTTGCAATACTTAAAAGTATTGGCAGTTTTATTTATCATGTTCATTACTTAATAAGACTTGTGTAGAGTGTCATAATACAGGCTTTTTTTCCTTAACAACATCTACATCCTTCACATAACTAAATAATACTGCAGTACTCAAAAAACAATACTGTCCAAGTATTCAGTTCCTATGGCAACAGTTAGGTTAAAGCCCTTCGAGGTCAGATCAGATTGTTTCTTTGCAATCATTCTAATCTCTTTTCATATACACATGAATCCTTGGGTTAGATTAGAGTAGCCTGCCCCTGCACTCGGCTGATCCACAGTAGCAGTACAGCACCTTCCCATGCACGCTGCCAACTTCATAGTTGTAGTCCCAGGTCAGTTCTGAGCCTGCACTGATATACCTGGCAGGAAAAAACAGTAAAATCAGTTAAAAGTATGGTAAGGAGCTCAATTATTTATCACCCATCTGCTCAGTCTTTTATAAATCGTTCTATACATATACATCACTATCACTAACAAGAACTTCACTCTGCACATTACTACAGTGAATGCAAATTGATTGCAAACCAGAATTCCAAACATGGTTATCCTAAAAGAAGATCCTTAGAAGGGGCACAATAAAGGTTGGTGCACTTTTTCAATTTTTAATGCATTTTGTTCAAAATGAAAACAAAACATATTTAAATTTATGTTCAGATAAATATATATATTAATATATTTTATTTCAGTAATAAATGTGTGGCCACTAAACTCCCACTAAAAATACATGCCCAAACATTGCTCATATTTTTTATCTGTACACAAATCACATTTTTGTTTTGTTTGGATTGTTCAATAAATTGAACAAAATAATGTATTTATATTAAAATTTTTTTTATTTGTGCCCTTTTCAAGATATAAAAAATTTATATGTACATGTACTGATTGAAACTTTTTGAGAATGATGCACTTACTGTCCAGCAAAGAATGCAATCCAGGGGAAACGGAGATCGTGAGTGTCCACAAACACATTCTGAACGAAGGCATTCGGCTGGCAGCTGTGCTGTAATTGCATTGATACTGACATTATTACGACTGCATAATGGCTTATCATACTGGCCAAAATTCTCGAAAACTTTTATGCATAAAAAGTTTGTCTCTTATTTCATTTAGTCAACTAACCTAAATCAAATTTATTTTGCAAAATGAAAATTAGTTATAGTGAAACATAGAATTATGAGTTATGATATAAATATGAGTTCATTACACACATTATATAAACAAATAATGAGCTTAGCTTGATCCTATCATAAAGAAACTTAAGCTTGCTCCAAAAAATGGGGTCTGATGTTGAAATGTAAGAAGACTGAAAACAAGTTTTGATTTATCTTCAACTATCGGTATTGATCAAATAAATGCTTACAAATAATATGATTCTGACTTTGGTTTCTCATATAATGCATATATACATTTAAACATTTAAAATAAAGTCACAGAGGACATTTGTGCAATAGCATATGAAACTATTAAACAAAATATTCTGATTACTTAAGAAAAACATTACATATGACCAGACAAAACTGAATAAGTTTTGTTACATTGAGGTATCTGCCTATGTTTCCCATGGACTTGGCGTCCATAATGTAGCATGACTGGTCGTCCTCAAAGTAATCACGTGTTGACGGACCTTGGGGCTCATCTTCTTCTTCCTTTTCGTCTGCACAATACAAAATAAATCAGATAACAAACACATCTTAGTTGACCAAGGGGCTAAACAAGATATGTACCAAGTTGAAAAACGAACAAAATCAAATTATTACTGTTGATGAAAAGTGTCCACAGTATTATCATCACTAATGCCTTAAAAGGAATAATCATGTGTTCCTACTACATACAAAGATGGATTACCTTTAGCCATCTATAACTGATGTTACGACTGTCAACGGCATAATCAGTAAGCATTTGTCTAGGAAATTTATTTCATATTTTTTTGTCTGAATGCAAATGAAAGTCAGGCATACCTTCTTTCTTTGAAGAATGGTTGATGGGACCGTATCTAGCTCCAGTTGACCGACCTATACGCTTCTTCTTATCTGAGCTCTCTGCTAAAGAAGCAAACACTGATTAACAACGCGAGTGTCTGCGAAGACATGATTGTACATTTACATGTATCAACATCGCAATACAAAATCAGGACAATATGCACACTCTGTTACCGTATCACAAAAAACATGCATTTTATTGTATTAAAGATATTATATTAGCTTGAATAATGTTAGTCAGGGGATGATTATGAACACAACAACTGAAGCAAAACATGCATCTTCATAATAATATATATTAGATATGATCATCATGTGATCATTTTCTGATTTGCGCCAAGATAAAAGTACACACATTGTTCATGTTCCAAGACATTAAGGTCTTTTTGTATCAGGATGTAATGCAATCTATTACCACTCAACTGACCTGTGATAGACGGGGTGTTGAGGTCAGGGAGCTCTGGTGACGTTCTTGAGCCACTTGTGCTCTTTTGAGCCGTCTGCTTCCGCTTTACATCCCGATCTGACGCCCTGCAACATCAAATGAATTATTCAAAGAATATGTAAAACATTGTATGTCAGAATAAGCAGGATGTTTGTAAGTTACTTACTCTTGTCTACAGAAACATGAATAAACAATTACATATACTGGTACTAGCAATGCAATTTTTAATGAAGCTTTAATGCGAAACATTGAAAAGTAACTATAAAAAACACCATTCAAAGAAGAATAACATGTATTGGGACTTTGAATCTGCATTTACTTTATTTAAAACAAAAATTACCTAAAAATATAAAAAGAATACTATTAAAATACAATATATCTTCTTCACATCCAAATAAAGATTAGTTGTGATTTTGAACAGGTGATATTGGTTCAGAGATATGAACACAATTTTACCTAATAAACAAGTGGAACTGTTTGTGAAATGGCCCAATGTAGATATAGGGTTATAGTGGCAGAAGTCTTTAGAAAACTTATAAACAATAACTTTGGAAACAGTGACATTCAACCTCTGGTGTTGCATATTTTCATCATTCTTATCTCTACCCTTGGATCTGTATCTAGTAGAAAACATGTACTACAAATTGTTAGAATGTCAGTAAACATGTCATATAGAATACATAAAGAGGGAAAGAAGACAAATAGAATGCCAAATAGAAGGTACATAGAGTATTATGAAAAGTTTTATAAACATTTTTTTTAGCCAGAATAAATACATACACCATTACATGTAATAGGATTTAAGGCTAATACGAGCTACATTAACAATTAAAAGGATCTTCATTTGTTCCTTTAAATTATGACAACATCTAAATCAAGTTGACAATCCATGCTTTTGTCAATACCTAGTTTGGTGTTGTTTTTCGGAAACTCCAACCTCTGGCCAACCTTTTTTTGTGTAGGACTTATCCTTAAATGATCTGTGTAAAGCAGAGGCAACATTCTGACAATGTTGAATCAAATAAACATATAGATATGAAATAGAAAGACAGGTCAAGAAGCATTACACCTTAATGACTTTATGGTATTAGTTTTTAAACATGTAAAGAAAATAATTTTGTTTATTAATGATTATGCCTAATTGGCTTTTGTTAGAACATACATTTACATGTATTATTGCATGAAAGTGATGCATTTTTTAGACAGATTTGCAAATTAGCTGTTCACATTTACCAATACATTGAATCTGAGAAAAATCTTGCTTCTATAATTGTGAAAGCCAGGAGTTACAAATAGACATTCAGGGAATTCACATACTCATCTGAGTCAGATCCGTTGCCATGGTCACTCTCTGTCTCCCAGTCTGGCCCGTCATTGTCACGGCCCATCTCATCAATGTCTTCTACATCACTCTCATAGCCTGCCTTCTGTCTCTCTACAACCTGCAAACGCACATAGAAAGGTAACATGTATCAGCTACGTGCAAAAATACCAGTTCAACAGAACAACAACATGTACTGACTATCTACCTACAGGATAAGCCTTTAAATCTGGGTTCACTTTAAAACAAAACCCTAAACTATGTATGCAAATTTTCTTCGTATACTTTTGTTTTTGATAAAAAACACTAATGGTTGGAAATGTGTTTTTTTCTATCTCAGTGTGACTATAAAGTTGTGATTCAAATATGTTTTTTTCTTTACCCACAGGTTGAAAAGGCAGTAATAATTTTTGTACCTCAATGTAATCAAGTTCAGCGAGATACTCGTCCCCGTATTGTTGTCCATCTTCGTTCGCCCCCTGGTCAGTCAGTAACTGACCAGCATAGATACAGATAAATCCGCCACGAGGAATGTCATCCAGGCAGCGCAGGCCCCAGCCCCTTGGGAAAAGAATATAGACATAAAAACAAAAAGAACAATTTTCCATCAAACCTTTTCATATTTACTTATCATATTTAATGTAAACTTGATTCTAGTAGTGTCATCCTTCAACTTTTTTTCAAAAGTGACATAAATTAAGTGAAGTGTAATCTACATGTACAAAACACACTCACAAATTATACAACAATCCTACCTTTTCTCTGTTTTGAACACTTGCAGTCTGTTTTTGAGACCATTCTGAACAACTCTTTGGACACATCTCTTGTCACATTTACATCGTGAATTGCACTCATAAAGCCTGAAACAAACATCAATATTTAATAAGTTACTGCCATTTAAATACACGAAAATGAATCAATGGTCTTGGTGTGTTTATTATCATATTTGATAAAAACAACAACTGAAAACAGTCATAAGCAAATGTGTTTTGGTTTTTCATTTGCCAATACTGGAATGATATTTACCCATTACTCACATCAGCATTTATTCTAACTACACTTGTAGAAATGATGCTAGCTTTATAAAGGATGTTATATGTTGTTTATAAACAGTGTATACAGTGAAGAGACTATCCCCATATATAGAGAATACATTGTAGTATCAAAGCTTCATGGCATTGATAACATTCATTACTGTGTGTGTCCAAGGCAGGAGAAAGTTACTGGAGGATTATTGTTATCCGTTATAAGTGATTTGCTTAACTGATAAACCCTTGCAGATATTTAACAGGTCTCTGGTTTAAATGGTGCTTCAGTAATTTTCTGTTGGTCTAGGTTTCAATTCTGCAAGATTTCTTATTAAAGGGAAACAACTTGTATTCCAGTTGACATGAATTTTATAAGGTGTTGTTTCCCATGGAGTACATACATGGTCAGGAAGTTGGAACAAAGGTACTTCCATGGTCAAAGGCACATAACCCAAAAGAGTTGATAAGGGTCAACCAAAATGCAGGCACTATCAAATTGATATCTTTTAAACTCAAGCAACAAACTCCAACTGTAAATCGTTGAATGGCACATAACTCTGAGACAAGAGGTGAAGAAAATATACCAAGGCCCTAGAACCCTTTGTGGTGGTGATGTGTATCAAGTTCAATGAATCCCCTTTCAAACTAAGAACTACAGAGATTGTCAACGTACCCTGATATAAGTGGTTCCTCTAGCCGCCTGTGTCTGTAGCCAGCATTTGGCATGGCTCGCCCACCATTCACTACAGCCGATGATCTAGATGTCAGCTGTTGGCATGCACACTTGGAGGGGTCCTGATTTGAAACATAAAATTATATGCTAAGAGGAGAACAAAATGTGTATAAAAATTATGGTTCATATTTTGCATTACTTAAATCTTAATTTGAAGCCAAATTTCAAAATCAAATCATTGGCAAGATGTGTTAATCAAATATGCTATGATGACAGCAATACCTGAACAATCAAATTACACAATCGTGTTTGCATGCTAAAAGTCTGTTTCACATACCCTGCAATTATCTTCGCAGTCACAGCAGACAAGAAAGTTTGGGTCGAGGTTGAGTTTTACACCACTTGCCGGGATACGCTGATTGGAGTAGTCCACATAATCCGGGTACTGGCGGTCAATCCCATTCACACATGATATAACAACATTCTCCTTTCCATACGATATGTCCTTGATGTCACAGAAAGTCTGTAATATGAAAAATAGACACACATGTATCACAGGGACTTATCTCCAGTGAGGTCATTTTCGTTATTGAAGTCAAATTGATATGCTTACAGCGCTTTCCTACAATGGTCTATTAAATTTGAAATTTTTAGTGGCTGGTTTTATCAAATTTGCATGTAAAAATATTGACAGTGTTATTGATAATTTTTGTTAGATTAAATCCACTATAGCATTGTCCAAAAAATATATCATGATATTTACAGTCCTGTTGCACTTTCTTAGATAAGACATATCCTTTTAACTGACTTCAAATTCAGATAAAACATAAACAACACTTGTAACTGTTCACCTTAAATAGCAGACACTAAGACTCACCTTAACAGGGATAAACTCGTAGTGTACATGTAGTTCTGGGTCACAGCAGAAGGCATCAATGGGAAGCTGACTGTCTGTCAACATCAGGTATAAGTCCAGCTCCTCCAGGTTGCGAATTCTCCGCCCACATGGTGCGCGGTAAAACACAACACGACGACCATAGGGCTTTGTCTTAGCCACATGCCTGGAATGATTTTTGTTCATTGTCAAATTTACTACTAGTACATCTTATTTTGTTTCTTGTTAAACATACACATTTATTTACATTCAAACTTCGACACCATTTTTACTGTTTTATGAATGTCCATAAGTAAAGGTGCAATGAGTCACATGACTTGTAAAAACAATGCAAATACTGCCCCAAGATTTCACAGAAAAGCTACCTTTCCCATCCAAAGAAGAGGGGAATGAGCAGAGGATTGTTCCCTCTATATTTGTCTGGATGATCAACAACTTCCTTCAAACATTTCTTGGAACACTTGTGGGGCACTGAAAAACATGAAAAGAAATTAAGATGGCCCTATGTTGCTAACCATGATTTAAATGATCAATCAGTTGCTGAGTAAATTGATGGTTGATATCAAATATTTATTTGACCTCAGTCAAAAGTTTTTACGCATAAAATTATAAATTAAATTCAGACTTACTTAATAAATACTATTACTGTTTGTTAATGACTTACCCATTTGAACTTTTTTTCTGTCTGCAGATGGAATTATATGATCGAGTCTTGTTCCTAATGATTCTAAATCTGCAAATGTTAAAAAGGAGACAACTTTTTGAATGTCAATTTGAAATAAATATGTACAATAAAACTGCGTTCGTTCCAACAGGCAGTCGTTAGAGAACCGGCGGTCCTTCGAGGTTGGAGCTTGGCCCGAACACTTTTCCTTCTATTTTCATATAAAATATACTGACTCTGCATCATACCAAAATAAAGCGAGGAGACGAGCACAATCGCCGGTCCCAAATACACAAATCATGCACAAAACCTTATGACTTGAGGTCACAATTTCACATTTTTTCCTGAACACGTTTTCCAAAATAAACAAACAATTGCTAGGTGTTAAAATATTCGCAAGTTGTAAAAATTGCAATGACAGTTGACAGAAAATTTCATAAGGTGTAAAAACTGCTTATCACTGTTTACGCATGACCGCTATTAGTTGATAAGGCCATTTGAGAAGGTAATAATGAGTTTGAACAGTTTCACGAGACAGACAAGATGCGCCAAAAATCAGTCCTTGATTTTGCGAAACTTAAGTCTGACTTATGCAATAATAGGTACTGTCATATTTAAATGCTGCTTGTTTAGAAAATGTGCTTTTTGTAAAAGTAAACATAGCTTTTTATTAATTTAGAATGTTTTTTCTTTCACATTTAGTATACGACAGCCTTTGAACATATGAACGATTCCACAACGCAACACATAGTCAGCATCGAATTAAACAGTCGGTTTAACGACTTCAAACTTAAATTCACTGTAAGATATTTCATAACAGACTGGAAAATTGAAACTCGGGTTGTTCAAAACATTGGTTCCCTCGAGGTTTCGGCTTGGACCTCGGCGTTATCGAGCGATCGCAGTTTTACTGAATATTAAACAAAGCCAACATACAGGGATTCTATTATTAAACAGATAAGCACAAAATTGATAGTTAAAGGAAAACAAAGGTTATGCCACCAAAAAAAATCTTATCTTATTTAACAACAATTCTGGTTTGTACTACAAGGACATGGATTTCAGCTGTGAAATATTCATATCCATCCTTCTTTTTACTAGATAACAATTCTAGTTCAATTTAGTACAATAACAATTTAAAAGTCCATACCAACAGTGCCAGCCTCTTCAGGGGTTGTAAGTCTGTCCTGGAGAATACTAGCCATGTCCCGACTCTTTGCAGCCACCGGAGGGCTGCTGATTGTAGATGTGCTGAACTTGTCTTCAAACAAATAAATAATACAATGTATTCTACATCATCAACAAAAAAGAAGTTGTGACTGTTTTCATACAAAGAAAGTATAGTCTGATATCTAAAGGTATATATTATAAGTTATAGGGTAAGTAGGTGACTCGATATGGGATATACGGGCAAAGGAAACCATAATGGGTAAAGCGAAGCTCAAACCCGAATACAGTTTCTGCGCCCCTTATATCCCATGTTGGGTCAACAACTACTAACCCTGTAACATATATTTCACGTCAACAACCTATTTAAATGTTTCATTTACTCATCAGAATTGGAAAACGGATGCCATTTTCATACAATATTAATTTGGTGACCCAATATAGTAAAAGCGGCCAGTCCTTGACCAATGGCTTGTGTCATTTGTGTTGGAGTCATGACATAATTCAATATGTAACAAAATCTATTTTCTAAAATGTTGTGTTTAAATATGCATTCAAAAAGAATACCATTCCACAGCGTAAGAGTATTGACATATATAACCATGACAATGACTTCAGTTCTATAAGAACTACATGTAGATTGAACAGTAGATTCTTGTACATGTTCAATAGATTCTGCAGTTCAGTGTCATAGCGTGATAAAGGCAGTTGTAGTGTTACACTGCACCTTGTGGTTGGATCTTAAGTGAGGGTTTTCGGTCCTCAGTAGATTTTCTTTTCATCCAGCTGGCCTCCCACACCTGTCCAGTGTTCAGGCTGGATGGAGTAGTGCTCTTCTTAGCTACAGACTTTTTCTTCTCAGCCTTGGCTGGTGAACCTTGTATGGAATGTAAATACTTAAAAATAGTAACAATACAAAATTCAATGCCATTTATTAACATAAAACTTATCTTAAATCATTATTTCTTCAGCAACATTATAAACAAAAGATAGCCTAAAATCCTTTAGGTATAAGGCATGTTATTCCAGGTAGCAATTACCTGAGTATATTTACAGCATATTAAAGAAGCACTTACAACAATGATCAGTTTAGAAACTATCAGAAGCTTACTGTCAGTGCTGTTGTTCCTGGTGTATTCCACTACAGGTTTGTTACCACTGGCAACATTGAGGTTGTGTCTCTTAACCTTGCCCATGATCCGGTTAGCTTCTGCATTTGCCTGTAAACAAAGGACACTTTGTTTAATAAAAAATACTAATCTATTTCGACTTTACTGTTAGACAGCTTAAAGTTGAAAATTAGTCTAAAATCGTAACTGATGATCAGAAACAATCTGTTACGGCATTTTGATAAATTATTGATATTGTAATTTCAATCAAAAGCTCATAAAACTGTTTTATCTCAAGTGGTATAAAATAAATAAAAGGTGCATTTAAATGATAGTAAGCGTACTTAACATTGAATGTTATTTATAAACATGAAAGCAAATCATTATATTGATAATTTTCATTTGGAAGTAAATTTTCAATGATACAGTTGAGGCTTTGAGCTGAAAACAAATAAAAAAAACTCACTAGGGCTGTGTAGAGTGGTTCAAGGCGTGTGGAACCTCGGTAGATCCACTCGCTACGTTTGTCAGCTGGGAAGAACATGAGAACAAGGCTGGCGTCCACCTCCTCCACCTTGGCTGTCCACCACTTGCCCTTCCACTCTGTCTTCACTGTCTGACCCTTATGTAAGCGCACCATCGGCCTCTGGTAAGGGTGAAATATAGTATACATGTAAGTCAAGCTTCAGCAGCTTCAAGTCCAATAATTAAATTATATTTGAGTTTTAAAGGGGTAACAACAAGTTAGTTATCTTTAGTTACACAAGCCTGGAAAACATACATGTACATGAAGTTTCAACCATTGAGTTTGTTTAATCAATCAATCTCTTATTTTCAACTAGATAAACACAGAAAATCTTTGAGCATAATGGTAATGAATTTAATCAGCAAAGTTAACATCTTTTTCAATTCAGCATTAAATTACCATCCTATCAGCCCAAAACCGTTATGGTGAAAAAAAGTTAATCTAACTTGAATATTACCTCTGGATACTGTGCCAAATAGTCCTTCACAAAGTCTTGTGAATCTGGATGTATATCTTCCCATACATTACGACCTACAAACAGGCACACACATACTGTAACAAACCTGTAGATAATTTGTTAATACATTTCCAACTACAAGTACAGAAGGGAATGTAGTTGATGGAAAAAGTAATATAACAAATAGTTAAACTAGTCTCACTAATGTAATTGAGACATGGAAAGTATTTCTTTAACGAATATGATGTATTGCATGCACAATAACTTACTTTGATAGAAAACTTTATGGATCTCCTTTGAGCTGCAGTATTGAGCATAGCCATCGTCAAAAAACACGAGGTACCTGAAAACATTATCCCGCCACTGTGATTTAATCTATAAAAAAAGGCAAACAAGGCAAAGAAAAAAAACAAGTCCCTTAATTTCTTTTGTTAAATCAGTAAATATAATAGTTCAAACCTGAGCTCATTCCTCCCATTTGGAGCCTCAGCAATGATACCAGCATAGAACGCCTCATTAGACTCATCGTCCTTGTACAGGGCTAGAAAAAGTCAGATGAACATGTCATACATGTAGCATTTGTGATAGAAACTTTTTTCAATTTATATTGTGTAAATGTAAAATATGTGGCAATATTCACTATTGCTAACAATTATGGAGCTTACAAAACTTTAAATATCAAACATCGATCCCCCAATAGATTTCACTGTAACACAGACCTATGATTCTGGTGCCCACAAGGACAGGCTTGTTGATGCTCTCCAAGAATGCCACATGTTTCGACACCAACATCTTCACCACACGCTTCTGCTCAAAACGCACCTTGAATTTACGCTGTAACAAAACAATATACCTTCATTCACATTTTGTTCTTGCAAATATCGATGTTTGAATTAGTAATTATTAACCAATTATTTCTGTAACACTAACATTTAGAATGCTTTATGCGTAAGTTGTTAAAAAAGTCTTGCAGGTGTCATGAAACCGTAGGCATGCTGAAATGTATTATTCATATACTTCATTGATACTTAATAGTACTTTCCAAATTAATCTCCACATAAGAAGCTCCCATATTACCGTAATATTTAACTCCATGCCTGGATACTCACATCACAGATAGTTGTTGCTGGTTTATTAATGTCCATGATCTCAGCCTTCTGCCAGACATCACCGTACCTCCGGGCCAGCACATAACCTCCAACCTTACAAACACTGAAATCACATTCCAGGGTTAATCCTTGGGTATAAGCATACGGCAGAGTAAAGCTACAAGTGTAGCCAATATTACAAATGACTATGTTTAAACTGTTCTATTTTCATTCCAATGGCTTTGAATGAAGATATGGTAACCAGATTTTCATTAAACTTGTAGAGAGCTCAACAGTGGCATACTTGACATCCTCCAGGAAAAGTTTTTCCATGTGTTCCTGGTTGGCTTGTGAGCTCTGCATGTATGAGGAGGATGCTGGTTTCCGCTGCTGGAGGGCTGACAACACTGACGGGGTTGCAGACTGGGAACCGGCCATGGGAAGGACAGACGACACAGTTTTCTAAAACACATCTTAAGTCTTATGTTACAGTACAAATTATATAATTAGTTAATTACATAATTAGAATTTATTTACAGCAAAGTGTACACTATGGATATAAAAGTATATAGAAGTAATAATAATAATAAATTGACCAAAACAATACATCTACTCTGAACATTACAATAGAAACTGAGATATTTTTCATGAAGGATCTTGTCATGTTTCGCTAAAAGATGCGAAAATAAATATAAAGCAAATGAAACATTGAAAATATCTACTTTACATTCCAGACATATATACCAGTACAAATATACCGTATACAGAAGACAAGCTGCAGAATTATAAAATATAAAAATAAGTATATGGCCATGCATAAAAGCCATGCTCCCTTACTGGCAAAACTGAGGGTGGTGATGATAATAATGATGATAACTGGGATGACGGTGATGATAATGATGTATTGGAGGGTTGGAGATTTCTTTGTAAAGGCTGAAGATTGTTCTTCGGCACGGTGTGTAAGACACTTTGCTGAAAGTGGTACAGACAAACAACATGAACAATAATGTACTTGTATAAATAAGTGGCATTGATCCTTCTTAATAATTGTACAAAAACTGAAACATTGCCATTAATAAACAAATTTATAAAAAAAATTTATGTAGTCTATAATGTATATACTTTGAATATTAATCATGTTTCATTCTTTCCTTTTGCCATAGCATGAAAAGTGAAATTAATGAATGAAAATTCAATATAATAATAATAAATAAATATTAGCTCTTAGAAACCTGGTATTTTCTGTGATATTATATGTTAAATTTAAGAAAATAGAAAACAAAATCTATTTTAAGGGCACAATGCATTTACAGCTAACACATGATGCATTTGTCTAGTGCAGTTAAATCAAATGCATGTACAGTATAAACAAAACCAAGCCTTCATGCATTACGAGTTTGGATAATACTAAACATTTAACATTATTGTATATGAGGCAACATTACAAGATTCTTCAAGACATTGCACAAGTGTCAGAGACAATAACATTTTCTGTTCAAAGTTACAACAGGAGCTTAAAGATTCTTAATGGTTGAGCCATACATGTTGTACATGTATCATATTTTGAGTTACATGTTGTACATGTATCATATTTTGAGTTATTTCTCATTTTGTTCTACTTTTTCTGGTATGGATTACGAAATAATTAAGCGATCAATTTCAAGCTGCACTCTCACAGATTGAACGCTTTGACAACTTTTTTACTTTTTGTCTTGGAACAAGCCAATTTTTGCGAAAATGCATGGAAACCAGTTATATTAGACTGCGGACAAAAAATAGATCGCAAATTTTTATATTTAAGTTAAAAAATTGATGTTTTATCCATTTTTCTTAAACCGTTAGTAACAGTTTAAGCCATAAAACATAAATTTTCGAACAGAAATATGAAAATTTGCGATATGATCTTTTGTCAGCAATCTTTTATCATTGGTTTGCAGATATTTACCAAAAAATATGCTCTTTCCATGACAAAAAAAGAAAAAAAGTTGTAAAAATGGTAAATCTGTGAGAGTGCAGCTTTAAAAGAAATTCCACTGTACATTATCTTTATCGAACAACATGGAAATCCATACAAATACATGTATCTTAAATGCACAAACACTCTCCATGAACTTTAGATGCTATCAATGTGTACACCTAACAATAAACCTGGATGGTGAAATGCTCAAACAGATATCCATATACATGTATACATGTTCAATGAACAAGCAGAGTTTCGCAATAACCTTTCTTACCTTTCATTTATGGTCCATTTTTGCGGCTTTGAGGGTCAAATACATTGATATTTGACATGCTTTTAATGGGGATGGCTACTATGTATTAGTTAAGAGTTTAACATGAACTTTTCTGTGTGATTTTTTCTTATTTTGTTCTTTCTACCAGGTGAATATACATGCTCATCATGCAAATAAGGTTTATTAGGGCTAGACTCCTGTTTTATTGCCTCTGACACTCAGCATGACCTAACGAGCAAACATTGACAACAACATCTGTCTTACAGCAGTTATCCTTAGTTTGAGGGAGGACTGTTTTGCAAGAGAAGCTGTGAATATTTTCCTTGCACTGTCAATTGTCCTTGACTGCAATCAGTAGCAAGGATAGTCATTTTCTTTTTCAAATTATATCAAAAGCAGTGAACTGGATAAGCATCAAATGGATAAAATCATGCATACAGAAATATGCCTCTCTTTTTTCCTTTATTTTAACACAGGTGGAAGAGATTAATAAAAAAAACAGACATAATAATTACAACTGTTTTTAACAGATAAACACGAAACAACCACAACTCTGAAAGTGTATCCTTACCGGACTATTGGCCAAGGCGGCTGCCAAATTAGCCCGGGTCTGGCCAATGGTGGATGGTTGGTCTGTCTTCCTCTTTATACTGTTTGAAGTAAAAATTAAGAAGACTTCAGTGAAATAACATCAAAACATTTTTTTTCTTTTAGTTAAACAAATGGATTGTCTATCAGTTTTAAATACACACAGCAACAGAATAATTTAAACTAATAAACTCCAACTCCCTTTTCATATAGAATTCCTGTTGATTAAATAACTGCTTAAATATTTTCAAATCATTTGATCTATGTTGTATCTAATTTCAAAGCAAAGTTGATGCAAGGATGTACCCAGAGTTTGATGCCGAAGCCTCCTGTTTTCTCTTCAGGGCAATGTTTGGGTCAAATGTTTTCTGTATGAATTGAACATCGTCATCATCTTCATCAGAGTCTGTAATTGTGACCTCAGAGGGTCCATTAGCTTCTGCATCTAGTATCTCCTGGTGTCTTTGCCTGAAGTGGAAATTTAGTTTTGGGATTAATCACCAGTTTAAACATGTATAATTATATATAAGTAAATATTGATAAAATAAAAAAAAAAACTAAGTTAAAGCTCTTTTTTGAAGACAATATAAATAACCTACACTTAACAAATGAAATAAATTAAATGAATGTAAATTTCTTCAAGCCCATTAATTTGAAATGGTGAAAACTGTGACACTAAACAAGCCTTCTGAGAGCTGCAGTAACCTACTCGCTGTGCCTCTCCTCCTCCTCAAGGGTGTTGCTGAACTGGACAAGCTGCTCCATGCAGTCTGAGAAGATACGGTTGATTTCACGCTGCTTACCTTGACACAAAATAAATGATGCATGTTACCAACAAGACAATATTCTGTTCAATAAAACATGTAAAAGAAATGGATTTAGATTTTAATTAATTTTTCACTAATTTGAGAATTTAAAGCTTACGTTCAGCATTTCTGATTTGGTTCTGGACCTTATGGATGTCTGCTTGAAATCCTGTGGAATCTGGGTTGCAGATCTCATCAATTACAGAGTCAACCAGACTGTCCAAGTCCAGGCTGTCACTGATCTGGAACATCCGGCCATCTTCTTCGGACACTGACATCTGCAATGTATGATACCTGTTCAACTGTTGTAAAATAGACACTATTTCACAAGATGTTGAGCCAGATGGGATCAGTTAAAACATTTGGTTTCTTACGCTCTTTTGTAGGGTTTTCCCCGTTTAATGTTTGGTCTGATTCAACATTTCAAATTTCACTTGTTTCCTGAAGTATGCTGGGAAACCCCGTAATTGTGAATGAAAGACTTTGTCAATGTCAATTGCAATGAAATGAACAATAAAAGATCCCATCATGTCTTTAAGATGTATTATTTAATGTCCATGTTATGAAAAGTTATCATAATTTATTTATAATTGCATGCATAACATACATGTTTACATAATTTATATCAACCCAGGGTCTTTGCCATTTCGTTTATTTAGGGACTCGATTACCATGATTATTTGTTTAACAGTTAGAGAGGAGTATTTACAAAACATCAGAAAGTGACCAATATTCAACAAAACCTCAACCCAAACAATGCACAAGTAAACTAGAATAAGAAAATAATTCAATACATTTTAAGTAATAAAAGTGTTTTGCAGAGTATAAGGGACAATATTATTATTCAGCTTATTTGACAACTGATATTAAATAAACAAATGCACTGAAAATGGCCCAGAAACAAATATGCATGTGAAAACTGATATTAAATAAACAAATGCACTGAAAATGGCCCAGAAACAACTACGCATGTGAACACAGTTGGCATTGTTTTGACATTCAAAGCAATACTCACCATAAATACGACAAAGACCTTATATTATATATAAATACAGTATTTATATAACATCTTTGTCTCTCATTATGGCGAGTATTAATTGAATACTGGTATTGTTCACAAATTTATCATCAAATTACACATTTCACACGTCTTTACTAGTTCGCCTAAATGGACGTCATAGAGAATATTCATGATTTTTCTGCTTTGCAGACTGGAGACAGGGATTCATAACAAATATCAAAATGATTAAAAAGTATCCCGGGGCTGCTGAATGCTCATAATTGTCACAGTGGCTTGATTTTTGGAAATTATTTCAGCCATAAAATAATCATTAATTATGCAATATAAAAATGTGATACCTAGATAGGAAATTAAACACAAAAAACTCATGCAAACTACATACGAGTATCTGTGTGTGTGTGTGTGTGTGTGTGTGTGTGTGTGTGTGTGTATGTGTGTGTGTGTGCAAAAAATGTTACACCATGATCACGAAAAATAGCACAGAAATGACTCTCATAATTCTTCCAGAGTGTTTACATAGCATCACATGATGGAGCCAAGCATTTGCTGCTTTATTCAGCATACACCTGGTACCAATAATTAAAATATTCCGCAAGTAAGAAAAGAACAAAACCTTTTACCCCGAGCGCACAGAATGAAAATAGTGAATGCCAGGGTGACATAATGTTAACAGTCAAAACATTAATGTGCGATAATGAAGGTAAAAAAATCCCCATAAGTAGATTACCAAAATGTTGTTTGTACATGGTCTTTTTGAGCCGAATTGAGTGCTAAAAATTAGCTATCTTAGGGTCTTTGAATGGCTTGTTTCCACACTTACAAGGTATGGTCGGAAAGTTCCCGGACTGTACTAATAACTTTGTTATTTTTCAACGCAGAGCTTTGAAACTTCGGTCAAGTTGAGACACATATATATATTCATTTTGATAATAAGCGGACATTCGCCTTTCACCTAAGTCAATACATTCCAAAAATATTGTATCCATAGCAACATAATATTTGCTGTTGTGGAGCAAGCCTTATATATTCCTATATTGTTCACATTAAATGCATTTTGTAACGTTAAAAAACCCGGGAAACGTCATCTTGACGCTTTAAGGAGAGGCGCGAGTCAACATCCAACGACAAGAGATGTGGGAGGAGCACGCCCCCTACAGCCCAGACCTTGCGCCACTTAATATTGCACTTTTCCCGGCCGTCAAAGCTCAGCTACGCGGAATCAGATTCAACGATCTCGAAACCATAAACAATGGTTTCAAACTATTTACACATCATGGGTCAGGAGACATGAACGTTGGGTGCAAGCACATGGCCGCTATTTCAAGAAAGAGTAAACTGAATTGACGTTGACGTTATAAATTTTAACGTCGGGTTGCTCCGCCATATTGTTGGTACATGTTTTATATTTATTGTAACTTTTTTACTGTTATATGTATGGAATCAAAATTTAAGAGTGATATGGAATAATAGATGTAGTAAATCCGTACTTAGATTTATTATAATACAATGAGCCTTTCACAAGGAATGCGTTCTGTCCAGGAACTTTCCGAACAAACCTCGTAAGTAATTTATAGCTACCAGTATCAGGTACATATTTTTATACTGCATCATTAATTATTATTTTGTGGCTGAAATGATAAACAATGGCTTTGATCACACCGCATTAATTGTCAAAAATTCCAAAATTCGAGCCACTGTGATCATTTATTATGGCTCTGCAAACCTGCAAATAGCAATAGAGCCCAACAAATATGATTTATATCATAATATCACTTGCTAAAATACATTTTTATTAGCCAGACATAAACTATTATTTCCAGCAAACAACTGGAGAATGCACTAAACAAAACCGTACTGTCAATCAATCTTTGTTTTCAAGCTTCTTTGCTTTTCTCCCGAGTTGTAATATTTGTCAGAAGCAGACAACAAAGAGGAAAAGTAATGGTAAAAAGCCAAACATCTACGCAGTAGTTACCTCCCTTGAAATGGACTTTCTGATGTATTTTCTGATTTTGAAAGAGCCAAACTTAAACGTAAATTTTGAATGTGTGTTGTTCACTCAAGAAATTTACAAGATAATTGAGGATGTCACCTCCCCAACCCAAATACTTTCCAAACACTTCCCGTCATATATAGGATTCCTGCCCCTTTATGGCGATATTTCGGATGCCGAATTTAGGTATGCCTGAATACACTCAAAAAGCAAACTGAATTCGGATTACCTCTGATTTAGTCACAAGTATCGTGAGTTTAACAAACATTTTTATATCTCAACAAATATTTACGACATCACAGGCTACTTCATATTACAAAAAAACACATGAAATAGAAACATGATGTAACGTGCGACGTCAAAGACGCAAACGATCCCTTCAGACAAAAGCATACTCAACCCTGAAGGGGTCGACTGGTCTTTATATACAGTAAATTCTCAATCCACACGGAGCCCAGGCTTTGCTAATTTGCATATTACCAACCAAGTAAACATTCGTTCTATGAACGTACTTCCGTCTATAATAGGCCTTTCTTGATATTAACCTCATGAATAAAACATGAGGTGCCCAGAACGAGGCTCGGTTGGGTCGGATGTAAACATTGCTGATAAGCAGAATGGCTTCCCATAGTGATCGTGATACGAGTTTTATTCCAGATATAACTTGTTCTTTTGTTGAACAATATATAAAGAAAAATAATTTTTCTTCTGGGAATAAATTAATACACTCTGGCTACAAGTTCTACAGTGAGGGATTTGTTCAAAGCCTTAAAGGTAAGAACATGTTTTAATCCATCACATATATTCAAAACAGAACATCATTCATACTGAACATCTTATCATAGTCAGGGAAACTTGATGTGTATTGACTGGTATTGATATAAAGATAAAAAGATCTAATCGCAAAGTAAATACCATGGCTAATTATTGACCATTAAGCACCTCTCTGATGATCTTATCATGTTAGAGTGTATACGCAAACTGAATATCAAGGACATTTATACTGCAATTAATTTACCATTATAGCATTGCATTAGAATCTTCTGTATGTTGTGAAAATGAATCACATTTTCATGCCCTACCATCAAGATACCATATTTATTCTATTTCCCTTCCAGTTCAGCCAACAGAGTTAGGATATAAGGTGACTGGAAGATGTCACAAATCAAGAAGAAAGTCAGAAGATCCCTATAATTGCCAGGTAGTCTAAGTGAAGAAAAAAACTAGGCACTAAAATTGTTTGATATATATATATATATACATATTGCCATGATATAAATCTGACTTTTACTTGAGGAATAAACTGAACATGTCGTTATTTTTTTTACTTTAGGTTGAATCAAAAGAAAATGAAGATGGCCCAAGTGTACAAAATGTACAGTGTAAATAGCCCTGAATGCTTGCTGTGGACATGTCACTGGATTATTATATAAACTAGCCCATTAAAAAATGTGTTGTGTAAAAAGCATTGCCTGAGGACATTGCAAAAACATCATTGCCACAAACATTTCATATTCCGAGAGGTCCGAAGATATCTGAAAAAGCTGTACAAGACCTTGACGTAAAAGGGTATTCCAAAGTTCAGGATCCAGTTAGTTACATTGAGCCTAGGACATTAAAGTCGACCCTGTATAATGCCATAAGAGGTGAACCAACTAATTGGGCTGAGCAATATGAATCACTAGCAAGTGCAGACCCAAACTTACTGGTTCTTAATGCTCTAAGGCAGCCAATCATTAACAGAGTTCCTACTAAATATGGTTCCGTTCCTGTTAGGTCAGTTTTAAGTTACCAGCATAAAATGCATGATGATTATATCATGAATGTGGTACATGGTGTTGGTTTCCCAGACTTTCCAGTGCAGGATGCCATGTCTAACAATTTTAACCCTGTTCTTAATCACACACAAGATGTGAAAATAAAAGGGCTACGTATATTTAAGTGTTTTAGAAATTAATAAATTTGAAGAAAAAAAACAGGTTACAAAGTCAAAACCCATTATGGTATAAGCTTCGAAAACGTCGCTTGACTTCATCACAGATTGGTAGGATATTCAAGAGGAGAAAAGACGAGGAAGCCCTTGTTAAACAGTTGCAAACAACACGGCGAGTTTTAACAGCACCTGTGAAAAGAGGGATTGCTTCTGAGCCTATTGCTGCACAAAAATATGCAAATGTAAAAGATGACAGGGTAAATTTATATCCTTGTGGGTTAGTTGTCAGCCATTGGGCCCCATGGCTAGGAGCTAGCCCAGACAGAAAAATGAATGATCCTACACGAGCTCCGCCATTTGGGCTTCTTGAGATAAAATGCCCACAAGTTACCAGCGTTTTGGAGGCATCATGTTTAAAAAAAGAATGCGACAGCTTCTTTGCAGTTAAAAAGAAATCATGACTATTACTACCAAGTACTGGCACAACTAGCCTGTACTGGACTTGAATGGTGCGACTTTTTCGTCTGGTGTGAAAACGATTATCATATTGAAACAATATTCTTTAATCCAGATGTGTGGGGAAATGTGAAAAACAACGTTGACATGTTCTTTTTTAATAACTTTATTTAGCTATCTATACATCGTCAGACGACCATAATTGAACAGTTGGTCCTTGAAAGTTAGAAAGAATGCATGATATTGTCCATAACTGGTTGGTTGAACCAACCAAAGTCAACGGCACTTGCACATCAAACAAACGATATTCTTTTATTCTTCTATTAACTCTTCCAATGTGTATTCTTAATTTAGCAATTTGTTCATTTTCTTTAATTTCAGATTTTGTGAATTTCTTCTCAGATCTTAAAAATGGAGGTATATTCAAAATTACATGTTTTTCATTCAAAGTTTTTTAGGCGTAAAACCTTTGTCTGCCATGACGTCATCCCCAGGTTCGAGGAGGTCGAGAAAGCCAGAAAGTCGAGTTATTTCAACATCAGACATGCATCCAGTATACAGAGGAGAAATAAAAGTTACAACGCCATTTGGTGCGATACCCAATAAACATTTGAATGTACATGCACTTTTGTAGTTTGAATACATTTGAGAATTTAAAACTAAGGATGATGGTTGTTATCTTTTTTTTATCTCTGTGCAATCAATTATAACTCTTGTGTTTGGATAGATGTCCTTAAAGCACTTTGGCATTGCATCCTTTACCACTTCCTTTGAGAGCCAAATAAGTATCCGTCAAAGTGTAAGATACAGAGAGTTTGCCCATGTAACTATTTTTCTACTAACTGTAGAGACAGAGCAATTGAATCTTACATTTATATCTTGTTCTAGATGCCCCACACGCAATTGGCATAAAAACATGAAAAAATCGTCAATCAACAATTAACATACTCCTTTTCCGTCCTGGTAAGTTTAATGTTTTCCCAGCTTCGTAATATTTACTTAGCATGTTAGAAGTAGATGGTTCTACACATTGGTAAAATGTTAGAAATATTAAATATGATGAGAATCCTGTGTAGAAATTTATTAGTTTATCATCCTTGCTGAAGCGGCTAACAAGAAAACGTACCACAGCTAACTGCTTGTTCACATTTGAACATTCTTCGGTTTTCTTCTGCAACTGATCCTTCAGCATGTCAATCTCTCTATGTTGCTCAATATGTAATGGGGTTGCTGTCAAAATGTCCTCCCCACTACCACCAGGCTGTTCATCTGATGTCAATGTTGAATGATCAGCACCATCCAATCTTAATCTGAAATAATAATTCACTCGTCAATCAATTTTGCAGTAATTAATACCCAGTTCTTGAATACTAGTTGGTTTTGAATGTTAAAGTTCAAGTGGATGACTGTTAGAAATTTGATAAAATATGTTGTGATAACAAAAGAATCAATGCAAACTATATTCACATAATGTATATACCGTTTAGTTTTGGGTTGCGATGTTGCAGTGGGCTTTCTAGTCAGCAATCTTCGTGCTGTCTTTTCCTCACTCCAGTCAAAAACGCTAGGAACTATTCCTTTCTTTAGCCTTCGTGTTTTTGAAGGTGTCCATCCCACATAATCCTCTGTTTTAAAATGTTTGCAACAGACAACTGTTGTTTTTGAAATCTGTAAATAAAAGAATACGTCAATTATCATGAATAAATACGATATATGTGCAACATTATCATTCCTAACCTAAATGTATCTATTTTAAAAAGTAACACTTATTTATAAGAAAGTATTATTATATTTGACATCTAGGATAGCCATATTATACATATTATCAAAGACAAACAATATCCTCAAGTGTATTAACTTCAAAGTAATTGCTTTGTTATTAATGAAAGAGCTTACCTGGAAATCGTTGCCAATATCTCTTCTTATTTTCACCACCCATTGTTTTCTTATATTCTCATCTTTTGGAAATTTATGAAAGCTGATTTCAGAATCATATCTTCCATTTGAATTACAGTCATAAACACAACAGTAATAATTAGATATCTTGTATTCTCGCACAAAACTACTCGGAATCACATCTTCACCTGAAGTGGCCATTGCTATCAGTGACCATGTTTACATCTGACCCATCTGAGCCTCGTTCTGAGAATGGAATGTTAAGCATGCATAACTATTGAGAAAGGCCTATGGGGTGTTATACTATGAACGCACATCCACCGCCTAGTCCAAATAATTGTACGTATAACACGTTTATTATTTTAGACTAATCCGCCACCTAAAGCGGACCGCTTCATTACTTCCCCTCCGAGAAGACTCGTCCGGAGTCTTGGCCTGGGAAACTCATGGGTAAAGCAACTTCGATTCGGCAGTTGTCAACATCCCACCGCTGCCACAATTTGTAACTTGCGACGTCAAAGACGCAAAAGATCCCTTCAGAGAAAAGCATACTTAACTCTAACAGGGGAAATTAACCTAATGAATTCCACGCGGGGTATAAATTAAGTGTATAAACATAACCAAAATGCAATACTTGGAAAACAAGAGTATTAAAACGCAAATGTTCATTGTAGTATGTAGACTTTGCTTTTCATCGATTTATCCTAACTTGTTTTTGGTCGATTTTGAAGATAAGCTGATATAAATCACCCTCGAGTTCGTTACTTTGGTAGAGACCAGTACAGAGTCCTTATTGAGAGGCCATGATCCAAGAGTGCCCCTGGTGGGAATCGAACCACGACCATTGGGGTGGTAGGCGGGCTCATGTACAATTAAATGTCTCTTACCGTTTAACCTTAATGACCATTATAGTATGATATTATAGCGTAGTGTGATTTTCAATCAAAATACATAAAACAAATGAAATAAGCGGCTAGACTGAATTTCAATTTATATAAAAATGATATAATTCAATAGTTTCAGCATCAGTTTTGGTCCATACAGATACATTTTTCATTAAAAATGGTTTCCTTTTCCGTTTATTTGGTCCTTTTGGTATTGAACCGTTATGTATGTACAGTACGTTGTTTTTCAAATTTCTTGCGGGAAAGTGACTACCCACCCAAGTGGAGAGTACACTTTTAAAGCTGCACTCTCACAGATTTACCATTTTTACAACTTTTTGGTCTGGGAATGGCAATTTTTTGCGTAAATATATGCATACCAGTGATAAAAGATTGCTGACAAAAGATCAGATGGTAGATTTTCATATTTCCGTTCTAAAATTGATGTTTTATGGTTTAAACCGTTACTAACGGTTCGAGGAAATTGCATAAAACTTCATTTTTCAATATAAAAATCTGCGATCTATTTCTTTTCAGCAGTCTCAAATGACTGGTTTACATGCATTTTCGAACAATTTGGGTCGTTCCACGAAAAAAAAAATAAAAAAAAGTTGTCAAAATGTTCAATCTGTGAGAGTGCAACTTTAAAGATTATATGCAGATCCTGCATGAATGATAATTTTTAACGTCAGAGGGTCTGCTTAGCGAATTATCGAAATACTGTCTATGATTTTGTTTTTGCTTTCCACGTAATTTACAAGTGACAATCTTGCGGAATGAATCAAGTACTCCTTAAATCCCTTGAATTCCGGGAACAAAAGGGCGGGTTTGCCTCATTACATTGCGTGAGACGATTGGGTCAAGGTCATTACGGACCAGACATAACGGACCATATTTGGGGACATTACGGACCATATTTCGGGACATTACGGACCAGGATTTTTGGTATAAGACGGACTGCATCTGACACCAGCTCGTTTCAAATGGTCTTTATTTCATCTGGTTGTAATAATATCGCTTCAAACTCCAGTACGTATCAAACTTGTGGTCAAACGTGGTTAGTGTAATTATCGGCGGTAATTTATCAAAGAAATAAACATTATATAGTCATCCTTTAATTCATAAAAGTGTGAAAACCCATCTTGATGGCGCACTGTCACTGAACCATTCAATTAAAACAGTTGTAACTGAACAAAACTTACATGAAAATCCAAAGTTTATTTCAGAAAGCAATCGAGCACCTATAATAACATATAAATATACACATTCACAAATATACAAAAGTTACATGTAAAATTAGAATTCATTGTCCGTGATATCCTTAAATGTGGTGGTATGTTAATAATTATAATTCATGGTCCCTTATGTCTCGAATTACGGTACATTATAAGTACAAAAACACTGTGGGATAGATTATAAATCATTGTCCGCAAAATATGGTATGTCATAAAGTTAAAACAAACTGTGAGTAAAACTATACAGTATATCATGGTCCGTAATGTCCCGAAATGTGGTCCGTAATCTCCCCAAATCCGGTCCCTAGTCTGGCCCGTAATGTCCATGGTCTGTAATGTCCGTGACCCGTTCCCATACAGTATATCGACCACTTTGTGGCTACCGTAAATGTCTAAGTCCCAAAGAGGAATTTGAAATTAATGAATAAAAAGATAAATCATTATTTCCGTATCCATTTGTGTGATCTTTGGATTCGGTATTTGTATGATCTATAGCCCTTACCTCCTAGCTTTTACAGGAGTTATTTCTTTTGCTACAGTAGGGGAGATCACAGCGTAGGAGATTGACCGATTATATTGACTGCTTCACTTTCTTTTTCTTTAATTATCTTAGGGCACATAACACATTTGTCAGAATTTGTCAGAATGCAAGAACCAGAAAAAGATCCTAATTGCAATCCAATGCAACCGCTTTTAGAGGGGGTAAGCACATGCAATTGTCTAAAACTATCCACCGTGTTAAGGTCGACAAACAACACCTGAGTAGAGACTGTCAACGGAAAATTTGGGACTATTTTGAAATAGTTAGCCAGATTACTTATTGAATTTACTTGTAAAATACCTGTTAAACCTATTCATTAACCAGTCAATTGTAACCACGCCCCCAACCCCTCAGTGCGGGGGGGATAGCAGTGGAAATGGGCCGTGATTTTACCTCCCAGGTGGCCCTGCAGCGCTGGGTGTTAGTCCAAATA
Source organism: Mya arenaria (assembly GCF_026914265.1). Classification (NCBI taxonomy): domain Eukaryota; kingdom Metazoa; phylum Mollusca; class Bivalvia; order Myida; family Myidae; genus Mya; species Mya arenaria. The sequence continues at coordinate 67,105,107 of NC_069125.1, read as the reverse complement.
ATTGTACGTTGACGGATTTTTTTTAGATTTTTGATATGGCAAATCCTTCACGTACAAATTGTTTAGCATCAAAAGTGGGTAGTTGTTCCGATCAGGATTCCGGGTTAAAGCACATAGCGTCTATAAAATATCATAAAAACAAGAAATATTACCAGATAATGTTATTTTATACTAGTTCCGTACACAAAAAATAAATATCCAACTTATAATTATGAGTTTGACGGCTTTTCTTCATTTCATTCTGTCAAAACATAACGATATATACATGAAGGGCACCTGCAAGGCTTCAGGGCACAGTTTTAAATCGCTCGGAACATTTCGGCCATGGCCGAGTTGTTACGATTGTATAACGAGGTCTATCTCGAAGCTTTGTCGGAGGAGGCTGAGTAATTACGATTGTATCGAGTTGTTTCCCTTCGCATAATTGCATTCGGAACTCCTCGGCCATTTTATCGAAAACAACCTCGGATGTATTTGGATGGTTTACACACTCAAAAAGTGGTACGTTCAAGTCCGCTGCAAGTTGATCGCGTAGTAATTTTATTTAGCAGTTAAACTTTGTGACTTAACTCTTGGGATTCTTCATTATGTTTGCTATAATACAATTCAATAACAATAAATTTAAACTTAGATCAATAAATGCAACTCTAAAACACTACATTTAACTAATGATATAATTCAAAATTTTACGAACTACTTCAACAGATGTACCGGCATACATCTGAGGTTGTTTTTGATAAAATGGCTGAGGAGCTCGGAATGGCATAATTGTTGTCTGTGTAAGTCAACTTTCGTTTTATTGGAAAGGTAAACAACAGGGCTCTCGCGAGGGGGCGACTTGGGCGAAGTGGTCGCCTAAAATTCCCAGACTTCGCCCATTTGTATCATCAAAGCGACATTGACTTCGCCGAAAATTTTAGCACATTGTAAATCTGTCAATCAGCGAGTATTTGGCCAATGTCCCATTAGTCAAAACATCCCAATAAGCCATTCATACAAATTGGTAATCTCCTAATCTGATAATTGGGCCGTGTCATCCAATTACCAAAGCATCGCCAGTAGGCGGAGCTATTGAAAGTTAACCAATCAGAATGTACATTTAGAAGACCCTGATCAAATGATAAAAGTTCGTTAAAATGAGATAGAATTGGAGACATAATTATGAAAAATCGTGTCAAGCATTAATTTAAGTTAAAAAGTAATTAATATATGTATTGAACAAACAATGCAAGACATTTAAACATTGTTGCTTTTGAAGCAGACGGTTATAGCCATCTCGGGCCATCGGCAAGTAGGCGCTAAGAAAATCAATAACATGACATATCACCAAATATTTGATTGATTTTAGTGAAATGTTCATATAAAAAATGATTTGTAAACACCAAAAAATATTTATTTTTTTGCTTTATGTAGAGTTTACTTACAGTAATTTTCTCCTGTCACAGTTATGATGTCAAAAAAAAAATCGGCGAGATCGCCATTTTGTCAGAACATTTTCCGAGTTAATTTTTCAACTTCCCATTATGTATTGGTAAATTTTTCATCAAGGACACTGATTTAAATGTCATTTGGTTCTTAAATGTCAGCATATTTAAAGTTATTTAGCCAGAGACAAGTAAATAACAGCACAGCTGAATGTGACATTCGTACCCTATCCCGAACTTACCAAAACAAGATTCGTCCCCCTACTATATTGACAGTTCATTTATGAGGTCATTATGATTAGTTCAAATCCTTAGATGTATTTTTTGGTTCATTTTAGATGCTATTTGGAGATAAACTATGTGACATTGACTAATATACTTTTGCTGAGCCAAAAAAGATACATTATTTTATGAACATTTTATATAGTTATAGCAATCAATTTGAATGTGAATATAAACTGAGGTGTGTGGTATGGCATAGTTTTTGTATCAGGTGTTATGAAAAGTATCACTTCTCCCTAAAGTCTCCCCACTTCTCCCTAAATTGACTGAAGGGAGAAGTCACTTCTCCCAAAATTTTCAGCCTAGTGAGAGCCCTGAAACAACTTGTTTTAATGCATTAAATGCGTGTTTAGTGCAAAATAACATTTCACTTACATGGTAAAATATGAATATAACTCTTTATGATCAATTTCAACCATAAAATACTTCACTTAAAACAATTTCAATATTTTTAAAACACCCCCGTTTTTTGCCCATTCCCGTTTAGACGTTAGGGATTGGAAGAATCCCGTATAACACGTCTATCATTTTAGACTACGCTGGGTGTATACGGTGGTTTTGTTTTCGTACCAAAAATAGCAGAGAATGGGCCTTTACTAGGAAGTTCCCAGGGTGCAGGGGGATTTGGCGGGGGTTTTAACAGCAGTTTGTACCCGCAGCGCAGGGCAGGGATTTTACTTGGGATTGGCTGGACCAAAAGTGGAAGTCCCTGCTGTTCCCCAGGCTTGTGGGGGCGGGGGGGGCATGTTTACAATTGACTGGTACATTAGGTACCTTTTGAAACCTGCTTTATGTAGAAAAAGTCTGGCAGAAATGTTGAAACATATTTCATGACATGACAGCAACCCATCATGTTTACTCGCAGCACGATACTTATTGCTCAACTCACTGCATGACACACCCCATCATTAAGAGTTAGTGATCAAGCTTGTTTCACTTTCAGACAAATGTCTTAACTATATTAGGAGTCAATGATGAACTGCTCTTTTGCTTTACTCTTTGACTTCTGCTGGTGCATTTGGATAAGCTAGATTGGTGAGCTTACAAAAGTCTTGACCTCACTCGGACTATGTTTCAGAGGCCTTCTGTCCCAGTCCTTGGAGTTGGCAACAATAAAGCTCTGTCTGGTTAGGTGGTTGTATCCATTCTTCAAGAGTTGAAACTATCTCATTGTGGATGTTTGAAGAATATGAGAGAATCCCAAGCAGAATGATAAAGCCCTTTCTCTTATTCAGACCATGAATTTAATAGGCCTCAAAGTGAGCTTTATAATCTGACCATGGTCTACTTTATTTTAATCATCGAACTGGCTTTGTCATTTCTGTCCTCTTAGGCAGTGATGCTTGTGAAACATCGTCATTTTTTGTAAGGCCAAAAAAAAATACTTGTGTTTCTGGTAACCCGACCTACCCTATTTTTTCCTTGCCGACCCTTATCTTTTTTTTGACATAAAAGTAACAAAAATAATTATAATTTTAAATTCTATCGTAAAAAAATATTATTTTTTTTAAAATATATCGTCATTATTTTCGTTGTTTGTCTTTCTATGTCCCCGGATAATAAACTTTCATTCCTGATTATGTATTACCAAGACGCTTTGTCAACAGGAAAACAAAATGGCGGCGCGCGGCGAACCGTGTCCAATATCTTCAAATTGGCAAACGCATGTTTACGGTCCAAACACGTGGTTGATCACAGGAGACATATTTTGCTGTTTTTATAATGAAAATATTTAGTTCGTGATGTAAATTATCCATGCCCAAATTAAAACTTACTTTTGTACGATTAGGCTTTGCGTATATCATGCAGGCTTCTTATGATAAGGCTTTGCGAGTTCCAATACACATTTTATTAATCGTTACATTAATTTATCCGCAATTATCAATAGTTATTTATTTCGGATTGCCAACCAAAATGCCACTAGCTGCTGTGATTTTGCCTGGTTTCAGGATTGCCAACCAAAATGACAGTAGCTGCTGTGATTATTGCTTGGTTTCAAGATTGCCAAGCAAAATGCCACTATCTGCTGTGATTTTTGCTTGGTTTCAAGATTGCCAACTAAAATGACACTAGCTGCTGTGATTTTTGCTTGGTTTCAAGATTGCCAACCAAAATGCTGTGATTCTCTGTCTGGTTTCAGGATGGAAGTCCACTTTTTTAAATCATAGTTTAAAGAATCTGTTTGATAATTTAAATCTGATAATCTTATATGCACTTGCTTTTTATATATGACAGTGTGCTCCTGAAGATGGAACAAGGAATGAACCCACCCCTCCCCCTGAGATGAACAATCTGCAGCAGCCAGGGGAAGACCACAGCATGCAGTATGACATTGTGAAGGCCACACAATATGGCGTGTTTGAGCGTGTCGAGGAGCTGGTGGAGGGCGGTCTGGATGTGAACACAATGGACCAGGAAAACGTCAGTCTGATGCACTGGGCAGCCATCAACAACAGGATCAACATTGTTAGGTGGGCATACTCCATGTTTGTATTGTTGAACAAGTTTAATGTAATTCAATACTTTTAAGTTTTCATTTTATGTGTGATTATTTGCTAGGATTTGTGCTTTTTTCTTCATTTTAGTTGTTTTGTTTACTGTATATAGTTTCCAGTTATGAAACTTTTCAATAACATGTATGTTCATGCAAATTAAATTTAATACATGATAACTAATTGGAATCTGCTGTATGATAATAATAATGACAAGTAGAACTGAACATAATTTAACTTTTTCTTCAGGTACTTGATCAGTAAAGGAGCAGTGATAGATCGGTTTGGAGGGGACCTGAATTCAACTCCCCTGCATTGGGCAACAAGGTGGGTCATATTTAGGAATTACGGACACTACGGACCATGGACATTACGGACCAGACATTACGGACCAGATTTAGGGACACTACGGACCAGATTTAGGGACATTACGGACCATCTTCGGAATCTTACGGACCATGATTTAAACATTTTTTTTTTTAAATTAATCACTCATTAGTTTATAATTTGTTAATAAATACTTGAATATGAGTGCTCAGTATGACGTTATATCTTCCATAAAACTGAAAAATCCCGTGAAGTTCGAATAGATCTCAATATAAAATCTTGTGAAATTCCAAAAGGTGTTAAAGAACTATGCATTTATAACAATTATGTGAACAATAATGAACGAAATTTGAAAGATCGGCAGTTAAATCAGTTAAAAGCAACAGAAGAAATATTTTCCAAAACAGTTTATTTCCCAAAATAAATCGAGCAGAAGTATTTTCCAAAACAGTTTATTTACCAAAATAAATCGAGCATATATTAAATAAACAATATACATAATTATAGATATAACGTTGATTTTCGGCTCGAGTCGAGCGTTTTGGTGACGCCATCTTGCACTGAAACCAACCATTTGGTCACGTGGATTCCCCGCCTTGACTGAACCTTTCAATTAAAACAGTTGAAACGGAAAACAAACAAATATGACGATTCAAAGTTTATTTCAGAAAGCAATCGATCACATATGAAAACATTAATATTCACATTTACAATTATAGGATAAACACATATTTCGTTCATTATTATTCAAATTATTATAATATTTTATTAAAAATACATTGATGTTTAACATTGGAATTTCCTGGATTTTTCAGTTACATTAAAGATAATTTTCATACTGAGCACTAATATTCAAGTATTTATTAACAAATTTAAGACCAATGAGTGAATAAATTAAAAAAAAAATGTTTAAAAACATTATAAATGATGGTCCGTAAGTTTCTGAAGATGGTCCGTAATGTACCTAAATCTGGTCCGTAGTGTCCCTAAATCTGGTCCGTAATGTCTGGTCCGTAATGTCCATGGTCCGTAGTGTCCGTGACCCATATTTAGAGGAGTTTTCATCATTTAGGTTGTTTTACCGGAGAAATACATACAATTTAAGTTTTTCATTAATGCAATTTCTGTTTGCTTAGATGTTTTGAAATTATAAAATCTAAGATGTGTTATAGACTCATATACAACATTTAACTCAATTGAATGCATTATTTTTGTAAGTTTGTTTTATGTTCAATATACAATGTACAATTGAATTTGTATTGAACTGGAAGCCTTTCACTGCAATAAACCTTTGTTTTGTTATGTTATATCAGTCACTTGAGTCATTAATCTAGTATTACACGGGAACAACTTTACTCTTTTCAGACAAGGTCACCTGCCAATGGTTGTACTTTTGATGTCGTATGGAGCAGACCCTTCAGTCAGAGATGGAGAAGGTAATGTTTTAAATAGCTTTGTGATCTGAATGATTCATAATGACGTAAACATGAGTATCAATATTATGGATGTTTGTACAAGTTTAAAATTTTGGGTTCACTATTCTCAGGCTGCAGTTGCATCCACCTGGCTGCCCAGTTTGGCCACACATCTATTGTTGCATACCTGATAGCCAAGGGTCAAGATGTGGACATGCTGGACAAGAATGGGATGACCGCCCTTATGTGGGCCTCTTATAGGGTCTTTGGGTAGGCTCATTTAACCACTTGGTCATTTTCAAGTTCTGCTCATGTTTTAGAAAAGTAATGAAAACACTTACGTGTGCAAGAATATATAATCAGATGAGATCAAACAAATGGTTTTGAGCCAAACATATGTTCTTTGAAGTGACTGAAACTAGCATTAAATATAAAATACATATAATTAAACTGATGTCATATATTCTTTGATATTTTGCCATTTTTATTACTATTAACTTTCACTGTAAAGCAGCACTTGCCATGTGTATCTTTATCCAGCTATGACCCAGCGCGACTGCTGCTGACATTTGGTGCATCTGTGAACAAGCGGGACAGAGTGAATGAAAACACGCCCTTACATTGGTCCAACCTGACAGGGAACAATGTTGTCGGAAAAATGCTTCTCAAGGCTGGCGCGGATCTTGATGCTATCAATTCAAAGGTTTTACTGGCCACATTCACACTGTCAAACATAACATGATATTCTGTATTTTAATCACCCACATAAACATTTTACAGTTAACTGGATTATAGTCTTCTTGTATAGTTTGGTCTTAAATGCATCATTGAACAACAGGAACTGTAAGACTTGACATTTATTCTTATAGTTCGAGAAAGGCAAACATTACTAAGTGACATTTACTTCTTATTTCCCCAGGGAGAGAGCCCACTGGATGTAGCTGCCCAGCAGAAGAATGTGGGCATGGTGAAAAGAATCCGGGAACTGCGACTAGAGAAGGGGCTTGACTCCCGTAACTGTCTCATCAAGTACACAGCTGACCAGGTGAGGATAGAGACTATGTGTTTTGATGATATTTAATTATCAGACAATGGTTTAATGCATGCCCGGTATGTAATATGGCAGTTACTTTAGTTGATTGTTGTTTTTTGTTTTGATGGATTTTCTTCAAAAAATATACATGTATAATGTTTCTATTAAAAGCATGATTGTCATTCAAATTCCTTGACTTTTGTTTCAGACTTTCAAGAGGAGAGTAATGTTTGGTTTCCCATTCTTAGTTCTGTTTGCCATTGGATTTATTCCTGAGTGTAGTTTCCCCATTGAGATCAAGCTGCTGTTGGCTGGTTTGGTCTTCTTGTTCTGGAGGGCTTGCTCATTGTAAGTATAGAATGTAGTGTGCATTGCATGATTATACACATTCATGAATTATCTACAACATTTAGCGATCCATTTGATATATAACTTCTATTGCCAAAAAATTAAAAATATATACAATGTTCTTTCACGGACTTTTAAACCATGGATTGGAAACTTCCTTCTATGTCTATATAGATTATTTGAACTAAAGCCAACAGCATGATTTCATCGGAGATCATTTCAGTTTATAGGTTGTTGTACATTGTACATGTTTATTACTGATTCAAGATCTTTTATTTAAATTGAGCAAGACTTTTTATGATGTATGAGAATGTGACATTTTGAATTTGAGAGGTTTCAAATCACAATGCTTCATGTTTGTTTTCAGGTTTATATTCGATGACAGTCTGTGGGTGGTGATGCCGGTAGCCTGGTACCTGGCCACCAAACTGTGGATGTACACCACCTGGATTCTTTACCTCCACCCTAATATCCTTACATACACTTCAGCAATACTCCTCATTTAGAAACAATATGGAAATGATGATGAAATAAAATAATAATAAGTAACTTTTATAGCTGGTCTAAAAGCTGAAAATTCCTTCTAGAAAAGAACTTCAGTTCTTGAAAAATCAAGTGTACCTTAAATCACCTGCATTAAATGGTTTCAAACTGACATGTATATGTGGTTGATAAATGTATGTCTGTACATCTAAACATACTGCCCAAATTGACCCTGTTACTGAAAGCTTATTAAATATATAAAGTCAGTAGAGTCTGCATGTACCATTTTATAAAGTTTCCCTTAACTGTTCTCACTTGTGGAAGCCAGCCTGTTGCAGGATGTGATGTTCTGGACTGTATCTGTGCTCCTGACCTTCAACTTTTGGAAAGCCTGGAAAACAGACCCTGGCTTTATTAGGACAGATAAAACAGAGAAAATAAAGGTTGATAAATGTACTGCGCTTTCAACTTGAACATTTTTAAAACTGAAATATTGAAACTTTTGTTTTATAAACTTTCCCAAGTACATAACGCTGTATTAAAAGTGGTATATGTTAACAATTTCATACCCTCCTACTTTAAAGAAGTATTTCTCAAAATGTTACAATTGTTGATATTGTAGCTTTTTTACATTTCTGTATGAGGTGAGTTTTTAATGTTTTGTAAACCACTGTCCTGGGAGCCTGATTTCTTTACTATTTTTGGAGAATTTTTACCCAGATTATGAGATACATACATGTCTTCCTATGGACATAATTGAAGCAAAAATTAATTTCAATTATTAAAAAATCTGACGCATGTACATGTTACACCTAATTTATCAGAAAATCTAAAATAACACCTATACTATTATAACCTGCAGGGCATTTTAGAGTTAGCCGAGTCACAGACGTTACACCTGCACCAGTTCTGCACAACATGTCTGATCCGGCGGCCACTCCGCTCCAAGCACTGCTCTGTGTGTAACAAATGCGTGGCCAAGTTTGATCACCATTGCCCCTGGGTGGAGAACTGTGTTGGTGAGTTTAATTCTCACGTTTTGGTCAAGTTGAAAGGTTTATTCTGTGTTAAGTTTGTCACTCTAAAGTGTTAAAATATTAAAATTGTATGGCTGAAGTTATCAGCCTAGCCATTTTGAGATTAAGGGAATATGGGGATATTTTGCAATTCACAAGGATTTGTATTTGTTTTACCCTGCTGACACTCATAGTCATTTGGTTTACATAATTTAAAGATAAATGAAGGAAAAACAGAAACATTGAGCTTTATTTATTTTGTGTTTATGTTGTTTGTCTTGGACATTGCAGGTGCGCTGAACCACAAGTATTTTGTGAGCTACTTGTTCTTCCTGCAGATTCTCGTGTGCTGGTGCATTTATGGCTGTCTTTGTTGTAAGTCAGTTATAGTTCTCCATTTTCCTTATGAAACCATTGAATACCCTATGTTAGTCACATGTCTTTGCTCTTTCAAAAAGTGACCATCTTGTTCTATATGCAATGCTTTAAAAAGTGTTTATTTTTGTGCAGAGCTTTATAAACATCTTAAATAAACACTTGTTATTTCCCTAGTAGAATTCATGATTAACTGCATAAATACTGTACAGGTTTCTCAATAAGTGTGATTGAACTGGATTAAAGGTTATACATTACTTAATACTTTATACATAATCTTTGAAAATCTTATTCTCAGAAACAGCTGGCCGTATTTCAAAATAATTTCACAGAAATGTTCCTAATTCCTTCACACCATGAAGATTAAAAAGACATGGTTGCCAGGGGTCATGCTACTTATAACTTTATGTCTTTATGGAAATATTCATAACTTACTATTAGTAACAATGTGCTGTTAGAATTATAGCTCTTCGTAATTTTTTAAACAAATACATATTATTTTTTTGAAGCCTGTTTAAAAACAGAACATATTATATTTTCACCTGTGGCATACTGGTGAGCAGCTTCCAGTATGTTGTCCGATCAATAATTTTTTAAACTCTGTCCAATCAGGTGACCGATATAGGGCCATCATGGCCCTCTTGTTTAAGTTAAAATGGGTTAATGAAAATCAATTATGGTAGATCATAATTGAATATCGCCAAACTGCCTCCAAACACTTTTTTATTCAAAAATCTTTATCTTAAAAGTTTTATTCAGTAATTCATCTTCATAAAACAGACTGGAGTGTAAACTGTGAGAAGGTTCACTTTTACGATGATGGGATCACAGGCTCTGTGTGGAAGGTGGTAAAACCCTCGCCCTGGGTGTTCTGGATCGGGCTCAACAGCTTCCTACACTTTCTCTGGGTTGGAGCTCTCCTGCTGAGTCAGCTATACCAGGTGTGTTGGTTGTACTAGGCTGGGCTAAAGTTTTATTGAAGTGAATTAATATGTTATGTTTTATTTAATAATTTTTAAACTATGAGAACATGTCAAAAACTTAACTGAAGTACAACCATCAGTTACATATTTAAAGTGACACTCTTATTCAAAATCAATACATACACATGTGTAACAAACATCAATTTTGACTGATAAAACTTTAACTACTTAGTAAATAATGCATTTATGGAAAATATTGATTACTGATAACAAGATTGTAACCGTGTATTGAATAGCAGAAAGCGCGAAAAATATTAAATGATTGGTGAATGGTAAAGATTAACTTTGGTCTACTATAGTCTCATAAGATAGAAATACCATGTTTTATGCTCAATTCTTTCAATTTAATCTCAGTATCCTTCATAAGAACCATTTTTTTCGACATCAATTCATCCATATTGGAATGTTGAAAAAATATTATTAATTGTGGTAAATCTTATTTGGGTGTAAGAGTGCATCTTTAATTAAGAGACCAATTTTTGTCTTTATTTTTCAAAAACATAATAGACCTAAATAGCTACTGGTATACAGTACAAGTATACGAAACCATATGTTTTGAAAAGGATTTGAATCAAACACTTGCATAAATGCATGTTTTGTAAACATTACAGATCATGTGGCTTGGTATGACGACGAACGAGCGTCTGAACCATGCAAGGTATTATTACCTGGATGCAATGAGCAAGAAGCGTATGGCTGAGAACAATGCACCGAAGGCTCAGAATCACGGACATTCTCATGGAATTGGGGACAAACAGTGCTTCAATGATCATTCCCAGAAACCATACAGAAATCCATTTCAGTAAGTTATAAATGGTTTTAAAAACTATACCATAAGAGAAGTTTCAATACAAAAAGAGGGTAGAAAGCATGTTTTTGTGTAACAAGTGTAGCCTGGCAGACACATAGGGATCACGTTGACGAATGGTGTCGTCATCCAGGTGTCACACATTTGTTCTCCAATCTTGACAAAATATACTTTACTAATTGGCACAGTATCAAATGTGTTTCATTATCAGCCAGATCACCATTGTCACTCGAAGAGTAATGACCCTTGAATTGTCAAAATGACATATGCACCATCTGATTCGCTGAATTCTAGTTAGGCCATGCCAATTTGATTCAATGTTAAGCATCATTGAGCCATTGGGTTTCTGTCTTTAAATTAAAAAAAAATACCAAAATCTATATGATTTTCTTGAGCATATTAATCAGAATAACAATAATGAGTGACAAGAAAAGTATCATATACAGTGAGTCAGTGAAATATTCAACTACATGTATCGAAATGAATTGACCTGTAAATGTTTAAGATGGACCTGTAAATGTTTAAGATGCTTTCTTTATAATGGGACCTAGGTGGGATCTGCTATCAAGGAATATTTCTGTAAATAGAAAAATATTTTTTCCCCTGCAGGGTGGGGAGGTTTTGAAATTGTAACCTGACGCTAGTCATAGAATCAGTTTGGTATGACCTTAATGCAAGGTGATAGTAAATTGAAATTGTGGCAAAATTGAATATTTTTCACATTTCAGCCGAGGAGTATTGAAGAACCTTATAGACGTTTTAGGCTGCCGATGCTTTGGTCTTTTCCGTCCCAGCAAGATGAACTGGTATAACCAGTACGACATTCCTGGAGAAGAGACCGCCAGTACAAGAATGCCGCTCAATGTCCACAGAGATAACTACCAATTTGTTTGAAAGTAGATGTATTTCAATATAGGAACAAATTCTACTGTGATAGTAGCAACCTAGTGTGTGACCAAAGATCAAATACCTGTATGCTTGTGTAGACCTGTACCTTTCTGATAGTTGAACACCAAATTCTGTTTCCAGAAACTGTAGTATAATCATTGCTCTTAAATTAAATTTGAGCATGTTTGTAAAGTTGTTTACATGATTCACAAACAATCTGATGATAGTAAACTGTCCAGAACAAGAAGAAAACTGTGCCTGTCATCAGCCATGCACTCTTTGACTTTTTGTTATTTTTGAAAACGAATCATTGTTTCTCTGGATTAGCCGAATAGCTGCCATTGAATTATATTGTTCTTGTAGCTGTTTTCGCTAATATTCACTGTTATTGTTGTTAACAGTGTTTTATAGTAATCATGTGTTTGAGTGTTTTAGTGTGTTTTTTATTTGATGTCTGAATATTTTTCACACATTATATTGTAGGATGTGTAATTAAATTTGTTTTGATATACATGTATGTATTTGTCATTCATCAATTGTAACGGGTACCAGTAATCGATTTCCCTTATGCCATACATACTCGCCCCACATTGGAAGCTTCCTCTTCAGGCACTAGGGAAATGAATGTTAATAATCAATGGAAAAAATGTGCAACAATACATGTTATATACAATTGTAAAGTTCCCACACTTTTCTTACAGTGTCTGTGAAATGTTTGCTCTTTTTATTTAACAAACTGGGTTATGAACAACTATTATTTGAAAGAATTATTTGAAAGAACCCAGGCACTGCCCATTTTTACATACAGATTAAAGTTTAGTAGAATTGTAGCATATATTGAACTAAATAGTTATTTATCTATAGTCATACTAAAACATAAAAACATGACAAAGTAGCTTTATATTATAATGTACATGTATATAAAAATGAAATCCAACTGGTGTTATAAAACTTAAAAGAAACATATAATTATATTGTGATTAAAACTCATCCTTGCTTTGCTTAAAATAAGGTCACATTTTCATGCATTTTACGCTGAATGAACTGTGTACATTGTACATTTCATTTCTGAGTTTCTATTATCATTTAAATGATATCACGATAAACTTTTTTTACATAAACAATTATTTGTTTTTAACTTTTGACTTGACACAACAAAATTGCTTTATTATAGTGAATTCTGTGTTTCATAAGTTTGATCATCATAGTCTTTTAATACTGTATTCACAATGTACAGCTACAGTTTCCACATCCTATCATGTTCATTTTGTGCTCATCCTATATATTTAATGCAAGAGCTTCTTCTCATTCAATGCATTTTTATATACAACATGCAACCAACTGCATACCTTCAGTATATTACTACCTAGTTTAGAGGAAACCTGTTTCACTTTAGTATTGTTTTTGTATTCCTTTACTAGAATTGTTTGATGTATTTAGTACATGGACTTTGTTGAATAGTGTTAATTATTATCTTTTTGTAATCTTCTTACTAAATAAAGCTGCTCTGAACTTTTGACTTTATTCAGTATTTTTAGGCATGTACCACATTTCAGCAGATCAATCAGCAGAGAAAAAAACAAACTTTCTGTCAATGAATATGATACTTATTCTGAATATGAGGAAAAGATTACATTTTAGCTAGATATACCATGCCTCAGGTAAAGTTCCATAAAGTAATGCTCTTTTGACATAACATAGAGCTGATTTTTTTGTAATCTCGGCCACAGTTTTTGTGGAAGGATATTGTTTCGACGTCATCGTCCATCACTCTGTCTGGAGCCACTTGGTAAATAAGTAGACCCGTGTATAATCAAAGTATTTGTAAACAATAGTGTGATGTCACATCAGAAGAGTAATTCCCTTTAATTTATGAAATACATGACAAATTTACACAGAAATCATACAATAATATAACTCTGATGAAAATTAACCTTGCAGAGGTATGCTTAAATTGCAGCCTTGAACTCTTTTTTAATGAGTCATGCGGTGGGGGATATAAGATTCTCGAATTCATAATATAATATTTACACCTCAACTTCCATTCCTTAAATGAACTGCTTTTCGGCAATTGCGTTTATCAATCGATGAACGCAACATCTTCGGATATGTTTGGATCACAATTCATCGCATAACAATATACATGAAAGTTGTTGATCTTGGATATTGTTTGTATTGTGTCAGCAGATCCCATATAATATGAATCAACTTTTTAGAAAGTGTTAATTTATTATATTTTAAATGTATTGTTGCCATAAGTGCTTCAATTTTACGTTTAAAACTGATTTCAAATGGTTGATCTTTTCCTGCGTTATTGTGACGTCATTTGAAAAAATATTTCCGGTTACAGTTGGGTCGTTCTATTTACAGAATGGGTAAGAAAGGATTACTGAAATGTTTTCTTAAATGAAATGAAGTAGTTTTTTGATAACTTTTGAATGAAATAATGAACTATTGGTGTAAATATAAGTAATGAATTGCAGGGTTGATGTCATTATCGGGGATATGAACGCAATTTGGCTGGTCAAAGTTTGCGTGGAGTCCGAAGGACTCCACACACTTTGACCAGCCCAATTGCATTCATACCCCGATAATGACATCAACCCCGCAATTCATTCCTTAAATAGTACCGAAAAGGATTTCATTTACACTACAGTTATTTGATTTATAAGCCTTGTGAGGTATTGACTTCAAACTTCATTTACAAATAGATCATACTGAGGATAAGTGCAGTGCCTAGGAAACTTAACTCTGGCTATGATATTTTTAGTTATTGCCCTTAGTTTAATTTCATACTTCACTTTTGTCTGTCAGAAGCAGAAGTCCAAGACGGAGGTGTTGACTTCAAACTTCATTTACAAAGACATCCTATTAAGGAGAGGTGCACAGGAACCATAACTTTAAATGTGGTATTTTTTTAAGTTATTGCCCTTTGTCCATTTTCATACTAATGTTTTGTCATGAGCATTAGTCTTTATGAGATATTGATTTTAAGCTTTATACTTATTGATGAGAAGTGTACAGGAAATAAAACTTTATTTTTTCATAACCGTTTATTGGTGCATATGGTTTTAAAGCAAATTTAGTTCAACAATAGCGCAGCTCTCCCCAATGATCAACACATCCAATGTTATTTTGGTCAACAGTCATGTTCAACCAATCATTTGCTTTAAATAGAGGTAGAAGTAAGGATAATACATCTGCAATGAAAAAAAACAAGCTCCTGTTGAGTGATGTAGATGATGAAGGACTAATTTTGTGACTAAAATTTATTTACACTTGTATGTCAACTCAACAAATTACATAAGCTCTCGATGTGTGATTGTAATTCTTGTCTTAAATATCTCAAGTTAAATACAGAAAAACATTCGTACATTCATTAACACAAAACTGTGAAAACAACAGAGCCAGGAAGCGAACGCCAATTGTTTCTGGGTTTTTGACTGTCAATCAAGAAGCATAATTTAATTATTTAAGCAAGAGTTATTGACCTTGCTATACATGTGTGTATTGCCTCTAGCAACAGGTGTTCCAAGTTTCAACTTAAGTTAATAGTTTTTGAACGCGTCTGCCAACAACGTCCCCAAGGTGATAAGAATGTTGAAAGAATGGTGAGCTAAAAAAATATTAAAGTGGTTTGATGCATCATCATTTTCATATCAACCCATATCACACAAAGTTTAGACTATTTACACAATTGCATATTTAATCGCACCAAACTTTCATTTAAATAATTTTGAAGTTAATTTTTTATCACTGTCAAACCACAGTCGTAAATGCAAATTGTCTCCTTGTACACTGTTTCTGGCATGGGACCCCAGGGGCATTTTGAATTGTCTCATCATATTCAGCAAAAGTTATTTTCAAGACTTTACATTGGCCCTTTTCTTTCCTTTCTGAAATTAACAAATGAACATTTTTCATCTGGAATATTGTAAAAATGTACTGGTAGTTTTTCCAACTTTTTCATCAATTAAAAATATATGTTCATGATGAGTGTTAAATTAGCACAAAAAGAAATCAGATTATTTATCCATTGCAAGATAAAAAGAGTTTCACTTAAAATTAAAGATAAGGTCTCCAAAAAATATTCTGACGGAATTGAAGAGAATGATAACATGTTTCAACTAAGCAAACCAAAATCATCTCGACACGGCGATACCTGGGCCTGTTTTATCTTTTTCTTCAGTTTATCAACATCAACTTCACTGGTGCTGGATTTTGCCTGCTTTGGCTCTGTTGGTTTTTCTTCTGGCGGAATGAAAGCCTTAGCCCGCTCCTTCTGTTTCTTCTCACAGCTCTCATGTTCCTTCGCCTGTTGTCACATTTACATAGAAGTCAAAATTTTACTCATTTAGAGCTATTGATTCAAAACAAGACATTACATTACAATTAAACAGTTTTTGTTCAAATGCTTTATTTTGGTTTAAGTTATATGTGATTAATTTTACTACAGTAATCATACTAAGAAAAAAGGCCATCAAGATCCTAATTTTCAGAGATCTAATCACTCATCAAATTTACATACCCGTTTTTGTGCTCTTTTCCTAGCCTTCTTCTCATCGTCCTTCAGGAAATACTCGCCTGTCTCCAGCTCTTTGTCAACCTGCAGCAGAATGTGTATGGCTACAACTGAATTCATTGTACCTACTTTGCTTCTCAATATACAATAGAATTAGGACTGCGTTTAATTCCATGAGGTCATTTTACAGACACAAACAGGAACATTTTCTGTATACTTTAACAATTAACAAGAGCACAATGTAACGAATACCAACACTTGTCTATTGCTTTGCATTCAAAATTACCATAGCTCAAAATTGATTAAAACCAGAGTTACCGGTATGGGTTTGAAAGTACATGTGAGAATATGTCTTTAGAATATGTCTTTCGTCTTTAGCATATGTGTAACTAGTTCCATGAATAGTTCCATAAACAGTTTTTGAGGTATGATAAAGGTCAGTTTATTAAAGTTATGATCAAGGCTCAAGTTGTTGCATGCAGATGGCAGATGCTGACAACAATGTTAAGGCTATGACAACATCTACACCTGTTTTCTTCCAAAAACAGACAAGCTAAAATAGGAAAAGTATGTATATATATATGTTGTTGCTTATTTCATTAGTGATCGAAAAAATATAACCAGTGTAATCTTATTTATTTTCATTATTGACTGAAAAGTATATCAAGTATAATTCTGTACCTTGCTCTCTGGCTGAGGAGGTGGGAAGGGTGTGTATGTCTTCTTTGTCCGTTTCTTTGTTGGCTGTTTACGTCTACTGATATTCTTGGATTTGAACTTGGGCAGAAATCTCTCCCAGCTCTCGTCTTTCAGCTGTGGATCTTTGGCAAGCTCCCGCTTTATCATCAACGTCTGCATAAAAATAAGTTTATTTCCTCTGTCTCATCAATAGTGAATTAACATAGTGAACATGAATATGAAAACTTTAAGCAAAACAATATAGTATGCTAACATTACAATATTGATGATTAAAATAAATCAAACCTACTTAAATGTTATCCCCCTCAGTTTTCAATCCAAAATTTTGGTCACAATATTTATACCAGGGCTTCTACCAGTTTGAAACCTAAATTGGTCAGGGCGCGCATCAATTGAATAATTTGAATGTGATCATCAACAGAATTTTTACATTTGATAGGAATGTGCATATGTTATCTTCAAATAAGGTAAACATTTCATCAACTTCTGACTTAAAACAAAGGGTTTCTGACATTGAAACTGTTTGTAAAAGTGCCTTAAAGGGATTTCATGAGCATTGCACTACCAAACGAGAGAAAAACTTATAAGGAGGTCTAAATAACGATTAACTGATATAGTTTCTTGATATTATATGATGAAAAAACAAACAATAAGATACAACATAAATATAATATGGGCAGATAACAGTCTTTTAAGTAAATTCTTATTTTTACTTCACGAAGCCATGACATGAAAAGTGTTCCATGTCGAAAGAGGTGGTTGTTAAAAACTGCACATAAATAGGCTTCCAAGCAGTGTTTTTAGATGAAATATTTATCAATTTTCACAATATATGACCAATCATGTAGTGTATTTTATATTGTTTACATTAATAATTGGAGGAAAAATTTTTACCAACAGCTCTTGTATAATTCTAGATCTTTCTCTTTTCTATAATTATAGATTAAAATTGATACAGATTCTGTTTTTATTGTTTTGTGAGTCATCCCATGTAATTAAAACCATTAATGCTGGGAAATGACCATCATTTTGTGCATTTCTTGATATATTTTTTTATGAGAAAACAATTAAAACTAATGATGAAATCCACATTGTAACTCATTACCAACAGTACCATGACGATGTCATTCAGAAAATGAAGAACTTACCTTTATGTTATATATAGGGTGGACATTCTTCATCGTATCGATCACAATATTACGAACCTGAAAATTAAACCTGCAGTTAACATAAATGATTAAATATAATCTGTTCATACATGCAGAAAACATTTAGCCATTTATACACATATATAAAATTATAACTCATCAAAATCGAGGGAAAAAATGGAAGCAAAAATGACATAAATATTTACAACAATCAGTGTTTTATTTGTTACATTATATATTGTCCCTGTTGGAATCATCAGTAACATTCTTACTTTTACAACCACACATTAACATCTGGTGTATTTTTCATTGAATACCAGTACCTCTTTAATTCCCCTGTAGGATCCAAGAGTTGATACAGTGTTACCCTGCACCAACACGTAGCAGTTTGTCAACAACTCTATTGCCTGTAATCATAATTGGTTATAAATTCAGAGAATTTCAATGTGTTCAAAACAAACCATTAGTTATTTAAGTTTTATAGAAATATTTGTACAGTTATTTTCTAGTTTGTCATTATTTAGTCTACTATAATGCTCTTGGTTAAAAGGAGTAAAGGTCACATCAGCTCTGAATTCCACATACTGCTTCTTAAACTGCATTGTTCAGAAACAGTTTTATGCCCAATTACTTTTAATGTTGATCCATTTGGTCCAATAAGTCTCTGCCTGCGCTTGACAAATCTGTCTCCGTTCCGTACAAGGCTGCCAATCTTAATTATATCACAGAAAACATCATCCTCCAGCACCCTCACGGCCTGAAAATTGTAAGAATACCTTTACAAGTAACATCAACTTATTTTTAATCCATTAAACATGTAACCAAACATATGAATTATAAAATACATCTGAAATATTTTCCGTGAAAAATAGCAAAATGCTTATTGTTCAGGACATTTAATATTACAATAAACTACAGAATGCAAATAACTTTGAACTGCATACCAGCATGAAACTGATTTGCAATAATAACAGAGTAAACTGTTGAACATATTATCATTGTAAAGCAATTGACATCAAACTTTGTATTCCTCTTCTCGTTACCTGCTCGTAAGGGACACTTCTTGCCAATAGTTTAATGAGATCTCGAGCCTTGATAATCACATATGGATCCCATGTCTTCCGAGTTGTGCCCACTGTCATAGATCCCTCTACCAGGTCCAGCTCAGCCTTTAAATTCTGAAAAATGAGTATACTTTACAAAATGAAATTGTTGATAAGAAGGAGCTTTCATGTATATTGTGTAGATATACAAGAAAGTCATGTTCAGTACAACAATTCAATACTTTATTTATCCCTATATAAACACCATTTTCCGAAAACAATAAGGAATCTTACATGATCTGAAAGAGTCTTCTTAACAAGTGGCCAACATTCCTTCAAGTATTTTTCTCTGTATTTTGGAAATAGTGTAGCAAAGGAACTTTCTGCCAACACGCCATGTGGATTATCCTCCTTTGAAATACCAGGATCCTTCCATCCATCAGGCACAACTAACAAATCTTCTTCTTTAGTTGATTTGTCCATTTTTCTAATTGAAGCAAAGCTGAAACAGTAAATTTGAGGTTTTATATATGAAATGATATAATATTTGTATATCATAAATTTATGTTAAAATTTCAAAATCAACATTAATTTATCCCATGTAAAGCATTGCTACAAGAGGGAAATATGTCTTGCTTTCAACTAGTGCAGAGTCATAGAGATCTTTGTCGTTCAGTGCTATTCTCATGCCAACTGACCTACTCAAGGTGCGTGAGGTATTTTTACAATATTTGAAAGTCTTTCCAATGGCGCAGTCAAACGTCAATGTCAGCTTTTTTTGATAACCTTTCTCTGAATGGGTTTCTTTT
Organism: Mya arenaria; assembly: GCF_026914265.1. Taxonomy (NCBI): domain Eukaryota; kingdom Metazoa; phylum Mollusca; class Bivalvia; order Myida; family Myidae; genus Mya; species Mya arenaria. The sequence continues at coordinate 67,085,012 of NC_069125.1, read as the reverse complement.
TAATAAGTATATTGTTCACAAGGTTTCTATCCAAACATTATCAAGAATTATATGCAAATAATGTATTAGATATGTAATACTAAAATGTAAAAAGCTGTTGATTGTTTTTTTGTTATAATTTTGATTTGGAAATTGTCAAGTTCGGCCAGTCTTTAATACCCAACCGGAATTCTGAAGACTTCGGAGCCATTTCCAGACTACTACGGAAATTTCCGTTGGTTCAGAATTCGTCAAATCTGGCCAATCTTCTATACACAACCTCATATGCAAAATAGAGTTACGCAACTTGTCATTTAGCGGTTACATGGTAAAGTATGATTTTTACATTAAGTAATCTATTTCAAGCATCAAATGCTCCTCTAAAAATAATTTCCATATTTATCAAACCACCTCTTTTTTTCAACAATTCATGTTTAACTTTAGTAATTAAATGAATCAATTTTTTTTAACATCTTTTATTCTAGACTACCTTCCACATTAGCTAAAATAATGAGCGATCAGGGATATTTTTTTATTATTATTAACATTTCTTATGTATCCCTGTAACGCTACAACTCTCTACCAGCGAGAAAGAATATATAGTATTATGCCTAAATGTTGAATAATAATGACCAAATTGTTCAATATATACCCGACATAGTCTAAAATAATAGACGGGGGGGGGGGGATATTGAAATTGTATTCAAGATATTTTATGTTTAAAATGGATAATTTGGACTAATACCCAACAGTGATCTAAACTGGATTGAATTTGTCCTAGTTTGGACTTCAACAAAAGAAGTTGGGTACTTTGAACATTTCCGAAACTTGGAAGTGAACAAAAATTCACTGCTCAAAGGGTGGGATTTAGAACTCAAACTGTGCAGTTTGTTGAAATCCCATATGTGTCACCTATCCAAATATCAGAATATCCGAAAATAAGAGCAATTCATATGGACATCATTATTCTATTATCTTCTTAGTTTCGTGACTTATAAAGCAGACGCGAATAAAAACAACATGACTGATCAATATACTAAAGTAAAATATACTATATACCATCAGGAATATAAGTTGTTATTCGTTAAACATGTGTTGATATCTCGCAGCGTAGCAGACAACAATTTTCACAATTAAAGACGAGAAGCTCTGAGGCACCCAATGGTTTTAATTATAAAAAGCAACTTGTTCCTTTCCACAGGAGTTAGGTTTAGTCCAAATAAATGTACGTGATAAAACTGGTGAAGATATACCGTATCGCACACAAACCTTTACACGCCGGGTAATCATTGGAGCCATAACATTTTGTTATGTGTTGAAAATGCTCCAACGCGTCTTCCGTTATAGTGCCAATGAGTGGAATATGGATGTAAACAGTGAGTATGGTTTCTTATTTTTCATTTTTAGAGGTTTATACCAGTAAATTAAAAAAATTGGAGAATGTAGTTCCACATAGGAATGGCCATGAGTTGTTCTAAAGGTAAAAGTTCTGAATAAAATTTAATATCTGATCGTCTAGAACTTGCATAACTTGCTAGACGTAAGTGTTGACAACGTAAAAATCTGGATTTTCGTGAGAATTGTTCACATACCTTATGTTTAAGTATCTTCTTTACATGTGTGTGGCTTTTTTATTGACAAAAGGTTGCCGCGTTACAAATTTTAGAACTTTATTTGTTATACTTGCTGCACTATGCTCGATTTTCTGAACGTTGTGGTGCCAATGAATAGGTTGTGGTGCTCATGAATAGTAATTTATTAGGAAACGAATTGGGTTATGCAAGTTCTAGACGATCAGATATTAAATTTTATTCAGAACTTTTACCTTTAGAACAACTCATGGCCATTCCTATGTGGAACTACATTCTCCTTTTTTTTAAATTTACTGGTATAAACCTCTAAAAATGAAAAATAAGAAACCATACTCACTGTTTACATCCATATTCCACTCATTGGCACTATAACGGAAGACGCGTTGGAGCATTTTCAACACATAACAAAATGTTATGGCTCCAATAAATGCCGCCGTGCCATAGACATCCCATGTATGCATCCGGCCGTTCTCAACAAGCGCGCCCAAAGCATGCGATGTATGCTACCATTCTGCAGGAAAACCGCCACATTACATTAAAAATACTCCAAACAGTTGTCATAAAAACTATATAAATATTTAACATATTGTCTTCGTGTATCAATTTGATGTTATAGGTAATCAGTTCCAATATACTTCAGTAAAATATTGTAAGTTTTGAGTGCCTTTTTGAAACTTAAATTGCCCTTGTTTTACATTCCTTAATACCAGAGGGAAGCGCTTTCCACTATCTTAATTGCAGCTGCTGTCTGAAAGCTTCTTCTTTTAACGTTTCACGTGTCAGAACGACCTTGTTCATAGTGTTCATATGCGACGATGCTACAGAGTAAGCCTTGCGTATTATTTGGAAGAAGGCGAAGAAAAGGGTGACCTACGGGTCGGGCTCCATACGAAATATGCAAATATGTTGTCAAAAATCCACCCCTTGTCCAATTACGGTTTATAAGTCGGGGTCAGAAGTGAAAAACAACCGAGTCCATTTCTACGGTGATTATCTTCTGCTGCCTGAAGTCCCAAATTAATGTTCCCGCCGATGTAACATTAAATTTTTACCCCTTGAGACATTGGTAAACGTTGGAATTTGACTTAGACAACATTTAATTTTTGATTAGAACAATTGTTGAAGACTGATCAGTGTTACTTTTTGATAAGTACTGGGGTCAATTTTCAGAGGTTAATACAGTCTAAAATAAACGTCAGAGATCGACACTCTGTTGAAGGAAAACAAATGGGTGTCTAGTTCCAGAAAAAACGATGCATGACTTCCGCTAGCCAGTGCTAGCTGATTGGCTAGCTTCCTTGTTATAAATAATAAGCTTTCAAGAAATGCCAAATATATACATCACATTGACTGAATATATATTATATATATATATATATATATATATATATATATATATATATATATATATATATATATATATATATATATATATATATATATATATATATAGGTGCTTCTTCTTCTTCTTCTTCTTCTTCTTCTTCTGCTTCTGCTTCTTCTTCTTCTTCTGCATCTTCTTCTTCTTCTTGCTAGCTGATGGCCATGGGGCATGTTGGCATGTTGTATGTGAGTACTTCGCTTAAAAAGTGTACTTCTATCAGGTTATGAGGAGATATTTTAGCGACTGCTGGATTTTGATTCCGACTAGATCTGATCCAATCCCATATATGTTAATAGTAAAACTAGAAAAGGAGAGGGCTCATGTGGAAGAATCATCACCATCATCATCATCATCAGCAGCAGCAGCAACAACAACAACAACAACAGCATCAGCCACAACATCATCATCATCATCATCATCATCATCACCCAAAGTTACAAAAGTACAAACATGTAGTATCAACCGCTATAGCTGCACCAATATACCAGCTGTACTACTAAGACTTGCTGACCAAGTGTATATATTTATTTCATATACAATATAAGGTATTTTGTTCTTTTTGGTGGGGTCACTTTTTTACAGATGCGATTGGAAAGGAGTCATTTTTTTTTCTAAAAAATAATGACCGGGGGTCTTGATTCTATGGGGTCAAGATATTTACTTACCGTGACTGGCCATGAAGCTCCGAATCCAGCTCAACACTGTACCCTTGTATGAACATCATTATGTACATGTATGTGTGTGTTTGATGTTGTACTGGCTTAGCTTTAGAATAACGCCCAAAATTCAGTCATTTCATTTTCGGTATCTTCCACAAACTGAGTACAAATGTTGTCAGGACCGGAGACTATAGCACACCGACCTGGAGTGATGTTGAATTCGGATGCATGCCAAGATGTGAGACCGACCTGACAAACACACTGTCCAGGTAACGTCACGTTTGTGAAACCTTTAAGGGACTCGCTCATATTTTTTAACAAGAAAAAGAGTTTTCCCGGTATTGAATATGAAAACACTTAATTTTATCATTATTTTACTCTATATGATATCAAAATTGCCCAAAAGTACAGTTATATTGTAGAAAAGTATTTTGGTTTAAGTGGGGTGTGATATACAAGTTAAAACGATTTCATGAAATGTTTTAAAAACTATTTTAGAAATGTTTCAAATAAACATTCTTAAAATGTTGTATTTAAATGTTTGTACCACGTGCGTTTGTATGGCTTTAAAATGTTGCAAAACATTGAATCAAAACATCGGTAGCTTTTGTTGACCCTTATATGCACAATCTTATTCTGAGTTCACTCGTGTTGTACAAACTACTACCAAAAAAGACACGAGGTAAAAGTCATACTGTACATAGTTGAACCTGCCCTTAGGTAAAATGTGAAAGTTTTGTATTAGTGCCAATGGAGTTCAGCCAACTCAAATTGCAAATATTTAGTCTTGTTCTGTTTGTTTGTTTTGTTTCTCTAGCCATGGCGAAAATGATTTTAAAGTCGTTTAGGCGTAAAAAAAATAATTGTTTGCACTAACCAGACCGACCCTATTTTTTTACCCCTATCGACCCCACACTTTTTTGCCGAAGTGAGTATTTTTGTTCGTAATTTCCTAAAAAATGTTAATTAATGAGTGAACATGTTAAAATTTGACCAATTTATTCGGAAAACTTTCTACAATAGCAATACACCCTGACATAGACCAGAAATACGGGTTCTCGACAAAACAATTGCCTACCTAGCGACCCTATTTTTGGTAATGTAAGTGGAAACAAAGATTTTTTTGGCCTTATTAAATATCAAATAAGATTTATCATTTTGTCGGAACTCGAATTATTGTGTTGTATAAAAAGCATCTGTTTATCCTAAGTGGGCATACTAAGTTAAGAACATTTGCGTTACTGAACACGTGTATATAGATTTCTATTCATAATATATAATTATATATCGGCTACGTGAATGAATAAATTATGTATTAGTTAATTATTCGTGGACACTGCATGACGTGTGTACTTTTTAAACTATTCCGATATACCTTTTTAGTGGCGGGATATTATTGCAAATGGTGTGACGTCAATATTTTTGTTATGCCGTCAAACCAAAAGTTAATATGTATAATCTGCCACAAACCGAAAGTTATTAGCATAATCGTGGTCCCCTACCTCATCTCTTTACTAAAAAATGAAGCTGGGCACCAAACTCATATAATGAGTAATGAATGGCGTATTTATTATACCAGCAGGTTTACACCAGTTTCAACCAGTTTCTTGTAACAGCAGAGATCATAACAGACACGAACAAGAAAAAACAAACGAACGTGAGTACAGTTTTTAAGATTAACTATTCGCTCGGAAAATAATTGTGCCGTTTAAACTCATTGTCTTCAGTTCAGTAATAAATCGACCTATTTTTAATTTCTACAACATCTAACATGCTGATGTCATGGTCAGAGTAAGGTCCGTAGTATTGCATCATACACCTAAAGTATGTATGTTTTTCAAGAAAATATTAATTTATTTGTTGAAAGAATGATTCATAGTTGCTGGGACCAACAGTCAGTTTATTCCTGTCAAATTGAAATCTTGACCTGATTTTCGTTAATTACTCTAAGGTTAGATTTGATAATCCTTCGCCTTTTTCCGATATTCATGGTATGTTCGGATCTCGTGTGACGTGAACACAATGTCATACCATGTTCAGTGTTAACGCAGTAACGTTATTCATATATATATTATACTAATATAAATACACTGTAAAAGGCTAAGTAGAGGTGTGCCAATTCGTTATCAATTTGTAAAAAAACAAAACGAATTGAAGTGTTCGCCACATTTCCAAAATTAACTAGAAAATAGTTAAGTAAAGTATAGGTGTGCCAATTCGTTATAAATTTGTATTAAAAAAACCCCACGAATTGATGTATTCGCCACGTTTTTAAAATTAACTAGAAACTGACGTCTCCCGTTTACGGCAGCATATGTTCAAAAAAATATTAAAAGTTCAAGGATTAGGTCTACACAATGGCGATATCTCGGCGAGTACTGCCAAACATTAAACCCCACAACTCAGTATATTGTTATTTTTCCTATCAAGTTTCATGACGTAAGCTCTTACTTATTGAGAAAGAAGTGAGAGAAATTCCTAGCTGTATTTGCCGTGTTTTTAATATTAAGTCAAGGTTCATAACTATACTAATACAAATACAGTAGGCGGTCACACGCTATACCACAAGTGCACATTCTCATTCATCAGAGGTTTGATAATGATAAATTTAACGCATAGCGCCATCACTCTGGTGTACGAGAATGACTCTCACATGCTGGTTAATATTTCTGTAGTTCCATCATTCTGGCCATCATACTTTTTTTGACACGCGCGACACTAGAGTTCATTCAAAGATTGTCAAAAAATCACAAACGGTCATTGGGCATACCAGTATATTTGTTGGGCGAAGCAACACAAAACCCATGTGCAACTTATTAAACCCAAGTAGCTGATTGTATTAACTTTGATAAGTTGTCCACATGTGATCTTTAGCCTAGCTTGCACATTTAATTTGGTAATAGTCACACTTAATTATTGACCAATGAATTAACGTTTTGGCTAACTTTACAAATAGTTTGACCAATCCAATGATTTTAACCAGTTATATAAATTTGGTTGCATGTGCAAAATTCATACTTGGTTTACATTCATGTGACTTAAATTGGGTCCATATACTAGATTGCATGCTTCGTTGGACACACAGTCAAATAACTGATCTGTGTGTTGCAGCCCAACCTTAATCGAATGTTATATAACTGCCTCACTCGTTTACAAATGTTCAATGCTCTGTTTCACTGATTAAAGGGCATAGACTCCAGATGATACAATTGCAAGAAATGTCAAAAACATGCATAAAATTGATTACTGCTGCACCACGTTGATTCCGACACATGTTTCTCCCACCTCAGATAAGTAGATCCAATAATTTTACCATGCTAGAAATTCTTATCTTGCCCACGGGCGAAGATAAAATGCCCGTATGGAATTTCTTTTCAATGCTCACCACATTGTAATTACCTCCCTCGTTAATGACTGTCGTCTGTAGCATCATGGAAACATTTTCTTGTGGCAATATTTAGAACGCTTGTTAATTATTTCTCGCTTCAAATGTCACCATAAAACAGTTTTCACGCACCTTTCAAGAAATAATGCTTCACTCTCTTTGGACTATTTAAAGACCGATTTGACTATACACATCATCCGAATCATTGCGCGCATATCCATGACAACCACGAATTATCGCATATCCATGCGCAATTATTTTCACTAAGCACAAAAGAGTTCCAGCAAAAAATACATTTTTACTTAACTTTGTTTAACTGAGGTGGGAGAAAAAGCATCTACCATAGCCGCTCGTGTAAGATAGGTTCATCCCGACCCTCGCGCAGGGTGTTTTGCGGTAAACCTCGTTTCAGCAAAACACCCTACGCTCGGATCGGGATGAACCTATCTTACACTCTCGGCCATGGAAGATACTTATAATCTTTCGCATTTTTTGCGCATTTTTCCAATTCAAAATTACTGGGTTTATCTACCACGTAAATCCAAGTAAATTAAAATAGCTTCGGTTTGTTTATCAGTACTAAACACCTGAATTTCACAAGGTAAATGTACACACTATAAGCTGGAAAACTATTATACGCTATTTTTAAACGGGTAAACTCAGCTGAGACCGCGACGAATTATTATTTTAATCATGTAAAATGATGTATTATCGGCCCCATACAAAATCGTATTGGAAATTCTAGGCTTGTTTTGAGAAAATACTGTCTGCCGATTTTGACCATCTGGTGTCTAGTCCCTTTAATGTATTTGTTCTTCGAGTTTAGATTAAAATTTCTATAATAAATGAAGCGTTTGATCGTCAATCAAGTTGCGGTTGATGCTATTATCATATTTGTACCATGGAGCTGCGGCGGGCGTCTAGATTCGGATAGAAATCTGGAGGTGGCAGACGATCCCCTATAGGTGGGATCTGACATTGCTTATCATTGGAACTTAGTGATGGTCTCCGAAAAGATCGATCATATGAACTTATGAATCATGCTGAAATTGTATATCATATTTTTGTTTCAGTGCACATAACAGAAGATGATTTTTGCACTAGAGACAATACAACGCTATCTGTTCTACATGCTGGATGAAAAAGGTGACTCATGTCAAACAAGAATGTAGGCAGTTCAAAGTGCTTCCGAAAAGCTATATATTTTGACAATTACTCAGTGAACAACAGCGAAATGTATCTGGATATAGACGAACTGCGTGACAGGGAAAGACTTGTGAACAATTATTCTGTGAACAGTTTTATATCGTCAAACAACGAGCTTGTGGTGACGAGAACGTACGACGGGCGACGATATTCCACCATGCTCTTTAAGCCCACCGATCGGAACCAAGTGGACATAGTGGTCACCAAAGGCAACGTTCATGAAGGAAATGAAGACATTTCAGCTAAGAGGACGTCGAATGATGAGAGACAAGTCTATTCCATTCGTGCGCGGTTGCTGGTTGGTCTGGTGTTCTTCATGTTGATGGTTATGTTGGTTGTGTTGGTCGTGTGCCTTGTACTCGGTACACCGTCCATAAGCTCAACAAATGGCAGAGGCGATGTCTCTGAATTACCCGTGTTCAATGATATTGGACTGTCAGTGCTACAGCAGAACGGGACCCATAGGGAAAACGGAGCGTATTTTCAATACAATTCTACGAACAATGCTTTATTTCCCACTGTTATTAATGCCACCGCAGGTGATTAATCTGCTGCTTTAATGTGATTGGTAGGCTGCTGGTGGCGTGATATATGCATGTTGTATGTGCCTCGAAATGGATCGGTTTGGTCTAGACTTAATTATGTTGCAACTTTTGACCATGATATTTACTACATTTAGACTTCATATATTTTCCTAAATTAGATATATTCTAATGGATGGGTTTTACCATGTTGCTTCTTCTATGCATTATATGCGTGTGCTTTTAACACAGTGAAAAGTGAATTTGGAACCTAATCCCATAGCACCATGTCATGTAGAATCATCGCATGGTAAATGTTCTGGCGTAATGTCGTTTAGGAAATATACTGTTATTCATGCTGTTTTGTGTGATTAATGCAAGCATATGTTGCTAAATTATTTACAGTTACGAGTCTGTTATTACTAGCACTCTTAGATTGTTCTTTCTCACAACATTATTAATTTAACCAGTGGTTAAAATATGTAAAAAAGGGAAATCTTTCCAAAAATAGAACAAACAATGTAGTTATTATTTCTCATGGTTAGGGTGATTACCTTAAATATTTGTATTATAGGACCGTTTATTTTTGCCGTTCACGTGCTCGTTTACGGATATATACCTATATTCGATTTTTGATTGTGCCACTGTACTTTTGGAGTACAACACATAGGGTACACTTTATCAATATACTCGAAATAGGGTTATTTTTGCTGATTCCAAGACTTGGTTGAAGTATACGTTTTTCCTATTGTTGTTTTTTGTTGTTGTTGATGCTGTTGTTGTTGACGATGCTTTCTAAGAAAGCGTTGTATGTGTTTGGCGGTTTTGTGGTTATGAGACTGTTGCTTCACGTTTAATGATATGTTCTAAATTATTTATAATGTCGAATCGGTGTGTGTAAATTGACGGGGCCAATTCCTTGTCCATTCGGTTAGTGGTAGGTCAGTGACTGGGTCCCTGACTTTCTTGTTTTGTTTCCATTATTTCCAAGTCATTTGTTTATGTATTGCTTTCTAGCCAACTGTGAATCTCTTTATTTTACATAGTTTGACAATACTATTTTTAACGGTCTCAAGATATTTTGTTGAGCAATTTCATCGTCTGCAATACTTGACATATTTTACTCTTTTTTCTTGTATTACTTATTGTCAAAATTCTTCATATAAACATTCGTCAAAGAACAAATGCGCATTTTACTTGCACTTAACCATTTTTACTGTGATTGACCAAATGAATGTTTTACATGATTTACATTTTATGTTTATGCTGTATATATAATTATGGTATTTCTGTTTTGTTTTTGTTCCAATATTTAGGAGAGTTCATTTGTTGATTGTAACAAAATTGCACATCAATGGTGTTACTTGACATATCAAACCAATAGGTAATGCTGTGGTGTCTATGTTAGCAAGAAATCCATATTGTTTATAATCTTACAGAACACTGCCTTTTTCTATTAAAATGTTCTGCCATTGACTTCATAATCATCTGATGCTGCTGAATGTGTGCTTGAACTGCATTGATGTATCTTTAAGTGTTCAATCTCTTTATACACACACATCCGAATTTTAAACAATGCACAATGCAGACAATATTCCCTAGTGTACAGCGTTATATTTATATGTTCATTATTGGATAAATGAAACTTATTGTTTACTTGTAATCGTTTTATACACACAAATCCAATCTTAAACAATGCACGCACAGTGTGGACAATATCCGCAAGTGTACAATGTTATATTTATATATGTTCGTTATTTACCCTTTGATAAACATGTTGGTACCCTTGCTATAATAAAACATTCAATACATGTAGTTATGTTGACTGCTTGATGAATTTGATTAAATTGGTTATAATTATTTGTAAGATCAACAGTCATTTTGAAAAACAGATGTATACATACATACATATCATATAAAACACTGTCCAGAAGTCCTGACCATGTGATATGCGTTCGTGTAATCTGGAAGACTAACCAAACATTTTATTCTGAGAATAAGTATGTGAGCGTTTACGACTACCCGGCAGACCATTTCCGGTAATGGTATCCTGTAATGATTAACACGGTCAGATGTGAGAGCCTCGTATGTTACTCAAATGACTATGCAAATGGGTTGCATCGGTCTTGGTATTTTTTGACAGACAGACTGACTTACAGAATTGTTTATCGTCATAAACTTGTTGACATACTATAACTTTGCATTCAATGGTCTATCGAAAAAATGGTAAGGAAAGCGTTGTACATCTGGTTGAAATTGTTTATCAACTTTTTTATGTTCAGTAGGAGTAATATGTCTCTTAGTGTGTTAACTTTTATTGCGCCTGTTTTTTGTTAATACAAGTCGGGGTGTGTTGTTGGTGTCTGCGTCGTGTCGCCTGCGTCCTAGTGCCAAAACTTGGCCATAACTCTCAAACCGTTCAAGATATTTGGATGAAACTTGGTATACACATTTTGTGAGATGCAATACACACATGTACAGCAAGGGTCATACCGTTAATGATTATTTAGTTACTCCCCTTGTCTGTATGTGAAACACAACATCAAACGAAAAGGTTAACTCTGCGGCGCTCTTGTTTAATTAAAATTTGAATCCAAGTGAATATGCATGCATGTGCATTTTTATACGACAACAGTCCCAAATGGCGGCAGATACATAAATCGGGCTGTCTGTCAGTCCGTTACCCACAGTCTGATCAATAACTAAAGAGCGCTTCGTCCAACGAACTTCGAAGACAGGTTGGTTGACCCGTATTTATGTTTAGGTCAATAGAACAAAGGTGAAGATGACATCGAGCTGCACAAGAGCTTCCAATCAATAACTGAAATAGCGCTTGGGCCACGGAACCTCAAACTTAGTGATCATGTACTTCATGACTAACAAATGGCCAACAAGATAGTTTAAGGACAAGGTCAAATATTGATATACGTTCACAAAATTGCCAAGCTCCATACGAAGTTGTCTCACGCATGAAATTTGTGTTCTAAGGCTTTATGGGCAATGTCATATTTTTTAGTCAATGATGAGCAATCCCAGCAAGTTTCTAAGCAATTTTGAACCCTTCTGACCAAAGGCCGATGGCGCAGTGTACGTAAACTGTGCGTCAGTGCGGCCGAGGGTCTGTAAACGATTGCTTGTGAACTGTCTTCAGTCTAGGTTTTGATTGTATCTGAATAAACTTTGTACAGTTGTTAGATATCCATGAGAGCTGGGTTCCTTTTGAAAACCAGTCAGATCCGCAAATGCATGACTGGATAATGGCCCTTGAAATTATCCAAAAAAAAGCTTTTTTTTAGCCAATTCTAGAAATGCAGAGAAACAACCTGTTGGTTTTATGTTTATCTCTCCCTTGCTCTCATTAAAAAATGGTCAAAAATACAGTTTAAGAGGGTTGATTGATTTTTAGCTCTACTGGTCAAAGGATAGTACGATGGCGCAGTGTCCGTCTGAACACACTTGCTTGTGAACGTTTGTTCAATTTATGCCCATTGGATCATTACTGTTCACGCCTCGGGGTTCACAAGTTTTGGTATACTTAAATAGGGAAATGTTTGAAAATCTTCTTGTCTGAAACGATGAATCTATGTTTAAATTTCCATTGCCATGCATTATAAAGCCACTGCCCATTGTCATAAAGCATGCTTTGCCTCTTCTGGAACTGTCATACGTGTATTTGTTAGGTATTTTCTAATGGCAAATTACGTGTGTAATAAACCCTTTAATATAAACCCATACATTTGTCAAACAGAAACAACAATTTCGTTACAAAGTAATAAGTGTGGTTTCCAAAGTCTGAATGTTGCTTAAGAAGGTGAAGTTAGCAACACTTGACTATTTAAGTGTCATTTCTACGGTGGCAAAGAGGTAACATATGTGTGAAATATTTTGTGGCCAGGACATAATATTTCCGTCCCATAACATCGTTATCTTATAATCGTATAACTACATGCATGTAAGTCGTAGCCACGATATGGCTTTGTCGTGTTGACGAGCTTGTAAGTTGTGGGCATGACATAACGGTTTCCTGGTCACGACGTACTCGTCCTTGGAACGAGTGTGTGTATGTGTATTTCTTTAGACCTTGCGGTCAAGGATAACTCGTGAAAGTGCAAGCACTTATTTCCAACGGGGTCCTTTGTTGTTGTTTTGAAGAGTCAGGGGTGAGATACAAGTTCCGTGGGCGATACCCTAGGTTTTTTTCCCCTTGGTGCTTTTACGTGCTCGGTGAAAAACACCGATACATGAGAGTACAACTTTCCTGGGTTAAACCAGTTCTGAGTACACCACTTTTCCAAGCACTACCCTTCACCAGGGAAGGGAACTACTGTACCAACTTTTAACGTCTTTCGGTATGACGCGTCCAGGGATCGAACCCCGCACAATCCCCCGCTACGGCGTAAGCGACCTTAACCACTAGGCCATGGAGACGGAGAGTTAGTTAGTAGTGGCCACGGTTGCAGGTCCAAAAAATCACGCATGTCACTTTTATGCCATCGTACAAATCTCCAGCGTGTATAGTATAAATGCGAGAGTCACAGAAGAGCAGAATTACGGACACTACGGACCGTGGACATTACGGACCAGATTTAGGGACATTACGGACCAGATTTAGGGACATTACGGACCATCTTCGGAGACTTACGGACCATGATTTAAACATTTATTTTTTTAAATTATTCACTCATTAGTTTTTAATTTGTTAATAAATACTTGAATATGAGTGCTCAGTATGAGGTTATATCTTCCATAAAACTGTGAAAAATCCCGTGAAGTTCGAATAGATCAATGGTTCAATATAAAATCTTGTGAAATTCCAAAAGGTGTTAAAGACCTATGCATTTGTAACAATTATGTGAAAAATAATGAACGAAATTTGAAAGATCGGCAGTTAAATCAGTTAAAAGCAACAGAAGATATATGTTCCAAAACAGTTTATTTATCAAAATAAATCGAGCACATATAAGAACATATCAGTGTTAAGCCACCATTCATATTTAAACAGGCCCATAAAGTCTCGCACATGCTTTGAGCAGACTGCTTGTAGTCAACTCGTTGGCAGAATTCTCCGCCCAAAGCTTCATGAGCCGGCCTTGTGTCAATGTTGAAGCCTTTCGTTGGTAGCGGCACAGTTTCCTTTCCTTAACCAACTTGCACATGATTGGTATTTCATGCGCCTCTCTGTACAAGAGTTCAACCAGCAGATAGAAAGGCAAGTTTCCCTTTTTTGCCAGTCGATTGAGCCTCGCGTGCCAACCCTCGACATCGTTGTTGGTACGGATAGAGTGGCCGAAGACGGACCACGAAGCGACTGGCCAAGTTTATTTCAGAAAGCAATCGATCACATACGAAAACATTAATATTCACATTTACAATTATAAGATAAACACATATTTCGTTCATTATTATTCAAATTATTATAATACTTTATTAAAAATACTTTGATGTTTAACATTGGAATTTCATGGGATTTTTCAGTTACATTAAAGATAATTGTCATACTGAGCACTAATATTCAAGTATTTATTAACAAATTTAAGACCAATGAGTGAATAAATTAAAAAAAAACAACACATGTTTAAAAACATTATAAATGATGGTCCGTAAGTTTCTGAAGATGGTCCGTAATGTCCCTAAATCTGGTCTGTAGTGTCCCTAAATCTGGTCCGTAATGTCTGGTCCGTAATGTCCATGGTCCGTAGTGTCCGTGACCCGAAGAGCCGACACCGCGAACATTTGACAAAATCCAACGAGTTATCGATGTACACGCACTTTGTCAGGATCATTTGATAAGAAATGCTCTTGAAACTAAAAGGTAACAGTGGCATTCTGACGTTATCATGAACATGTAAGCCCCCATGATACACATTGCTATTAAGAAATATGACATTTGCTTTAAATATGACAATAGCAATATCACTTAATTGATTTGATCTTATCAACCGTTTATCCCATGTTTATGGCAGATATGAACAGTTTCGTAATGATAATAGTGCCAACAGTTGTCCAATCCGGTCCGTACTGTGTATTACATACTCACGCATGTTCCAGGAATATTGTCACAGTCAATATACACGGTCAGTTCAGAGAAAATGCTTAAAAGAACTGAAACATTCTAAATAATGTCAACTTATTCTTTGAATGCAAGATTGAAGCATTGCCTTAGTATGATGAGCCGGGAATCATTGAAATATGGCAGATTGTTCAGAACTTTGATATTGTTACCAACCGTTGTTAACTTTCAAATCATCATTGCCCTGGAAGTTTAATGGACACACTTTTGATCTGCCGTACGTCTTAACCAGATTCTGGACAGCCGTTTGAGCTGTACTTGTTTATATTCAGATATGTGAGCACATCATTAAATCTCTCACATTTAAAAGTTAACAACAATGTTGTTAATCACCTTGTTAACTTAAACAAAGTTCTGGAAAATCGGCCCATTATTATTATTAATAATAGCAATATCTTTGTGATGAGGTTACATTCTAAGGCCAAAGGGTTACACATTGTTTAATAATTCCAGTAAGTGTCATGAGTGTGAACAATCATATTTTCAATGTAGCCTTCGGAAGAAAAACATATTATTGGTCCCAGGTTAAAATATATAATTATAAAAAGTCACAAAGATTCACAAACAATGATTAAAATAACCCATTTTAACAAATAATTCACAGACATAGAATTAATCAATCATGGCATTCAAAATTATTAGGTATAATTTCTCTATATATTGAATAGAGCATATTTAAAAACAAACATTTCAATCATATTCCATGCACTCACCAACATACATCTAATTCTTATAAACAATAATTAAGTGATAGTAATGTTTCAAATAATAATTATGTCAAAACATAGCTATGTGTATTAAAGCTGCACTCTCACAGATTGAACGTTTTGACAACTTTTTTCTTTTTCTTGGACCGAGCCAATTTATGCACAAATGCTTTGAAACCAGCGATATAAGACTGCTGACAAAAAATCAGTTTGCAGATTTTCATATTTTAATAAGTTCAAAAATTGATGTTTTATTCATTTTTCTTAAGCCGTTAGTAACGCTTTTAGCAAACAAATATTAATTTTCGTTTGGAAATATGAAAATCTGCGATCTGATCTTTAGTCAGCAGTCTTATATCACTGGTTTGCAGATATTTACGCAAAAATTGGCACATTCCAAGACAAAAAAAGAAAAAGTTGTCAAAACAGTAAATCTGTGAGAGTGCAGCTCTAAGTATGAAAAAGTTTTCTGAAAAAGTCAATGCATTATAGTATAGTTTGGCGAACAATATGAAAGACAAACAACGAAAGCTTTGTTACAGCATTTGACCCGTGTTTAAATAAAAGCTGACACTTCACCCACAAAATTCCATACTTTGCCAATATAATGGATCGTCTATTGGTTCAAACACTCGGTGCAAAGGGAAAAGAAAATTAAGCCACCATATTTTTCCAAAAACTGCTTCAAGTTTACCAGTTGTATCTTTGGTATCGACAATTTTAATATTGTTTTCATATTCATACTTTGTTAATCCTGATAAAACTAACTTGTAAAGCTTAATTAATGATGCAATACTGACACAAAGGTAAATGAGTAACATCCATCCTAAAAATATGAGACAAAAGTGCAACAAACTCAAATACCCTAAAAGGCCCCTTACAAGAGTGATTGGATATATCATATCTAGATAGGAGGGCAAATATGGGATGACTTCAAAATAAGCGTAAGGCAGAGCGTGTATCATAGCAAATATAGTTGCAAGAACGGCATAGAATAGAAACACACAAAAATGGCGGAGATTCCGAAATCCAACACAACTAGCAGCGACAAAACAATGATGGTCACGTTTTAAGATACATGTTTGGCACAGCGGGCAATGGTGTGCCCTTGGAGGAGTGTGAATGCCACAAGGCTCACAAAATGTCCATCTGAAATACAATGGAGCCTTTTGCATTAAACCATTTTTTGGGGATATTGTCACACTTTCAGACTGATTTTCATTATGTACATGGTGGTGTTCAATCAATTTCTGTGATGTATCTTGATTTGCACCTGAATAGTATGCAGTATGAAAAGGCCCATTTTCAAGATGATCTGGTGGGCGGAAGGAGGAGTCAACAAACAGTATACAAAGCCAGTTCATCATCAACTCTAATGCCAAAAAACATCCTACACCTTGAAAGAATCTTGTAATGTTGATATCCAGTTCGGAGTACACATAAGGAATTGCCGTTGTGATCCCCCATCCGAATATTCCAGTTAAGGCAACAACATAGAAAATGGGTCCGGTCCTATTCAGTATACTTTGATTGGTAGCAACTCCTCCAATAGCAAACAGTACTTGGCGGCCCCGTCTTTTTAATGTGTTCATTTCAACTGCACTGCGGCTTTATGTACCAACAACATTAATCTACAAAGTAAAACATGCAAGAGCTGTACGATTTATTTTAATGTTTTATGTTGAATATACTTCTACTTTAGACCAGATGCCTGTGCTTTAGACTACACTGGTGAAGCATGTAATAACATGTATTTAAGCTACAAAATATACTTTTTAGCATTGCATATTACTTACCAAGTAATTAAGATTATAAGTAACCACACAAGCAATTGGAATAAGCCACAATAATGTGCGTTAAGGGAACTTTTTTAACCCCTAGAAATTCATAACATTCCCTTTTATAGAGTCACCAAAACAAAAGTCAACAAAGACTCTGAAGCGGCTGTTTATTGGACTACATTTCGATTACATGTACGAGCCAGTCTGAAAATAGTACATTTTAGTCAATTTTATGAAAGCTTTGACTCTGAATCCAATAGTCTGGTCAAGATATGCAAGTTATTTTAGTTTGTACAAATACGTGAATAATACATTATGTTGACAGTTGTTGGCTACTGTCCAAATAAATAAAATAATGAACATAATTTGAATAAATAACTCGACTATCAAATCTATCACCATGAGTTCAATACAAGGAAAGTATCCACGCAAATAAAAAAAACTTTACCTTCAATAATCATATGATTAACTAGTAAAATAAAAAATCCGCCTTCGTTTCTGAAAATGTTATTTATGTAAATAAGGGAGGCGACCTCGCTAATATTTAGCATTAGAGGGGAATGAACTGCAGTGCGCTTTTCCGCATTTTAAACATTTTAAACCGGCGACTCTACTATAAACCATGTTTTTTATAGGTCCGTGACTTGAATGATATGATAATATTTGTAAGAAACTTCAAAAACGCACGGACATGTATTTAACTTGGATTGCAGTCTGCGTTTTTACTTTTTATGGTATAAACCACTAGCAGATCCAGCATTAAACGGCGGTTTATGTTTAAACCGCTTCGGTTTCTGATCTTGTTTCTTTAGCATGTTTTTCACATAAGTACTGTTTAACTCTTGATAGGAGCTCGTTGTGAAAAGTGTCAGTCACGACTATTTTCCGAGACTTGGAGACATGCATGCTATGACATTTGTCTACATTGAAGGTCATCTTCCACCTGTTCTCCCACATTGCCAGGCTGTTCAGGTCTTCCGGTAATATGTGAGTATCTCTAGATGAGCGAATTTCTCTATACAACGCAATCATCAGCATTTAATAGCCGTACACTTGAACAGACAATTGAAGGGAGGTCGTTGATATAAAGAAGACAAAGAATAGGGCCTTAACAGACCCTTGGGGAGCTCCTGAATCTACAGTAGCTTCAGCTTAAATTGTCCCGTCTACGACAACTTTCTGAGATTTATTGCCGATAAATGCCTTAATCCATGTCCGTGCTGTCCCTCTGATCCCATAGAAATAAAGTTTATGCAGGAGTCTTCTATGGTCAACCACATCAAAGGCTTTACTAAAATCCATTATGGCAACATCAACTTGACCCCGCTTAGTGGACATAGCAAGTTCATAGGAACCTTACCAGCTGTGTTACACATGATCTACAATGTACGTGAACGAAAGCCATGTTGATTGCCCAATGATCTTATGAAAGATAAATATTATTCCATTCAGCTTGGTTTAAACAGTATTTATTCATATGTTGTTAATATATCAGCATGTTACAAGTATACAGGGTAAATGATTGAAGAGATAGCTTAGAACTAATATTAAGACTTCCCTCCTTTTAGGTTTATTTGTACTAATTTATTTCTAAAGCATTTGAATTAACCACTCATTCCAGCTAAAGTGCGACATTTGATGTCTTCAGGGTTTAAAACAGCACACACTAAAATATTGGCACCTAATTGAATTTTAACGGGCAAATTCAGGTTTAGTAAACTGACTAGAAAAAAACGATATGCAACATGAAAAGGTATATATTGTTACTTGTTACATAAATATAGTCTGAAATTTGGATGTTAACAAAAATTGTGTGTCTTCGCCAAAATTTGTTTTCTTATACTGCGTTTATTTTTTTGAAGGATATAAGGTTTTTAAGATTGCTTACCTTTTAAAAATCGTAAATGCATTGATATACTTTGAAAAGAAAACATTGTGAAGGTAGCGTACATCAGTTCTCTAAAAATAGCTGATATCTGGATGTCTTCATAATTGAAACCAGTTACGAGTCCTGTTGTTTAGAATGCCTGTATGAATGCAAGATTGTTTTAATTGTTTGTTAGATACATTTAAAATAAACCTTTTATATCACAATAAAGTTATAACAACACTTTTCTGATAACACTTTGATTTTTAATTCAAGAATTGTTATCAAATTTTAAATTTATTGGCGTAATAATTCAAAAACCATTTACGAGACAATCATATAATTCAGAAACAAGTACACTTGCTAGTGTTGGACAAGAACGCATATCACTGATAGCACTTAATAGGGGTTGTTTTTAAATAAAAATACTACTTTTATCATCTTTAGGTTATATAATTTGCCACTAAAGCAATTAAATGTTATTTCAAAACCATTTACGAGCCACCAGTTACGAGTCAAGTAAAACAATTATGTTGGTTCTGAATTGTTTCTTTCGGCTTAAAACATTCTGTTTGGGTTTTTTTGTGTAATGACGTCATGTATGAGTTGTGCATGATGTCATAACTTTGGATCCGCCATTTTCTGGAAGTGGATTTTCACAATAACAAAAAAGCGAAGGGTAAGTGTCTTTCTTTGTATCCTGTTTTTATTTTTTATTTTTAATTATGGAATTTATAAGACAATTTTCAAATTAAACTCTAAATATTTTTTACTAAGTAAAAAAACTTAAAAAATTATGAACTGTATGAAATGAATGCTGGTTAAGTTGTGTCCCGTAAATGGTCGTTTCGTCCTGTAACTGGTCATATTTTAAATTCATGTTTCTACTGGGCATTGTTGGTTTAAAAAAGAGTTTTTGGTCGTTATCTTTTATTCCAAGGGGTAAAGAATAATAGTATAGCAATGATACACCATTATATTGTTATAAGCTTGTGCATTTATAACAAAAATGTTCACAAATGACAACTAAAAAAAATATTTCTATTGTAGAATGGCGAAGTCAAAGGCCCAAAGAATGAAGGAATATCGAGCAAGAAAAAAGGCTGAATTGGGCAAAGAGTGGTTTAAGCGAGAAAACCAACGAGTTAAGGGATATTTTGTACCAATATTAGAGTTGAGCGAAGAGAAGCAGGCTCATAAAAGACAATTAAACAGGAAGCATTGTGAAACGTACAGAAAGAAACGTAAGATAATTGCCCACGCGGAAAACACACAGGAGGTTGGAGAAAGCAGTCAGAATATTGATTCACTTGAAGATGAAAATGGTGTTTCAAGCAGTACTGTCAGTACAGCAAATGAACAGTCTTTAACAGTCAAGATGAATTTTGGGATGCCAAAAGAATCAAGTAGACAGTCACGCGGGCGAAAAAGAGTGTCTAGAGCGCTGGCCAAGCAGTATCGAAAAAATGAGACACTACAAGACGAAAATGAATCATTGAAGAGAAAGCTCAATACTGTGCGCAAACGGTTGAATCGATTAGAAAGCAAACAGAAAAAGGCGCCATTAACACCAAGAAGTAAATCCGACAAGCTTTTGAAAGATGCTGGATTAGAACCCAAACATGTTCCAGATATCCGAAAAAAGATATTATTTGCTGAGTGTTTGAGCGAAGAAATCAAGGAGGCAAAGAAAGCCAACAACCAAAATGTAGTGATGAGAGTCGTGTCAGGCGAGATTATCAAGAAATACAAAATGAAGAGAGCACTTGGAACAAGTACACTTCTTGATCGTAGAAGACTAAACAACATATCAAAATCTGTTGCACATATAAAAAAACGCACAAGAAACGCAATGATAAATAACACTGTAACAAGAGAAATACACGAATTCCTGTCAAGAGATGACAACTCTCGTTAACGTCATCATAACATTGGTTTCTTGGTCTTTATGAAAGGTTTGCATTTTAGGTTTTTTGCATACCATAATATTTCTTTAAAAAATCTAGCTTTCGTCATGACAATTATGATATAAATATTCAAGATACGTTAATATTGACTTAGAAAATTTTGAAAACTTCTCATGTCCGAGACCAAAATTTAATAAGAAAGCTAAGCGTTCGAGTGGTGGTCTTGTAATATATTACAACAAAAAGTTTTCGGGTCACATTGAACTAGTTGATTCGAATGAACTAGGTTGTATTTGCATTAAGTTGAAACAATCTTTTACTGGTACTGAAAATGATTTATATTTTATCCATTGCTATATTCCGCCTGAGGAATCGGGTGTGTATAAAATCAGAAACTCACGTTTATTTGAATTTGACTTTTTTTATTATATTTCTAATCTTATCAGAAGATTTAAGCAGGTTGGTGACGTCATTGTGACCGGGGATCTCAATGCACGTGTTGGTCAAAGATCAGATCTTGTGGACAATAATGATCTACAGCGATTTGTCAATTTACCTTTAGATGATTTTGACGTTAACACTTTACCGCTACGTAATACATGCGACAATAGGTCTAATTCATTCGGTAATAAATTGTTGACATTATGTAAAGAATGTAGTGTCTGTATTTTAAATGGCCGTATTGAGCCAGGTTTATTCACCTGTTATAATATGTGTAGAAACAGAGTTGGTGCTAGCGTTGTAGACTATGTATTAGCTGATTACGAGTTATTTTCATTATTTGACAATATGCTGGTACATGATCTATCTGATTTTTCGGATCATTGCCCGGTTGAATTCAACTTGTCTTTCAATAAAATAGTGTGTCCAAAGGAGCTTGAAACTGTTGACAGATTAATCTGGGGTGAAAACAAGCAAACTGATTTGAATGAGAAATTAATTGTAAATACGGATTGTTTCGATAGCATTGTCCACTCATTATTAAATAACGAAATAGATTTAAACTCATGCATAGATAAATTGTCAGATGCTATTTATGACATTTCTCATCAAATACATGGTAAGACCTTTACAGTAAAGAGAAAAGCACCACCCAGAAAGAAATCTAGCTGGTTTAATAATGACTGTAAAACAGCTAAAGATAATTTTTATCGTTGTAAGAGATTACTGTCTACAAATCAAAATAAAGCAAATCGCCTATTATTTTTACAGTCTAGAAATGAATATTGCCGCGCTAAAGGTAAAGCTAAAAGTACGTACTATAGAAAAGAAAGGAACGCTTTACGGTCCCTTAGTAAGTCGAACTCTCGCAAGTTTTGGAAGTATATTAAGAAATACAAACAAAAGAATCCAAATGTTAACAACGTTGATGTAAACGATTTTGTAAATCATTTCAAAAATATGTCTTTTTTGCCCAATGATAATAACTTTAGAGACTATACTAACAATGGTAACGATAATAATGTAAATATTGATTGTCTTGATGGTACGATTACTGTTGATGAAATAGTTAAAACAATTTCATCCATGTCAAGGCACAAAAGCTCTGATCTATCTGGAAACGTTGCAGATTTTTTTATTGACTCCAAAGATTTTATATCGCCATATCTTGCCCATATTTTTAACTATATTTTTGATAGAGGGGTATACCCCGATGCATGGACTAAAGGTGTTATTGTTCCTATTTATAAAAAAGGTGATAAAAATAATCCCTCTAACTATCGTGGCATAACACTTGTAAATATTATAGCTAAAATATTCTCTTTAACGTTACGCAATCGTATAAATAAGTGGTGCGAAAGTGAAAATAAATTTGATGATGCTCAATTTGGATTTAGAGACAATCGTAGTACCGTTGATTGTATTTTTATTCTACATGCTGTTATACAAAATGTATTAGCAAACAAAATGAGACTATATTGTGCCTTTATTGACTACGAAAAGGCATTTGACACTGTCATTCACGATGCTCTGTGGATAAAATTAGTCCAATCTGGTATAAGCAGCAAAATGTTAAATATCCTAAAATCAATATACCGAAATGTGAAATCTTGTGTGAAAGATATTGAAAACATGTCATATTCAACTTTCTTTGATGTTTACTTAGGGGTGAAACAAGGAGAGCCCCTTTCCCCACTGTTATTTATTCTTTTTATCAACGATATTCGAGAGAGTTTAGATTTAGACAACCTCACTCGTAACGATATTGATAGGTTGTCATTATATATGTTATTATTTGCTGACGATATTGCTTTATTTACTACCGATCCTCGTAGCCTCCAATTACAACTTAATTGTATAAACAATTATTCACGTAAATGGGGATTAAAAATTAATGTTCATAAAACAAAGGTATGCATTTTTCAAAAGAAAAAGACAAGAACTAATTTTGTATGGTCATTAAACAGCCAGAACATAGAAATAGTTGACCGTTTTACATATCTGGGTATTAAATTTAACTACAATGGTACTTTCAATGATGCTGTTAAAATGCTTAATGAACAAGCCTTAAATGCATATAATAATCTTTTATCTATATTTAGCAGAGTGAAGCTAGATGTTAAGACGAAATTACTACTATTTGATTCTTTAGTTGTGCCTATTATCACGTATGGTTGTGAAGTCTGGGGAATCTATAGTTTTACTGAGGTTGACAAGCTACATCTTAAGTTCTGTAAACACATTTTGGGTGTCCGACAACAGACCTCTAACGCGGCTGTTCTGGGTGAGCTTGGACGTTTCCCACTATCTGTTTTATGTAAAGAGAGAGCTCTTAAATTCTGGTGTAAGGTTATGAATTCCCCAAACTCTATTATAAGATCTGTGTATGATACGAATGTTAGAGACATTGTTTTCGTAAATATGAATACTAAACTAAGTTGGGTTAAAGCTGTTGAACATCTACTTAATGAACTTGGGTTTAATTATATTTTCTTAAATTTTAACTACGAAAGAAATTATTTCCCATTGCTCAAACAAAGGCTTCGTGATCAGTATGTTCAAACATGGTTCGGTATTGTGAATTCACAGAGCAAATTAGAATATTATGTTAAGTTTAAAAAAGAATTTAAATTTGAAAAATATATCGATATCATCGACAAAGAAAATCATCGAATTGCTTTATCCAGATTCAGACTGAGTGCCCATTCCTTAGAGATTGAAACTGGAAGACACAATAACATTATTAGAGAAGATAGAAAATGTAAACTATGTATTATCAATATGGTTGAATCAGAATATCACTTTTTATGTATTTGTCCTTTATATATGGACCTTAGAAACAAATATAACATAAACAGATCGTTTAACACTATGGAAAAATTTGCATTTACCTTATCTAGTAATAATTCAAGGACTATCAGGAACCTAGCGAAATTTTTTTTTTTTTTGCCATGTCCAAACGAAACGATGTACTTGCTGCCGGTGTCTCTTGATTTGTTTAGATGTTACATACAGTAGCATTTTTGATTGTTTTATTATATGTATGTATCTTATATGTGTGATTGTGAGCATGTGTGAGTAACCATGTGTAGCCTAAAATTATAGTTAGCAAATACTTATATGTTTGTATGTTGATAACTTATTTCTCATTTCTTTTTTTTTGTGGCCATCTATGTGATATTTGATGTTAATTTTGGCCAAAAGCATGTATTTGCTGATATTGCCAATAAACTGAAACTGAATATTGATTAATTAGTTGTTAGTCCATCCTCAGTGCGAGGTGTTAGTGAAATGTTAGTGTAATGTGAAAGTATCTACTGCAAAGTTTTATGATGAAAATATTGATTATTAGTTTTTTCATGTCTAAGATTTCAAACCTAGCATGTTATCGTTGTATATATGTTTAATTGAATGTATCATATCTAACATGTAATGAGGAACACTTTGTGTTCAAGTTACATAATAAATAAGTTGAATCTTGAATCTTGTAGTGTGATGCTTGTGTCTTGTTCAATCGATCATTGTGAAAACATATTTTGAAATGGATGTCAAAAATGAACACGGGAATTTTAAGTTTCCACATCCTGTGACCAATTATTAGATATTTTTTTCTGTTTTGAGCTAATTTTATATCAAATGAAAACTGTGTTCTTTAGCTTAATATCGGTGTATAATTTTTAAAAAAAAAATCACGGTTTATACAAAGAGAGAGCACATGCAGTTGTAAATCATTAAACGCACGTTGATATAGATTAAATCAGTGTTATCAGTGATCAAATCAACCGACGACAACATGCTCAGACTGACTTATGATTAATTGCTTGGTTTCTTCTCCCGCCAGCCACAGCATAAACAATTATATCTGTACATAACCACGGAACTATCCGTAGCTGATTGCAGCACCATGATCCACCCCGTCTGCAGTCCCAAATAGCAATATCTTTCAATGCACATGAACCAGTATAAATAATGCTAAACTTTATTGCTTTTAACATGTTAAAACCATTGATATATTTATATGTGTACTAGATATGCACTCTCGCATTTAACAATTATTGCCTTGCCATGTCATGGTTGATGTTATTGTAATAACGATGAATTGTACATGTTCAAGTTAACAATAAATGTTCTATTCTGTTATAAAATATCTAGATTTTAGCTCTTTTTTTAAAATGTTGAACTTTCAGCTATGATGGTTAATAGGTCCGTGGCTCAGCCATGTACTTTGTGTTCTTTACTTGTTGCCGCTTATATCTTGGATACCGGTATTAGAAGTCACGCACGTGAATCCGCATTTCATAATATTTAATCGATTAAAGCGCCACCTAAACTACTTCCGTCCGCATTAGAAACAAACAAAATTGCAATAGATTTCAATAAATATCGTACCTGCTGGACACATTTTTCGGGTCCGATGAAGCGGAATGAAAAAGGACATTCCCAGTGGTTTAATGTCAATGGCCAGATTAGGTACAATGCTTGCATTTAGTTCATTTACGTATGTTTTAAACTTCCTTGTCAGGGGAAGTTACTCCCAAAAACAATTCAGCTGTCACTTGTATTTTGTTTGCGAGAGGTCTACAGTTTTCCGTCTTTTTTCTATCTATGTTGTAGATAAGTTCTACTGAATTATATCCTTATTGGTTTTGATGGCAATTTTTGCGTAATAGCTTATCGAAATCTGTATAAGATATGTCCATATAACGAAAGTTAAACATATCATGCCACTGCCAGTTTTACTGATCAATGAATCAAAGAATCAGTTAATGTTTAAACAAAAAATAGATACCGGTAGCCCCTCTCAAACATGGTACAATGGATAAAGCTGAACATTTCACTTGCAGAATTATGTGAACAGCACTTGCCACATTCAGATTTCAGTTGCATTTTTGTGAGGGAAGCGAGACAAATCTGCCCCAGAGACATTTAAGCCGCATAAAATGTTGACTCTAAACTTCTCGGACCCTTACTGATTTTCAACATGAGTCATTTCTACCCCTTATAATTTTATCTCAATAGAAGTTAAACTGAGATTTGTAATGGACTCAAAAATATATATTCATGAAAGTATTTATTAAATATCAGAATAAAAAAGGTAAAAACAAGTTAATTTATTTTTATTTTACAACAAATTCACATAATTATAATGAAAATACATATAGTCAACCCCGGTTGAACAGTCACCTGCTTTAAAAGGCCACCAGCATAATCTGGCCACTCCAAATTCCCTACAAAGTATGTGCATTATGCCACAAGATGTCAAACATGGCTGCAGTCACTAATTCTTGACCCCATGAAGCCATATAAACACTAATTAGTGGTGACTCATCCATTGTCACTGACACTTCCACTAATTAAACTTTCTGAAACACAGCTTTAATTGCATACTGAAGCATACATGTGAACTCTACCGGCGGTAGGTAAAATATACCGCTTTTGAGACCCTTCTAACGCCCTACCGCTTTCCCGTCGAAATCTACAGTTATTAAAAGCTCTTCTAAAAAATCCCAAAATTTTATCAAATTGGCCTTAAATTTTATTTTAAAAACCTAAAAATTAAATCAACCATGCTAAAATACCAAATTTATCTGTCACTTTAAAGAACATGGTGCAATAAGCAACTTGTCAAATCACTTCACACTTTGGCCGAGATCGTTGCTAAGTTACCGGTACGGTACAAAAGACCACTAATCAGCATTCTTTGTTAATTGGCATCCTACTAATCAGCATTTTTGTAAATATCAAAGACATTTTAAAACTCAAAACTTCAAAGAAAACAACATTACCAAGGTGTAATTAATTATCTACAGTGTAGGAAAATTTTAAGACATTTTGGCGGGAAATTTGACATATAAAGTTCTGCAGTCATCTGCACTTACACTCCGACCTGTTTTGGCAGTCCGATTTGATTTTTTAGCAGCTCTTCTGAAAAGACAAAAACAATGACGGAAACAATGTAAACATAAACTTGATATTTGTTACTATTTTTAGATTTTCAAAAAAATACGCATAAAATACGTCATGGTTGAAACTTGTCAAGTGTCAGTGTTTTTGAGTGACTTCAGACATGTGAACCTTTGGCAATGACAGAGAGGTAGATTTAGGTCTCAAAAGCGGTAGTTTGTGTTCAAAAGCGGTAGAATTTCTTATTTCTTAAATGTTCAGACAAAAACAATGATGGAAACAATGTAAACATTAACTTGATATTTGTTACTATAAAGTGTCTCTGAAGTTTACAGAAAAGTATTGACAGCCTCGGATATTTCTGTCATCAACTTGAAACATATATTACATCACACAATTGCCATGCATGTTGACACATCAAGAAATCATGTTTGTAACACATTGAAACTTGAAACTTGAAACTTGTTTATTTGCTTAAACGCCTATTTCTACATATAAATACATATTCAATGGCGTTGTACAATAATGATTTATAAGATAATAAAAGCAATACAGCAATACAGACACAAGAATTAAATAACCAGTAATCAATGGAAAAAAAAATCACGAATATTAGCACACAGTAAACAACATACATAGTTCAATGAATAGTATATAAATTATTTACAACATGATGGGTGTTCACCATCGTATAAATAGTTCATGGGTATACATTTTAAAACAATGCATAATAGTCTCTGAAAAGATGGGTTTTCAAATGTTTCTCGAATATGTTTACTGAATCAATTTGTCTAAGGCTCAGAGGCAGTTCATTCCAAAGCTTAGGGCCAATAGTTCTAAAACTTCTGTCACTGAAGGTCTTTTTCTTATTTAAAGGCACAACATAGCATCCTATTGATAATTCCGAGGATCGTAGTGTGCGTTTTGAATTTTTTTAGACAAAAGTTCAATAAGGTATTGAGGAGCATTTCCAATGGAACAGTTATACATATAAGTGAGGATCTTAAAATTAATTCTTGCCTTTATGGGTAACCAGTGCAGGTCATATAATGCCTGTTTTGAACTATCACACCTAAAGCGGTTGAGAACAAGTTTGCAAATGTTTTAATCAGAAATTACACAATAAATAATATACTTGAATCATAATTTAATTACAAGGTAAATGATCAAATATCAACAAAGGACATTGATTATTATGAATTGACAGTGTGCATTGATACTTAAGGTATAAAACGAGTTACGATTTGTATTCATTTCAAATTAATTTTTGAAGTGCATGGATTAATGTTTGTTTTACAAACAAATATTTACATTGCATTGTGCATGATATTCTTTTTAATTTTGATGAAGGCTGGCAGTAAGACAAATCATAAGTGTTTGACTATAAAGAATGCGTCAAGTGTGTTGCCAGGCAATTTAACTGCGGACGGACACAAGTATTAAAACATTTGCTCTGTAATGCTAACAGAATGACATGATAATGTCAGCACAGGATTTGTTTATAAATGCTCTTTAGATTACAAACTGGAGTTTAGCAAACCAAAAAGACAGATTACTTTAAAAAGTGAACTTGTTAATGTAGTTGTTTGGACTGATTTATAATGTGTGTTTTTGTTTATGCTGTATAAACATGTATCTACTGCATTTTATTTATAATTTTGCAATGTAGATATCAAATTATTTCATCTCCATTTGTATTTAAACTTCTTTAATTTTAATGGTACTGATGACACGGACCTATAAACCATGGACTGGCAACTGCCCCATATCGGTCAAAAGGTTAAGAAATAATAATTTACCCACAATCCTTAGTGCGCGCTCGGCAAATATCGGAAAATTCCGCCGAATCTCCGATAGGTGATGAACAGCGATCTTATGTTATTTCCGCCAACTCTGCTAATAATGCCTTGTTCGTTATAGATTTAATTATAATTAATAACTGTGATTTTAATCAGATTCAGTTGGACTATTATCAACTCAAATGAAAGTACTGCGCATTTGAGTCAATTTTAATTAATGTTTTCCTACCTTTTTATATTTGGCCGATGTCGGACGTCTCGAAAATGACCACACGGTAAGATCTCCGAATGAAATCCGGCTGCACGCGTGAGTTTGAGATAATCGCATTAACACAGATGAGAGTTGCCAATCCATGGTTTATAGGTCCATGCTGATGATACTGATGGTGGTTTGAGGTAGTTGTTAAGAAATATTACCGACCTCTGTTTAAACGAAGCTTAAGTGGCGGAAAATTCAAACCTGGATTAAGTGACCTGTCTTAAGCAGCCACTTTGGCCTTTTCCCCAAGGTGGCCACTTAACACAGGTTTGACTGTGATAAAATTTACATATTTCCAACACAAATAATGATCATATCGATTTAAAATACAACAAGTTCATTGTCTCAACTGTCCCAACTTTTTATAAACACCTATCTGCCGCTGTAGATGGCTTCCCAATTCTTGAGAAATTGCTCACATGTGACTTTGTTTGTGTCATACAATCCCACTCTTCCATGATTATGGCTTCCATGTCAGCGTACCTTTCAGACTGCTGACAGCCAAAAACTGCCTCCAATACAAGTCAGTATGTAAGTTTTACAATTCACTTGAAAGCAGGCCTTAAAAGAGGTAACACTGAAAGAGTTGAATGGACCACAGAAAAACTGTTGATGCCAGCCTGAAATTACATGATGATAATACAGTGGAAACTCACTAAACCGGATCTCCACAAAACCAGAAACCTCGGGATACCGGACTTTTTTCAGAGTTCCGATTTCCCCCTTCTATTTTCAATGTAAAATAATCCCTACAAAACCGGAACCTCGGAATTCCAGATACCGGAAAAACCGAGAAAATTTGTTCGTTGTCAACGTAATTTTACTTCACAAAACCGGACGTATATTTGTCCAAACATGTCAAAATGTTTTTGTGTATTAGGAATTCATGAATCGCGTGTCACTTTGTTTTGACAGCCGGTGCGTTATTAAATATTGCACCTGTGATGTTGTGTTCACTCGATAATCGATAATAATGATTCCGCCACGCGATAATCAAACGATAATCAAACTTGTGAAAAGAAAATTGATTGCAACATTAATTTGTTTGTTGCTGAAAATAAAGAGGAATGCTTATTAAGTGATCATTTTGGAGGGTTGTTTTATCTAAAGACTTCTAAGATTGAATCAAATTAGAGCGGTGCGTTAATTAAACTATCAAACATACTTAATCAATAAATCAACTTCCCTTAAAAGGATAACTCAGTTAGTATTTTGAGTAAACTTACTCCGTACATCATATCCTCACTAAACTGGAATCCTCACTAAACCGTAAATTTTGCCCAGTCCGGACCTTGTCCGGTTTAGTAGGTCCGGTTTAGTGAGTTTCCACTGTACAATGAAAACTTGAACATGTGAATACATTATTTATAATAATTGAAAGTGGCGTTAATTTTTTTATTCTTTAGCGAATGTTGTCACTGAAAATAGATGTATAATATATTAAGAAGAATGTTATTACTTTTAAATTGTTATGATGTACTTCAACAGTCATGGAATGCAATACATCAAGACGGGCCAACCCTTCACTCATACCAGTAGCACTGCATGTCTTGTAGCAGAACTGCACTGTAGTGATCTCTTTACTGGCCTTGAAGTAATCTTCTCTGGATTTACCTTTAAATGGATTTGAATTAATAAAAAAATGATAGTGTATATATATCATATCTTTTAAGTACCCACCCTATTACTCATTATATAGATTAAGGAATTGTTCATGGCAAACAGTCTTATAAACAGTCTTATCTTTGGTTAATTGTCACATTCCAAACAAAGAGGTCAGGCGTTGAAATTCCTGACACTTAACACATTTATAAGTTTATTCATCCACACTCATGTCACAAATACATGATAAAAGGAGCCTGAGAACATGTGAAATATATTTGGAGGCACGTATATTTGACTTTTGTAAACATGAGTCAGTGTTACATTTGATTAATTTAACACCTTACTGAACACAGTGTATATACAGTCAAACAAATAAGTACAGATGGAGAAGTGTTCATTACTTAGTTTATCACAAAATACTTATTTTTATGAATTGGCCAAAATGGCAACATTTGAGTATAAAGTGAAAATAATCACCAATAAAGTTTTTATAAAGCAGTTCACATTTTTTAATTTATGAACACCAGTCAAACTTGAATTTTTTATTGGCTACCATGGCAAACATACTAATGACAATATTTGGATCAATAGCATCAAGGCATATGCAAAAACTGTTTAACATTTTTGGCAAATATTTTCATAAAACAGTTCACCACAGTTGAACATCTTAACAACATCAAATAAGCTAGACATCGGTATGAAATTTTACTACCATATGCTTATGTACTATGATAAGTCATTTTTAGCTTTACTGGCCAAAGGCCAGAAGAGCTTATGCGATGGTAATGTGTACGTAGTATGTGCATCCGTGCGTCTGTAAACAATTGCTTGTGAACACGATACAGTCTTCAGTTTTGATATTATCTCGATGAAACTTGTACAGTATTTAGATATCCATTAGAGCTTGGTTCCTTTCGAAAACCAGCCAGATCCACCCATGCATGCCTAGATTATGGCCCTTGATAGTATAAAAAAATGCTATTGTGTAAACACTAGCTTGTGAACACGATACAGTCTATAGTTTTGATTGTATCTCGATGAAACTTGTACAGTATTTAGATATCCATTAGTGCTCGGTTCCTTTCGAAAACCAGCCAGATCTGGCCATGCATGTCTAGATTATGGGCCTAGAAAGTATTAAAAAATCAGTTTGTTTGTAAACAATTGCTTGTGAACATGATACAGTCTTCTGTTTTGATTGTATCTCGATGAAACTTGTACAGTATTTAGATATCCATTAGAACTCAGTTCCTTTTGAAAACCAGCCAGATTTGCCCATGCATGCCTGGATTATGGGTCTTGAAATTATGAACTATATATGTGTTGCCTATTACTCAAACGTACATGCTCTGGATTGAAAATGACCACAAGATCCATGCCAGTAGAGCATAGGCCCTTTTGGGCCTCTTGTTTATATTGTCCTTTTCAAATCGTTTCATTTCTTCATATTTCTGCATGCAATTTGGCACTTATGCAAAAATCCAAAACAAAGACATATGCAAACATACATGATGAGTTTTATTGAAATGTATTATTTAAAAAAATGTGTGAGAGCCCCTTTAATATGGATATTTAAATCATATTTTGATAATACCATGGACAGACAAGTGTGTTGCAACTAAACCATGGATTGGCCACTACTTATTAAAATAGAAGTTTTCATTGATCTTTAACCGATTTAACAAAATACAATTTTAGTTCGACTATTCGAAGAATAAGGAGAGCTATACTACTCACCCAAGTGTCGGCGCAGGCGTCGTGGCAGCGTCACACCTTGGTTAAGGTTTTGCATGTAAGCACCTTTAAGTCATTATCTCATTAAATACAAAAAGTCATCATGTATTGCATTGAAACTTAAGATATGTATTCCCAACTATCTAACCTATTAAATTAATGAAGTTAGATAACACTTATATTTGAATTTATTGCAAATAATGGGGCTTTATTATTTGACTTAGAAATTCTGGTTAAGGTTTTGCATGTAAGCACACATAGGTTAATATCTTAGCAACTACTTGATATATTGCATTAAGACTTTATATAATGGTACTCAACCATCCAACCTACTAAATTAACCAAGTTAGATAACTCTAGTTTGCTTTTATTGCAAATAATTGCCTTGTATTATTTGACTTAGAAATTCTGGTTAAAGTTTTGCATGTAAGCACACATAGGTTAATATCTCAGCAACTACTTGATGTATTGCATTGAGACTTTATACAATGGTACTCAACCATCCAACTTACTTAATCAACCAAGTTAGATAACTCTAGTTTGCATTTATTGCAAAATAAATGCCCTTTATTATGCGACATAAGATTCTGGTTAAGGTTTTGGTTTTAACCACATTTTAGTCAATATATCAGCAAAACATCATGTATTGCATTGAAACTTTAGATATGTATTCCCAACTATCTAACCTACTAAATTAATGAAGTTAGATAACACTTTTTTGAATATAATGAAATTATGGGCCTTTATTATTTGACTTGGAAATTCTGGTTTAGGTTTTGCGTTTAAGCACACATAGGTTAATATCTCAGCAACTACTTGATGTATTGCACTGAGACTTTATACAATGGTACTCAACTATCCAATCTACTTAAATAACCATGTAAGATAACTCTAGTTTGCATTAAATTCAAATTATGGCCCTTTTTTATTCGACATAGAAATTCGAATACATCATGTATTGCATTGAAACTTTATACACAAGCTCCCAACCATTCAACCTTCTTAATAAATCAGGAAAGATAACTCCATCTTGCATATTATATAATTTTGCCCCTTTATTATGCGACTTAGAAATTCTGGTTAAGGTTTTGCATGTATGCACACATAGGCTAATATATCAGCAACTGCTTCATGTATTGCATTGAGACTTTATACAATGATACTCAACCACACAACCTACTTGAATGACCAAGTTAGATAATTGTATTTTGCAAATAATGACCCTTTATTATTGGACTTAAAAATTCTGGTTAAAATTTGGCATGTAACAACATTTATGTTAATATCTCGGCAAATACATCATGTATTGCATTGAAATCTAATCTAAGTTTACAGTGATCCATGTTTCGCTTAAACTTTTCAATCCTTACACTGAAAAGCGGCGGAATAGTCGAGGGCGCTGTCTATGTGACAGCTCTTGTTATACTTTATATCATGTAATATTAAAAAAAAATAAGGGCCAAAATATCTATGTACCGTATTATATCATGCATAGGACGCACTTTTTTACCCCCAATTCTCGTCTTAAAAATTGCCTGCGTCCTTTCTATGCTATTAGAATTTCATCTGTTTTTTTCCAAGTCCATTTCAGGTCGAAAATATCGGACCGGGGAAGAACGCGGTAATAGTAAGTATCTGTACTGCGTCACCGAAAAGAACAACTGACATAGGTAAAATCACGCAAGTGAACACACGCAGAAATATATTGAATATTTACTTTAAAATGATTTATTGAGAAATAAATTGAAAAAAACACGAGTGTTTACTTTTTTATAAAAGGGACGCTACTCACAAAATCTCGATGTGAGTCAGCACTTTAACTGGATTGAGTTATAACGGTAACGGAAATCGGGAAAGGAGGTAAATATCAATTAATCGTTGTTTATGATTTTAATGTTTCGATA
The DNA here is from genome assembly GCF_026914265.1 of Mya arenaria. Taxonomy (NCBI): domain Eukaryota; kingdom Metazoa; phylum Mollusca; class Bivalvia; order Myida; family Myidae; genus Mya; species Mya arenaria. Next base: position 67,050,308 of record NC_069125.1, on the reverse strand, counting down.
TTTTACAAAACATTTTGTATGTAACTGTTTTAAAAAATTGATAAAGGAATGTGCATAACGCAAAGTAGCATTATTGTCACTATCAAATCTTTTAAAATGTGCGAAGGTGTGAAAAACACCCGCTGTCTGTCATTAGAAAAACATCAATAGAACAAACTATTGTGATGGTAATACCTTATGGTTGTTTGTTCGCACTTTACCCGATGTGCCTTCCGCTGGCAAGGCTAATTACCGACACTTAATTATGCCGACATGCTTTAATCCGCACAGCGACAAGCCTTATCAAAACAATCATCAGTTGTGTTGCGATTGCAACGGTTGCAACTGTTGACTGTCATTCAGAAGGCATGTCGAGACTATTGCAACGGTTGCAACGGTTGACTGTCAGTCGGGACTATTACGGCATTTGTATAAGTCTTATAATATGCGTAAATGTTCTCAAAATGTCAAGACATATATCATTGTTGTGTACGCTAAATTACCAAAATACGACGATAATTATCGAAATACACAAGACAGTTATCAAAATATGCCTCATATACAACTTTTTGTTTGTTTTTTACTTCAATATATATGTTATAAATACTTGACCAACCTCAATTTTTCGGCTCCGATTTTGACATTTTTCCGCTGCGTCCTATCTTATATATTAAGGTTTTTTACCCGTTTTCTCAACTATTTTTTTGCCTGCGTCCTATCTATGCTAGCGTCCTATACATGATATAATACGGTAATTAGGGGCCAAAATGTCTACAAGATGGGTCCGATTTGGTAAGGGGCCACAAAGGTTATCATTTCAATTAGGGTTTAATTTAGTAAGGGGGAGATTTGACTGGAAGGCTTTGTGAGTAGGCGAATCCAAATTTGAATTCTAAGATCAAGACCAAATGCAGAACCAATGTAAGTTCCAGATAAGGTGCTTGATTGCGTAAAAATGCATTGAAAATAATTAACCATTATATATTGGATTTTGCAGATAAAGATGCATTGTATTTATCTTCCTATTAATCACAATTGCGAAAGCAAGTCAAGTAAAGTGTGAATCGATTAAAGTGTTTAGCATGGTACTGGAGCATAGCGAAATTAACCCATTGTTTTACATTGTTTACTTCCCTTTGCAATACTTCCTATGAACCATTAGCACATACATTCTACCCAAGAAATGATACCTTAAGTCCTAAATAAGACCATTTCTTGGTCAAATTGAGTATTAGTCCAAACAATTTAATTTAATAAATGAAATAAAAATGAAAAATAGGGCATAACATGGTTGTACTCTTGGAATTAATGGAGGAATTTGCAGAGTATATTTTATTCTGCATTGGTTCAAAGCCAAGGTCTCAAGTCTATGTCAGGAGGTTAACCCTTTCTTCATATCACCTAAACCAATTGATGGATTTTAGTGAGTCTTTGGTCACATGTATAACTTGCCAAAGCATCACAAGGACACATGTGGATATTGCACAAGCTCAAGGCGATTCCAGAATACTGTGTCAAGGATTTGCTCTTACATTTTCTGACATCTCTTGAAGAGTGTTCTTGGATGACATGTATTACCCATGAGTGGGATGTGGTGATTCTCACAGTTCAGAATGTGGTTGGATAATATATACCTGTTGTTCCTTGTTTATCTGGTTACAGAGGGTACAGAACTAACAACACAGCTGTACTGGATATTTGCTTCAAAATCAGACAGAAATCTTGCCATTTGTTTTCAGAAATGTCTAGAAAGAGTCAGCACAATGTCCAAGTGGATGTACCACCCATGTCATAAACTGAGTGTGCCATCCGCAAAACTCTTCTGGTGTCGGCATTGCATGCAGATGTTTGAAGATGCTATATCCAGATGGAAACACAGCAGAGTCTGTCATGCAATAAGGGGTTATAAAAGGAAAAACACTAACTCCAAGGTAAAAGTCAAGCTGTTATGTATACCACTATAGCAGGTCATGATGTTTCTCATATTGATTATATAGATACAACCTTTTTTAAAAGATTCTTGTGTTGGATACGTTTTTATATTGCTTTATTTGTATGTGGGTAAAATGTGCTGCAAAATAACTGTATATAATGCACAAAAACATACCAATTATCTCAAAGTTTAATTTGAAAAATATATAAAAAAATATCAGTTATTCTGTGACCTGGTTCATTTAACTTGTCAATGGTTCTATTTTCAGGTTGTTCAGATGTACATTAAGCCTGACACGGTTTCATATTCAAGTAACGTTCAACCGGGACAAAGTGTGTACCATAAACCACAAGTGAAAAAATCCTCTGCTGAACTAAAGTGTTTGATATGTGACACAAAATTTAACAGTCTAAATGATATGAGAAATCATGTGAAAAACCCATGTCAGAAATTAGATATAATAGGCATAACACAGACAATTAACAGGGAAGAGGTCAGTGACTTTGGTATTATTCAGATTGACAGGGTAGAGGGTGAGGAGGCGGACCCAACGCTGTCCAACACCGCACTGTCTGTGCTGGCCGAGGCTTCAGAGCACGTAGAGTCGCTGGCACGTGGCGGACAGGAGCAGGTGATCGAGGAGACGCCAGAGGCAGGGGAACTGATCACTGAGTGCACTGGGGACAGTTTCACTGTACAGCCCATAGACAAGCAGGGGAAAACTGACTGGTAATGCATGGGATCATCTTGATATATGTTCAACTAAAATATTCTGAGAGATAGCTTCCATCATGTCTGCTGAAAACTTACATGTTTACAGCGGTTTTTATGTTAATTTAACTTTTAAGGGGCTCAACATAGGTGATGAAAACATTTTTTTTATTTGAATGCATTATTATGTTGAATTCTTTTTTCTTAAATGATAAAAAAATGGAATATGATTTGTGTACAGATAAAAAAATAATTAGCTTTTATAACAATTGTTTGTTCAATTAATAGTTAATCAATAGAAATCAATTTGAACTAAGTATATCATATTTGCAGGCAAAATTAGTTGAATTTATTTCTTGATCTATTATTTTAGTGACAATCTTGCAAGATTCTACCTTGGGACACTGGTGTTGTCACTCCAGGGGGACCCATTTGTTGAGACAGAGAAATTCTTCACACCAGATATTGTACAAGCTTGTTTACAAGAAACAGCTTCTAAGTTTCCAAAAGGTAATTATTATTTAAAAATAGAATGGGGCATGACATGGTGTTTACAAAACTTACATTTGAAAAACAAGAAGGGCTATTTCAGTGATCTTTGTGTGTGTCAACATCACCATTGCAGCGTTATTAAAGTTCCGCATGCAACCTGCAATCATGCACATTATGTTAATATCAGATCCCATGAAGGGTGATTGCATAATTATTGAGTTAACTCGAGAAAGGTGTAATCTGAGGTTGATATTAACATTTCCAGGGTTAATATTATATGATTACTTCCTCCATGGGATCTGATCATTATGTTATTATAGTAAACAATTATTTTATTATAGTAAACAAGTATTGTTTACACTGGTACGTCTGCGTTTGTGGTGTTTGATTTATTAAGGAATAGTGAAGATCGTATTACCTTTGAAGTGATTATGTTTTCTTGCGTATTAATGAAGTCATATGATAAACTGTTTCCAGTTTAATTAAATTTCTATATTTAGCCAGATTTTTCAAGGAAAAATGAAGGGTTATAGAATGGCGAAAACCGGTTGGTCAGGCGATTAATGACTTAATAAATTCATACTATTTATCAAATTGTTATGAAACTTAGTCAGAAAACTTGTCTGCATATTGTCTTGAACACTTATAAATATGGGTCACCTCAGACTATGTTAAATCTTAGATTTAAAAAAAAATCTGTTAAAAGTCGAAAGTTTTTATCCTATTGTAATAAAATTTGGTATGCATTTTGTTTTGGTTAATTATGAATATGCGTTACTTCAGGTCAAAAACTTGGTCATGAAAAAAATATCTGTCAAAAATTAAATAGATTTCATCAAATTGTTAAAAAACTTGATCCGAATATCTGTCTGTATGTTGTCTTGAACACTGATGAATATGGGTTACCTCTGGTCAAAAACTAGGTCACTAGGTAAAATCTTAGAATGAAAAAAATCTGTCATGAATTAAATAATTTTTATCTAAATATTATGAAATTTGGTCAGAATACTTGTATGCGTGTTGTCTTGAAGATATATGAATATGGATCACAGCAGGTCAAAAAATAGGTCACCAGGTCAAAGCTTAGCTTAGAAGAAGAAAAAATACCAATCACAAATTATTTTTTTTATTTAAATTCTAAAAAACTCATCCATATTGTATAAGTGCCTTTTGCGCCCTAAGCTAGAAATATATTTTTAGTCTGCAAAAATTGAGTGCTTTTCTATTACCTGTTTGATAAGGGTCTACTCATCTTTGGAAAATTCCAATATGCGAAGGTAACATAATCACCTGGCAAAGGTAACAGTACGATGATTGGCTTATGTTTGTATATGAGAATCTTACATGGCCAAGTCACGTGAGGTTTAATAATAATATTATATAAATATCAGATCCCAAAGAAGGTGAAAACCTGAAAAAAGTTAATATCATTCGAGGCGTTAGCATTATAACTCATTACCATACCTTAAAGTTGGTCTCCCGCTATAGGAGTAGCCCTTTGATTTTTGGTTTGCAAGCATGGCTGACAGGCATTGGTCATGGTCAGTAGATGACCCCTATTGAAATTGGGCTAGTAGGTCAAATGTTGGGGTCATGAAGACCAGCTATTGATTTGATCGATCTCCATTTTCTATTTTTTTGTCTGCCACACGGTTTCTTAGCAACCTCTGGCCAGAAATCATAATTACATGCATATCTTCAGCATGTTCAAATAAGATTCCTTAAGGTTTTGTTCATACATTGAGTTGTGACATTTGGTTAGATCCTGTATGGTTGAAATCCCTAGAAAGCAAACGCTCATTGGTTTGAATTTTCATCATGGTTGTTAATGGCATAAAAGCAATGTTATACATCTGTTTAATATTCCCTTAAATGCAAATTATTGCTGTTGTTTCGTCAATTTATTCAAAATCCTAGGCATGTTATCACAAATTTTTCAGCAGGGTGCTCTGCAGTTCTTGTTAAGTAGAAAAATGCAAGAATTGTTTAGTATTTAGTGTCATCTCACGTTCATATATAATTTCAGGTCAGACTTTGGAAGTAAAACTCTGCTGCCTCTCTGAGGTTGTGAAGACATACATTGTTCTGGAACAGGGGAAGATAACCGAGATCAAGGTTGATAGCCTCCCTGCAGTCGAGCACCCTGGTGAAACCATCCATCCTGCAAGCAGCAGTCTAGTGGGGGACACGAACACAAACACTGAGAGTTACATAATCCAGACAGACAATAATTATTGTCTGCAAGCAACACAGCTTGAATCTATTCACACTGACAGCAGCTGTGTCCAGTCTGTTAACTCCTCTGTGAGCAATAGCAAGCCAAGTGGGTCCAAGTTGGAACAGGTTCTGACCGTTCCCCTGGACACTGTACACTTGCTGGAACCTGCAAAACAAGCTCAAACTGTTGTTGTGCCCTTTGTTCCAGAACTGTCTGAGGTTGCTATTCCCTGTGAAAGGGATCCCATCAACAGGAGTGTAATATTGGAGACTGGGGCATACACTGGTTCACACACTCACTCTGGGAACTATACTGTTGTGATACCTGATAACATCCTTGTGCAGAACAGTTAAGATAAAAGAAAAACATTGAAAATTTAAGAATTAACAAAACAGCAAAAACACCTCGAAGAAATTGGCACATGTTAAACATAGTTTATCACTCATTCCAACTGCATGGCATCTTCTTCCCATTGATTGGTAGGTTGGAGCGTGAATGGTTTTAATTATTGATTGTTTATACACAATATGTTTTCCACTCAGTTTTATCATTTTTTCCTACCAATTTTTTCTTGGTAATAGAGTACACATTCTATGTATTTTCAAAGTTATGTACCGGTAGAATATGAAAAAATATAATGGTAGAACTATTGAGATATTTTGAACAAACTTTGATATGCATGTGTATAAACATAATGGTAAAGGCTTTTCAGCTCATCTTGTGTCTTTGGGTGAGCTTTAAGGATTTTTGTGTATTGTTTGCTCATCTATCGTCCACATCAATATTGCTTTACACAAAACAGCCTAATCCATTTAGCCAATTTCAATTAAATTTCAAAGGAACGATCATTGGGTGGTCATATGACTACCGTGCGATACTGTGTATAGGACGCTAGCTAAGATAAGACGCACGCAAAAAAATACATGAAAAATCAGGGTTAAATTTTTTTAATACCATAGATAGTACGCAGTGAAAAAATGTTGAAGCGGTAGCCAACATATTTGTTATGCTCTCCTTTAAAGAAGAGTGGGTATATTGCTAAACACATGTCCTTCAGAAGGTCGGTAGACCAAAGCTTGTCTGAGTGATAACACGATGATGCCTGGACCTATGCAAAAAAGCTTGTGCAAATTCTAACTTGACAATGCCTCGACCTATGAACCTCAAACCTGTCTTGGAGGTTGGGAGTGACTAGTAGATGACCCATATTGATATTGATATCATTTGCTCAAACTTCAAGGTCACTGTGACCTTGAATGCAAAAAGCTTATCCGAGTGATACCCACGACAATGTCTTGACCTATGGTCCTCAAACTTAGTTAACTTGGAGGTAGGGTGTGACAAGTAGATGAACCCTTTCGATTTTAAGGTCATCAAGTCAAGGTCACAGTGACCTTGAATGGAGCTTGTCTGAGTAATCAGTCACCAATGCCTATACCAATGGTCCTCAAACTTGACATGGAAACTGGGCCGGACCTGTAGATGACCCCTATTGATTTTGAGGTCATCAGGACAAAGGTCAAGGTCGCAATGGCATTGAATGCAAAAAGCTTGTCAGAGTGATAACTTGACAATGCTTGCACACATGACCCTCAAACTTAAAATGGGGACTGGGCCTGACCAGTAGATGACCCTTATTGAGGTCAAAGATCAAGGTCACAGTGGCCTGGAATGCGAAAAGCTTGTCCGAATGATAACTTTACAATGCGTAAGCACATGACCATGAAACTTAAAATGAAGGTTGTGACCTGTAGATGACCCCTATTATTTGGAGGTCATCGGGTCACACTGGCTTTTAATGCGAAAAGCTTGTCAGAGTGATAACCAGAAATCGCATAGTCCTATGGTCCTTAAAATTGACATTGATGTTATGTATGATAACCCTTGTTGATTTTAGGGTCATCTGGTTAAAAGATTGTTGTCATTATGACTTTGAATGCAAAATTTTTGTATAAGTGGTTACTTGACAATGCCTGCAATGATGGTCAGGCATTACCTGTAGATTGATTTTGAGGTCATCAGGTCAAAACAGCTGGCAATTTTGTCCATGCATATTTTATTCAATTATCCAAATATTTCTGACAACATGGCACCAAGGGGTGCATAATGCTTGACAAACATCTCTTTTTTCAAATTCTATTGAATCGTGAAAATGGCAAAGGTTATTAAATAGTAATGCACATGTACATAAATAATGATATATATCAGAATAGCAATAATAAGAACCCGATGTTGCTCTCCTGGAAGCCCTCAAATTATTTGTTGTCGTCGCGAATTGTAAAAGCAACAGCTGATTTTAAATTCAGAGGTATCCTTTGGACACCCTTTAGAAAATTTTGTTTAAGCCTCATTGATTCATCCAAAATTATGCTTGCCATGTTGCAGACTGGTTTTTGTTTGGATAAAACAAAAACCTTCGAAAACCTGCTTGTTAAAATGGATAGGCTGTTCACAGGCCATAATGGACCCTTTATCAAAGTTTTTCAATTCATCATGATTAATAAACATGCATGCTTGCTAGCTTTGTCTAAATGGCTTTCGCAAAATATATACAAAAATCTCCTAGAAACAAATGCACTGATTTGTACTAATTTTACAGCAATGATCCTTAGGTGACCCCGTCATAAAGTATTTCAATTTTTCCCTCTATTATTTGGCAACTTTTAGACAGTCTGAGACAAGACAGCCTAAGCTTTAGATACAGACTTTTAAATGAACATTTGATTAATGGTTCTTCATCAAGTTTTGTTATTTCAGTTGTCATGTTTGGATATTGAATTCAGATGAGCGATCTTGGATTTTTGTATATTGTTTGCTCATCTATTGTCCACAATAAAATTGCTGCATTTGATTAATGGTTCTTCACCAAGTTTGTGTTAGGTCAGTTGTCATGTTTGGCTATTGAATTCAGATAAGTGATCTTGGTCCATCAAGCCCTCTTGTTACAGATGATAATAAAATCGTTGGGCTAATCAGACTTATAAGTCTTTGACTTTATATTTTCAGAGTATTTCATATAGACATCAGAATGGCTGACTTGTTTGGGTTTGAGGAACTTACAGATGAAACAACAAAACCAGCCCCAGAGACATGCCCCCTGAACAGGCCAGAACGAGTTTGGATTGGGCCAGAATTTCAGACAGGGCCGAATAACCTGCTGACCTCACAGACAACAAGCAGGGATAGTAATGAAGTTGTTGTACCCATAGTGTTTGAGAGTTTGGGTGTAAGAAAATACAAAGTGCTTGCTCGACAGAAAGTTGAAGATGAAGTGGAAGTGAAAGTTCAGAGTTCTGTAAGAGATCCCAGTTCGTCAGAGAGGGATTCACCAAGCAGTACAGAACAAAGGAAAGAAAATATAAATGTGAAAGCTAAATCAGCTGATAAACTTGTGGCTAGAAGCAAGGGCAATACAGTGAAAACAAATAAAACCATGTTTTTAAAACAATCAAAACCAGACAAGATGTTTAAAAGAGATAGTCAAATGTTAAAGAAATCAGACAAGATGTGTAATAGAGATAGTCATGTGCTAAAGAAAAGAACATTATTTCAGCAGAAGAAACTAGGGACAAAGGGTAATTCAAAATCTGTTCGAAAAGCACATGACAAACTGGTTCAGGAAAAAGCGCTTGAATATGAGTTTAGAACTGATTCTGAAACAGAGAGTGAACTTGGAACAATTAAAAGTTTTAGGAGATCAGAAAGCTGTGAAAAGAAAGTGACAGGTACTTGCACAACTGTTGTTAAGAATGAACCTGATATGACTGAGAAAGATTTATCTAGTGATGAAAAAGAAATTTCTCCGAAAAAGTGTTGTGTGAAGTTAAACAGAGATCCTTCTATTGAGATATGGTCAAGAAAAAACTCTGTGGAATCATTGACCGACGCTCAAAGAATATCTGTTGAAAAAGACGCTGAAAGTATAAGCAGTGACACTCAATGTGAAGAAGTGAAGGACCTTTATACAAACAGAAGTGAAAGTGTAGAAGAACTGAAGCCCACATCCATGGTGTTTAATGCTAATATTGAAGTAAGGAAATCTGGTAGACTGAAATCAGCTAAATGTGCTTCAAGGTATAGAGGTGATTACGGAATCAGAGTGGATACATACACCAAAATTGTCAGTCAGAAAATGAAAGGTAATGCAGACAGTGAATCAGACTGTTCATTTGCAATGTCAGAACCAACTAGCTCAGGAGGTATGATAGAAGACTATTCAAAAAAATGTGAGGGAGAAAGTGTTGTTGAACAGGACAATGACATGCACAGTTTTGCTAGTGGTACATGTGAAACAGTTAAAGACAATGCAAATGAATTGAGTATTAGAGCTGACAATGAAATTCAGGATGTTGAGGCATTGATAAAGACAATAGGTGATCAATGCAAAAAATGTGCAAATGCTAATGTTTCTGTTGAAGTGCCTTCAAATATTGAAAGTGTATGTGATAAATGTAAGTCTAGAAATATAGTTTCAAAGCAAGATAAGAAATCAGCTGATAATAAACAATTTGATGGAGGAACACTCCCAGATGAATGTACACACACGCATGATAAGGACCCAGCCAAAGAATCTGATATATTGAATTCAGGAAGCTGTATATATAATCCACCATCACATGATAAAAAAAACACTGGGTACATACATTCCATTGGCAAGTCAGTTAATAAAAAGCTAGTAGTAAGTAAGAAAGAAGCTGTCAAACATCAAGATATTAGAAAAGACTCTTCTATTGAAAATTCGCCAGTTAAGGGTGTGCTAGATCCTGTCGAGGTGTTAGAAAACTTGAGACAGAAACTATTTGAGAAAGCTGGAGCAGATGTTGAGGAAGCTAATAAAGCTCCAAAAACATTTGAAAGTACACTTATATCCTCTAAAAGAAGGGAAAAGGACATTTCAGAGTGTAAGCCGTCAGCAATGAGTAATAAACTTCGCAGGCGCTTCAGTGATGACAATGATAGTTGTTCTGTGAAATCTTCCAAGTCTGTATCAAGTGTAATTTCATCAGTGTCAGAAAATGGCAGCGAAATTTTACAAGAGATTTCCAAATCATTGGAGTATTTGCAAAAGGGCAAGAAATTTAATGAGATAGGCAAAGCAAGTGCTAAAGCTAAGATAAAAGATGCAAGTCAAACTGATCTCTGTGATGAAATTGAACCATATTTGAATGACTCAGATGCAAGTGTTGCTAGAGCTAAAGATGCTAAACTCAAAAACCAAAGTCAGCAAGATAAAAAGCAATCACAGCAGAAACAAAAGCCTGTGAAATGTCAAGCTTGCAGTCACAGTTTTAAGAATAGGGACTTGTTGCGGAAGCATTATCCATGCCGAGTACGGCAAACAAGAACATGGTCACAGAACAAACTTCGGCCTAACCGAGCAGTAAGAAGAGTTGAACCAAATTCAAAGAAATTTGTTTGCCAACTACCAAAGTCTAGTAAAAATGATAAGCCAAGGCCAATGTTGCTAACTTACAGAAAAACTAAGTTTCGAAAAGTGAAAGGGAAGAGAAGAAGAAAACTGTATCATGCAATACAAGAACTGATGCAAAAAAGGAAACCAATGAAATGGGCTCATTTATCAGTGTTATATGACGACTTATCATTTAAAGAACAAAGCCTGCACAAACTTGGTTTAATGTGTGTTGGGCAGGCTTCTGTAGGACTAGAACAGTACAATGATAAAGAAATCAGCTTGTTTGAACACCATAGATCACGAGAAAAAGCTATAAGAGAATTGGATAGAGTATTTCTGCCTCTCCCTACAGATTTGGACAGTAGTAGCATAAGTTTGAGTACTCAGGAATCAGACAATGTGTCATTGCAGGTTGAATTGGATTCTACAATTGAAATACCACGATCTCCAATTCATTCATCAGTCACCAAAGTGCTTGAAGAACTTGTTGAAAATGTTGTTGGCAAAAGTTGTGAACAGGATGCATTAGAAAATACATCTGATCATGAACATACATATAAAACTAGTAAACAAGGAAATGATCTCAGTAATACTGTTGGTAGAGGAGCTGAACTAATTGAAATCAGTGAACAGTCAGAAAAAGAAGACAGTAATGTTTCAGAACAAACAATTGTATCAAACATTATAGCACCAAAGGATTCAGATACATGCAATACTTTGAAGATGGGAGGAGAAATTGAAACGATTTCAGCGGACATTGTAAGTGATTCAGAGGGAATTAAAGTCTCTTTGGACAAGATTGCGAGTTCGGATTCTGAAAAATCACATAAAGCATTCAGTGATATTATTAATACGGGTTCTGATAAGGAATATAAAATGATAAGTTCAGTGACACAAGACATTGAATGTAATACTGGTGAAAGCTTAATGGAATTTGAAATTAGTCCATTGAGTGTGATGGGTTTACCTGAACATGTGGCCATCATATCACCAGAAAAAGCAAACAGTGTTGATGATCTTACAGAAGAAGATTCTGAACAGAGGTCCAAAGCCATGAAAGGAAACAGTTATATTCTAGCAGATGACCTCTCACATGAACAGGAAACAATATGCATTGCAGAAGAAGATCAACAAATAACCAAGAATAAATCTGAAATTAGTGCTGATGAAGCACATGATGCAGTAAATGGTACTGCTGAAGTTCATTCAGAATGTACTACAGTTGATCAAGTAGAACATGATCATGAAAGTCCAGAACTAGATGCTCAAGAAGATGTTAAATTTGTAGACATTGAAATAAAAAGTTCAGGAGATGATTCCAATGTAACTAATACTGAACATTCAAATCACCAAAACATTGATAAAGTTGATGTCACACCAATTATGTCAATTGTGTCAACAGAAAAATCTGTAGAAAGTCAAAATGATGATACCCCAAAACAGCAATCAGAAAGAATAACAGACTGGATTCCCCTTGCCCCAGAAGAAGTTATCAAACAGATGCTTTTTAGAAATGCTGCTTTGCCACCAGAAATTATAAACAATGCAATGGAACCTGAACATATTCATAATTTAGAAGAGTGTGGCAGTGATCGTGCATCGATGGAAATTGAGTACAACAAAGAACGTGTTATTCCAAATAGGTTACCACTGAAAGAAAGTAAGGAGGCTCATGAAATTGAACAACTTGACAAAGGATGTTGTAAGAAGTCTAAGGATAAAAATGCACCTATAAAAAGGCAATCTTCTGAACTATCTAAGAACCCAAAACAGGAATTCATCCCCAAAACCGTGGAATTACCACCATTGAAAATTCCCAAAAAGAAGAGAAATGACTCCAAATCTCAAATGTCTCCTGGTGCAACAACTAAAAGTATCGTAGAAAAGCCTTTGAAAAAAGCTACTACCAGTTTGATTTTTCCGCCTGCTAAAAGTATTACTGTGAAGCCACTATCTCCAGTTAAAAGTTATACTGACAAACCACTTAAGACAGACATCTGTAGAAGTCCAAGGCGAAATATGGATGAGATTGGAATGCCAAAATGGAAGAGCATGCATGAAAAAGACAGTTATATCAAATATACTGTGAATAATAAAAAGATGGAAGTGAACAACTTAGATAAGCAGACTAATCAGCCTAGAGCTATTTTGAAGAATTTTGAACAGGATCTTCATGAATTAATTTCAACCAATTTTGATAAAGCTACACCAAGAGACATTGTAGTTGATGACAATTCAAACCATCACATTAAAAAACAAACAACTGCAGTATCAAGAACAGAAGTCATTGACGGCAATTTTGCAAGTGTCAAACACCAAAGGGATGAACCTGAAAAAGGCAAAAAGAAATCCAAACATATTACTTTGGATGAATATTTAAAGAAAAAGGGAATTCCATCAAAACTGAAAGCTTGTGACAATACTTCTGAGAATTTTGTCACTAAGCAATATGAAAAAGTTGACTCAGTGAATGTGAAAACATCAAAAGAAAGTAAAACACCTGATAGCCTAAATACAAATCTAGTGGAGACAGCCAATGATCTTCTTAAGGATATTTTAGGAGATCTGAGTTCCAGTGAAACTAAAATAAGTTGCGAGTTTGAATATTCAAACAAATTCACAAAGCATGCTGATATTACCAGTGATCCAGATGAATATGATCCAGAATGTAATTACCTTCTGGATGAGACAAATGAACAGGATGTTGAGAATGGAGAGATTAAGGGGTCATTCTTAGAAAGTATTCTAAAAGCAGTAACTGTTATAAATGATATTGCTGATGAACAGAGAGAAGTTCTTGGTCTCAAAAAAACAACAGTGTCCGACACTTACACCACAGCGACGAAAGATAGCAATTTTGCTTTGAAAAATATAAATGACCAGTCCGACAAAGTTGTCGAAAACTGCCCTACACATACTTTAAGCAAGTCATTTAGTATTGCCTTAGACGAAAGTTCTGATAAAGGTAAACAGAATGAATCGCATAAGCATATGCAAGACAATAGTGAAGTCAAAAATTCAAATGATACCAACGTTGATCGAGTATTACCAGAACACTCTCAATCAATTGTTGATCATGGTGTGCTACATATTAGTACTCAAGCTGTTAGCACTAAAGAAAGTAATCAGGGAGAATATTCTTATACTGATGTATATATCAATGATGATTTAAACAATGACTGTAACATGGAAAGTTCTGGTGGTGATGCTTTAGAGGGCAGTATTGAAAAGAAATATGTAAATGAAATTGGACATAAAACAGCATCTCTCCAAATGAAATCACACAGTCATGTTTATGAAACTTCAAGTGCAAATGCACGTAAGTGTCCACAAGATCTAAACCTTATGGTAAGCAGTGAAGAAAATATGGAAACAGAAACTAATGATAAAAGAAAAGACTATTTAATGAAAGATGAGAAAACATGTCCACCCTCTGAACCAAGTTTTGAGCCAGTATCATCAAGATTTGTTGAAAGTTGTTCTGTAAGAGATGAAGAAAATAAAAGCAGAACAAGTGAGAGTACTCCCAACATAACAATAAGGTATGAAATGAACGGGTTGATAATAAAAGAGAATTTATTGACAGGAGACAAGAACCTTGTTGAAAATAATTGCAAAAGTTCTTTAGCATCTCAGTCCCCAACACGTGATATCCTATCCGAACATGAAGCTAGTCAGGACTGTGTTAATAACGAAGAACACAACTCTGTTGCTAAAAAGGAATGTTTTCAGACTTCAAGTTACAGTGACATTCATGAACGTGATGATAGTAAATTGTCTGAGGATGTTTCAGAAGAGTTCTTTGAACTAAGTAGCCCAGAAATAATGAGATCTGAAAGTGTTTTTTCAAATGCAAAGTGTTCAGTGCAAAGTTTTGAGAAAGTTCCAGGTTTAAACCTTTCATCAGAGAAAAAATGTGAAAAAGATATATATAAATATGACTCTAGTATGCCACCCAGTCCAATTGAAATATCATTAGTTAACCAAAGAATATATGTAGAAGATGAACCACATGAATCAGTTGATGTCACTATGGAAGTATGTATGGAGAATGAAGATGTCTCAGAAACCAAAATAACTTCCCCACCCCCACTTCTGGAAAAAGTGGAAGGCTTTGCACACAATATTGAAATATTTGAAGATGCATCAAGTAGAGGCTCATCTTTGTCCTCAGGAAGTGGACCTCCGTGTCTGGAACCAGAAGATCTTGATAAAAAGGTTGAACAAGAACATTACTTGGAACTTCAGGATGTGCAAGAAACATTTGACAGTGAATCAAAGAAACAAAAGGCTGAAAGACATTTTCTTGATGTTCTTGGATCAGTTAGTGATGTGCATGAAAAAGAACCATTAGCACTAAAAGCTGGTCATCGAAGTGAAGAACCTGAAAAGCCAACAGATGAAAACATTCTTAAAGTAAAAGATACAGATGTAAATGAAAACATAGGAAGGCATTTTTCTGATTTCATTAGTGAGGTAGAAGAGCAGAAATCTGATCTACAAGTTCTATTTGACAGAAGTGAGGAGGGAGAGATGACATTAGCAGAAATCAAGAGAATACTTAAACCAATATCTGAAAACAAAAATACTATTTCAGTAGAATCACTGAGGAAAGTGAGAACAGTAATATCTGACTTGATCACTCGAATAGATAAGCCAGTGAAGAAAGATCCTGCTTGGTTGAAACGAGATGCATTATCGAAGTATTCTAAACATAATGACCAAAGGAGTCAGGGTGATTCTTATACAAGTTTTGAGGACTCTGACAATTCTGATGAAGAAGGAAATACAGAACAAAATGAAAGTGAGGACAATAGAAAGATGATTACAGAAAATATTTTGCAGATGTTGAAATCATTTGAAGACAAGGGAAGTATTGCAGACAACATGTCAACCTTGCTTGGTATTCTGGCTGAAAATCTTGGCTTTATTGGATCATCAAGAAAGGTCAATGAAAATGTATCTGAATCCGATGAAAGTGACCATGATTACTCTTATGATGAATGCATTCCAAATGTTATTTCAATGAAGTGTGTGGATGATAGTTCAAAGACAGAATTACAAGATTTTCTTCATCATGGTGATGAGCCGCCCTCATTGGATGATATTCCAACTGCAGGAGATTCTGACTTCAGCAATGCCAAAGAAAATCTCAACAGTTTGCAGACTGAATCTAGCAATACAGACATTTTAAATGACACTTTGCCATATATTAACACAGAATGCGAAGACAATACAGAAACAGTAAATCTGGATGATAATGATACAAGTCTTTATTGTACCCCATTTGAAACCACTGAACATGAGGACAATAATGAAACAAAAAATACTGATGAAAATGAATTTAATGATAGAAATGTTTATTGTAGTTCAAAGCATGTGTCTTCAGGGTGCCAGAAAATTTCCGAAACAGAAAATAAGATCAATGTTGTAGACACAAATCAAGCAGATTGCCGAGCTGCCCTTGAAAAGGTAGTAGAAAAAGGTGCTATTGTTTCTGAAGACTTAGGTGTTGATGGGAAGACGGAATCCAAAGTAAACACCATTTTTAAAAGCATCACAGAACTTAATTCGATTGAAAACTCAGATGATGAATTTGATGTATACTCAGTGTCATTTCCCTTGTCAGATCTTAAGGTTAGTGGTCAGGACAATGTCTGGGAAATTAATTCTGATTATAACTCTGACTTGAGTAATTCAGATGTTGAATATAATGAAGAAGATAAACATGGATCTCTGAAAACACCTGTTGATGAGATGTTCTTCTCAGAAGAAACTGAAAGAAAACCTGATGAAATATCTAACACATCATTATCTGAACAAGCAGAAGCAATCACAGATAAAAGCCTCAATAATGTTCCTAGGCATGAAATTGATATGGTTTCAACTTGTGATTTATCAAAAAAGATTGAAAATTCATCAGAAAAATGTGAATATAAAAGCAATCAACACAAGGAGTTACAAAATAAACTGCTAGATGATGATGCCATTGAAAAACTGCTGGATGTGCAAGGTTCAGATATTCAAGAAAGTAGCTTTGAGGTTTATACAACCATTGATGAAGAGACCTACTCTTCCTCAGATAGCTCTGTTCAAATATTAAAAAGTGGTCACATTGATGATGATGAAAAACGAAATGTTCTAGAAGATGCCAATGATAATGAAAATTCTCTGTTCAGAAATACGGTCAAATGTGTTAATTCATTTGATGCTCCAAAATGTTCAACTCCAATTCATGGTTTTGTAAACACAAATTTAGTTCATGCCTCAATTATAAATACATCAGACTCAGATATTTCCCTAGATACAATTGATGAGATTGGGTACTCTTCAGCCACAATAACAGAGCAATCCAATTGCATCAACAGTGCAGATGATCTCACCTCATATCAAAAAGAATCTACATTTGCCGGCACAAATGATAGTGAAAATCTTGTTGCAGATCAACCATCTGAATGTGAAACTGTAGCAGAAAATTTGGTTGTTAAAGATTTGGAAAAAGATGAGCATATAGGAGTTGATGAAAGACAAAACCTGGATGAAGTCATGCCAAGTGAAGAAACAGATACTACCAGCTATGATAATATCCATGTAGAAAATACAAGTACCCTATTTAATTCAGAAAAGGGAGCGAAGATGTACAAATATGAAAATAAAGGGGTGACATGTGAAAAAAATATGAAAAAAGTTCATAGTGAAGATGTTGAGAAGAAACTCAGCAGCCAACTTGAGTTAGAGAAAATAAAAACGGAACACCAAAGCCATGTTACTGACAATGAACCACTAGATTTATTTATAGTCAACAATAGTGACTGTTGTATCAAACATAATGAACGTGATGGAAATAAACTGGACAGAGAACAAGGAAGTAGTGTTATAGATGAATTACAAGGTGGATTTGAAGAAAGTGGTGATTTCATTAATGATGTCAGAGGATGTGACAACAAAAATGAACTGAAAATCAACCAGAAAGAACAACAGGGTAGCATTGGTTGTGCTGATGAGTCTAAGGATTCTGAAAATGAGCAAGAAAATCGTGATTTTAGTGAAAACTTTGAAAAATCAAGAAAGGAACTTGAGCTGGATCAAAGTAAAGTGGATCTTCAAAGCATCATACATGATAGTGACAAACTTATTTCTCAAACAGATAATTATACAAGAACAAACAATTCATACAATACTTCTAAAAATGAAAATGTTTCCACCATTACTGTTGTTAACAATAATATTTATTCAGAAGACAGAATTTACAGTACTGATAAAGGGGAGGACTTTGATTTCAGCGAGAATGAAAGCAGTATGAGTGGAGAAGATGTTGAAGAAAACTGTGAAGAAGACCGATTGAGCGAATGTAAAAGCGTAGAAAGCAATGCTGATAGTGATGTTACTGTGTCATATGATGATAATGTCAAATTTGAGGTAGAAGCTGAGAAGGATGGAAAACATGGAAAGCCTGTATCAAATGACATTTATGATGGCTTACCTGAGAAGGTTGCGAAAAGTAAAGTCAGCACTAAATATCATCGTAATGAAAAAAGTTCCTATATTAAAGAGTCAGATAAAGGACATGATAACACATCTTTTGAAGTGCACAGTTGTCTTTACCAGAAAGATGAAACCAAGGAAACTGAATTATATCAAATAAAAGATTTATCTGCTCAGGTATCTGTTGAGAACGATCCCTCACTCCAGTCAAACATTGAACAGGAACAATCGAGTGGTCAAGAGGTTGAAAGTTTATCATATCAAGAATACAAGTTCAACTTCGCTGATTACCAACAAGAAATGTTTTGTGAATCTATTGCAGAAAAGGTTAAACGTAAACAGAGGGAGAGAGCTCTCCCAGCTTTGTACAACCCCTGGATGTATGATGGTCCTGAAATTGGCAGCAGAAAAAGGTCGGCAAAACAAGAGTTCAGTGTTTTTAGGAGTACCATACTGGAGAAGAGAGCTTTGGAAAATCAGACACAAGATAGCTTCATTGGTTCAAAAAAGAGAAGAACATCCCTTGGCTCTGAACAGGGTGTGGATTCTGTTTGTAAAATTGAAGGCAGTTCTACATTTACTGGCTTTTGCAATGATTCTCAACCTAATGGCTCTAATGGAACAGTCAATTTAGAAGAACTATTAAAGATATATAACATCAGGTCTTGTGAAGTTAGTTTATTAAAGTTGAATCAAGCAACAATCAACAGGTATACTAGAAAGAGGAAAATGATTGAGAGTGATGAATGTCAGTCGAGACCACCAATCAAAGTGACCATTAAACTTAATAAGGTTGTATATCCATCAATCTCTCCTGCAGCTTCATCTTCAATGTCATCAGAAAGAGGTATATCATCTTATGAAAGTGAGATGGATGATGATGAGAATCCTGAAAACACAACTCAAACCTGTGAGAGTAAGTCTGACAATGAGGCTGACAATCCAAAGAACTCTAAAAAACACACCCCAAGAGAACCCATCAAAATAAAGATGAAAACCCTGCTGACTAAAATGAATAGTTGTGACAAAGATGACAGCAGTTGCAGTTACACTGATGGTAACAAAATTGTTAGACAGGTGTCATGGAATAGTTCAGTATCATGGAACAGTTCGGAAACATCTGCAAGAGAGAATGGAGTCTTGTTCTACATAAGTGAGTCCGATATGGAAGAAGGTGGAACCAAAAACAGCATGGACATTTCTTTAACCAGTGAATCTGAAACATGTCGGTCCAGTTCTGATGAAAGTGAAATCCAAGAAAAAATTGAACACATTCTTGAAGACAATTCCCCTAAGCAGGAAAAAAGCACTGATCAATTGTCTTTATCCATGAGTAATATTGTAACAGAAAATGTGGAAAAAGAAAGTGTCGTTCATGATGTTAGATTGTTTAACCAAAAACATATTCACCATCTTTCAGACAATGAAGATGAATCTGTGTTTGATGAACTAGGTGATTCAGCAGTGAATATGAAGATAAAATCTGACAAAATTCAGAGTAAAGTGATAGGATTAATGAAATCTGACCTTGAATTAAGTGAATCTGATTCAGAAGAAGAAAGTCGAAATAAAACGGAAATCTTCACAAGAACTGAAGAGATTTTGGGAAAACAAGGAGAAATGCAAGATATACCCACCAGACAGTTAACACTAGGGCAACAAACATTTTCAAAGTCTAGTGAAGAATGCTCTGAACAGCCTAATTTAAAACAAAACAAAACAGAATCATGTGAGTCTCTGACATCTTTTTCAGATGAAAACTTTCTCAATCAAGCAAAAAGGAATCTTCTGTTCGAAGAAATTTTGGATGATATACAAAATGATTCTGAAAATGTGAATGATGACAGTAGAACAATAAGTTTAGATAAAAGACATCAGGCCGACATTAATGAGGCTGTTAATAGTCTAGATACAGATATGTTCAATAAAAATGAACATGAAGATATAAGAAATAAAGCTGACATGGTGTATTATGCAGTTGAAATGACAGAAATAGACTCTGAAACTAAGGAAGCGGTTGTTTATCTAGAATCTGAAGAAACAATACAGGAGGCAGTTGTTGTAGAGAACGAAGAGGTCTTATGTGGGGCTGTTGAAGGTGAGATCATTTCGAGTCATATAGACAATACATCAATAGCTGGTGAGTTTGTTGGTACATTGAGTGAGTCTGCAATGATGTATGACATCAATAGTAGTGGTATTGTAGAATCTACACAAGAGTTTGGATTTACAAGTGAGCCAGAGAGAAATATGATGATGTCCAAGTATATTTATGGTATAAATGAGGACTCACAGAGCTCTGATGATGTTGTTGAGGAGCTTATTACAGACTCACCTGACGTTTTAACGGAGTCTGGTATTCATCAGGATGTTGAGATGGACAGTGATAATTAGAACGTTGCTAGCAAGAGACTACACCATGCTTTGATTTATATAAATTATAATGTTTTGAAATCACTGCTACAAAAGTGGATTTATCCTATTTTCAATTTTCTTCACAGAAATTATGTTAAAATATTTTTATACGATACAAAAATTGTAATGATTGTTATTAACTTAAGTTTTCCTTACATCAGATAACAAGGATATATTTTGTAATTTGTCTACTGTTAAGTATTTCTTTGTATTTGTTTCATTGCTCTGGGACTTTTTTCGTGTTGGTGTTTTCCTTATTTGTGCAATGTTGGATTGATTACTGAATTTTCATCTAGTCATAAGTTAAAAGATTAAACTTGAAGTACCGGAGTACATGATTGTAATAAATCAGTCCTAGAAATTCTGGCTCCAGTTTCTCAAACAATCTTTAGTCCATTATATCAGGAGCAAGCTTAGCTCACTTTTCATGTTTTAATGTATTTTGGGTGATATTTTCATTTTGAGGAGTTCTGAGACCGAAATCTTTGTCTATCGTGATGAACTTTTTTTTTCATAAGAAATCAGCAATGGGTTTAGAAAGGCGAGCGTTTATAAAATGTTAGCAAATGTTCCGTTTCGTATCCCTGTTGCAGCACTAACATACACTGTAAGCGGGGAACCAAACAGCAAGTGTTAGCCGCAAACATGTTAACTGAACGCATGGCAGGTTTAAGTTATTTAATGCTAAATGAAATAAGATACTTAAGCTTCTTATGCTCTATAAGCTTTTTACAAAATAAGTGGTGCAATATTTTCACTAGAATTCTTACGTATAGTTCATCAAATTATACAAGCCTGACTTTATATTAGTAATAGAATTGTTGAAATTCCTATAATCGGAATTCACTATTATTAGAATTAACTATGTACAAAAGAACGGATTTCTATCACTGAATACCGTAGTGGTAGTTCACCTTGAAGTACTATAAATATGGTATAAAAGAGACTTTGCTGACTAAATGAGCCATGGATACAATTATGAACCTAATGTTTTCCTGTATATATTTGTAGAATCAATAAAAAAATGTCTTGAAGAAAAATTGACACTTGTAAGAATATAACACAGGACATTTTTAATCAGAGATTAGTTGTATATGAAGTTGTATGGAAGAAAATTGACTCATGCATGTGTAATTGAATAAATGGAATTTAATTTCTATGCAATATGCTTTAAATTCTGAAACCATCATTAGTGTATTAGTTTTATAGAATTCTTTGGGAATTTGTTTGTCGCGGGTTTGTTTTTATTTAGTTATTTTATGTTTCTTAAGTTTTGGAATGAGTTAAGTTTATTTGAAATTTTTATGTTGTTTTCAGGATGAAAACTTTTGTTTTGAAGTTGTATCTTAGTACAAGATGCTGTACATAGTAGTTGTATGGTTTTAGGATGTTTGATTTATTAAGGTGAATTTTTCTCAAACTTGATGAAATTTAATCACTTGGCATAAGACTGGATTGAAAGGTCATGAATTATTTAAACTGATTCATGTTAAGTTTTCAGAATCATGTTTCATTGTAGAAATTAAACGTTGTAATTTATATTTATTATGTTAAACTTTGTAAGTTATTTGTAAATACCTCCAGATTTTATATCATGTGCTGTTCCATGTTGTAGCTTCTTCAGATAATATTTTTATGTAAATTGTTTAATGCATAACATTACCAGTTGTAACAATTTTTTATTGTCTGAGATAAGAGGCACCTTTGATATAAAAATGATAAATTGTATATTGCTGTTTTTCTTTCTCAATACATGTACTTCCTACACCCATTATTATAACTGGCAAATTATTTCAAGGTGACATGCAGAACCTATGTTTGAACCAAGATCAAGGTTACATTATTAAAAGTCTATGGTTTCAGACCTTTGGTTCATATTACTAATCACATTTAATTATATTGAAACTAGTTAAACAATGGTCATATGTCTCAATAGCAAAGGCATTTGCAGAACCTGTTGAAACAGCACTAGCTGATTGTCAAGTTCTATTCTAGATCCTGTGTTTAAGTTTTGCATTTTATTGAAACTGACCTGGCCAATGAACTAGGTTCAGTGTAAGAGTTTAGCTTATAGAAACTGGGCAAGCCAAAGATGAAGGTCACAAGTCTAGGTCACGTGTTTGAGTCTAGCTTATTGAAACTGGGAAGTTCAAGGTCACAATTCTAGGTCCAGTGTGGAGTCTAGCTTATTGAAACTGGGAAGTTCAAGATCACAATTCTAGGTCCAGTGTGGAGTCTAGCTTATTGAAACTGGGAAGTTCAAGATCACAATTCTAGGTCCAGTGTGGAGTCTAGCTTATTGAAACTGGGAAGTTCAAGATCACAATTCTAGGTCCAGTGTGGAGTCAAGCCTATAGAAATTGGGCAGACCAAAGATTAAGGTCACACCTCTACGTCCTGTGTTGGAGTCTAGTTTATTAAAAGGTGGCCGAAAATTAAGGTCAATGATAATAGGTCCTGTGTTGGGAGTCTTGATTATTGAAACTGAGCAGACCAAATATCAAGCTCACAATTCTGCATCCTGTATGGAGTCTAGCTTATTTAAATTGGGCAGGCAAAAGATCAAGGTCACAATTCTACATCATGTTTGTGAGTCGAGCTTATTAAAACTGGGCAGACCAAAAATTTAAAGGTCACAACTCTAGGCCCTGTATGTGAATCTAGCTTATTGAAACTGTGCTGACCAAAGATCAACGTCACACTCCTGGGTCCTGTGTTTAGTCTGGCTTACTAAATAGGGATGGCCAAAGTTGAAGGTCACAGTTTTGGGTCATGTGTGGAGTCTTGCTTATTGAAACTGAGCAGACCAAAGATCAAGGTCACAATTCTGCATCCTGTGTTGGAGTGGAGCTAATTGAAATTGGGCAGATCAAAGATCAAATTCTAGGTCCCATATTTGAGTCTATCTTATTAAAACTAGGCAGGCCAAAGATCAAAGTCACATCTCTAGGTCCTGTGTGGAGTCTAGCTTATTTGATATGAGCAGGCCAAATTCAAGGTCACAATCCTAGGTCCTGTGTTGGAGTCTATCTAGGCCAAAGAAAAAGGTCACAATTCTAGGTATTGTATGGAGTCTAGCCTATTAAAACTGGGCTGGCCAAAGATGAAGGTCACAATTCTACATCAAATTCAGTTTTGTTTCCCCTCCACATTAATATCTTTTGAATGATAAGGTTGAAACTTGAATCATGTATTTTACAAATTAAAGGCAACTCCTGCAGCTAAATAAAGGTATTGTTCTGACTGCCTTGTCTTAATAGGTCATCAAATTTGAAGTAAGTTTCAATCAGCCTAGTGTAATACTCCTTTGAACATGATCATTAAACTAGTTATTATGGGTTTTTTGAATGACAAAAGAAAATACTTGTTTATAAGTGAAAGGGTCACACCTGGTAGATATTAAGAATGTTTCAGTGATCCTTTGACATGCTTGTTAGATTAAAATTTACTCTGTCTTTAGATATCAGTACTCTGAACTCTAGGGTCTTGTCTGATCATCACCAAGCAGCATGTGTATGGGGAGTACCGGTATATCTCTGCCAAGTTCGATAACCAGCCATGTTGCATTGTCACTTCACTGTTATGGCCATTACACAGACAACAACAAACATGAATTACATGTGTGTAAGTTGCGACAGTAGCAACCTGTGAAGTTTCATTGTCCTAGGTGAAGCAATTCTCAAGTTAACCAAACAACATTGACTGTAACCTTGACTTTTAACCTATCAACAATGAAATCAATAGGAGTCATCTACTGGTAAACAACATCCTTCCAGAGAATTTAAAGGCAACCTACTATTGACTTCTTGGTCATAGGTCAAACTATTCTAAAGTTATTATGACCTACTGTCCCCAAAACAATTGGGGACTTTTGGTGGTCAAGGCCAATTGGTGACTGAAGTTTCATGGTCCTACTACTGAAGTAGAATGTGCGACCAGGCGTGTTCAGTAAAGATAATTGCGGCGAACGTTTGCTGTTTGGTTTCCCACTTAACGTGTATGCGCTGCGTTACAACAGGGATACAAAACAAAACGTTTGCGAGCGTTTTGTAAACGCTCGCCTTACTGAACGCACTGCTGGTTATGTATTGCATATGTTGAGTAACAACCAACAGAAAAAAAACAGAACAATTGAAGGTGCTATAAATTGGCTTTTTGAACAGTGACAGCTTCAATGAAGACATCACAAACATTTTACTACAATAAAACTTCATTTGAACACTCACAAGCATCAGAGGTATTTTGAAGATGGTACACAACTTAATCAGAATATGAATGCAATTGAAAAGATATGCGTTCCTCTAAGGAAGAACAATAGGGAGTGTAAATATTCAAATATGTTCCAATAAGTTCAGCATGGAACTTGCTTTCCAAGACTTCGAAATTGGACCTTCTGCCCTCAAAAACAAAAGCCATCTACCAAGTTTGAGGACCATACCATTCTGTAAATATTCAGCAGTAACTATTGAGAGTGAGGTTACCATGACCATTGACCTACTGATGGTCAGCTACATGTTATGGAAATTATATTGAGCGAACATTTTTTTAGTAAAGGTCACTACAACTTTGACCTAGTGAGCTCAAATCAATAAGTCATCTACTGGTCATGATCAATATTCCTACCTAGTTTGTGAATAATATAGGATCAAGCATTTTGTCTATAGTAAGAGGTCAGTATTTTATGAGTAAAGTTACCATGACCATAGTCTTTAAAATCAAACAGGTGTATTTGTCATTACTAATGCTTTTAAGTCTGTAGACAGTAGGGTCAAGTGCATCTTGGCAAAAATCTTGAATTGTGCACATGAGTGGAATCATAAGGTTGGACAGCACAAGACTTATCAAACCAACCGCATGATACCTTTCAACATTTCAAGAAGCAATTCAAATGGTCAAATAATAACAACATCAAATGGCTCACTATTTTTATTGGCATAATCCAGTATTACACTTTTCCATGATTACATGCATTTTATGGTAAAAGCATACCAATATGAAATGTGTGATCAAAACAAAAATGGACTCCAATTATGAATAAATGATGAAAATAGACATTAACAAAGAAAAGTAATGACAGCAAAACATGCTAAACTGATGAAATGGCAACCTTGGTATCTGATGCAATAGCACTTGTCAAATATATGGTGGCTTTATGTCTTAGTTTGTAAAAAAACAGATGCCCACTTTTAATTTATTTGTCTAGAAATAACTTGATGCAGATATTTGAAGACCATAATTATGACATTTAAATACATTTAATTATTTCATTAATCCCCACTACATCATCAATAGTGTACATCAACCATCATTAATTATAGGACATTGTTTATTAAGGTCTTTATGAATATGATCCATTCATGCCCAGAGAAGCTAGATAATTAACATTAAGACCTCCGAATTAATGATAACAAATATAATGGTTGAAATCAATTTTGTTTAAATTAACGTGTTGTCGACCATTTCTGCTGAAATATGTACATGCAAGAAACATTGTTTCATTCTTTGAAAGGCTAAAAAAATTTTGTTAAGCCCAGGTAAGTTGAAATAATTTTTTGACTAAATTTTACTTTACCGCATTTCAGATTGTTTCGGCTGTCTTTTGACATTTTTTTTCTCATGTACATCTCCCAAGGGCTAAACTTTTATGCATGAGAGCCACAGTGGCTTGTCATTGTTGGCATGGAAAATGTTGAACACTGATTAAAACAGAAAAAGACTGCTCCTATAACCCAATACAAGTCTTAAAGACTAACAATACCATCTTTGTTTAAACATTGTGCAATCTTAGCAGAACCACATACTTCTTCAGCATTGTCAAAGGAGTATGACACTTATGCACCAGTCAATTGTAAAAGGTCAGGGGGTATATCTGGGATAACTGGGTCACAAAATAATCAGACAATGAAAATGTTCTAACTTGACTGTTTCTACCAGTAAGTATGGCACATAAAAATTAATCAATATGGAATGTAACAGACAAATATTTTGAAAAATACTACCAACCCATTGGCTCAAAAATGATTTCAACCATTATTTAAAGATTATTAGACCAACAGATTTAGACCAATATTGTAATAAAAGAACTAAAAGTGCATACATGATCATGTGTTTATCAAAAAATCAATAAAAATCCATGGACTCAAAACTTAAACCAGAAGAAATTTTCTGCATATAAAAATGAAAAATAAATTAAATTGTACAGATATTATGCCTCTTCAGTCATCACTTATTTTATAAGTTAATGATAACAACTTATGTTAGTCACTTGAAATAGTAGAGGAATATGAAAGAAAATTTATGAAATATTCAAATTATGTTACTATTAACAATAAGGGATATATCAAAGTTTTGCTCCATCAGAACAGTGTTACCCACTACTTTTGTTTTGGTTCAATTTCATTAATTATCACATTTTAAGGAGTTTCAAAATAATTACAGGAATTTATTTTAAAAGTGATAATGATAAACTACTTTTTTATCATAGAAAGTCAAGTATAAGCAGGTCATTTAACTAAATAAAATAAGGGACTTAAAAACCTGTTATGCTTAAAAAATTTCAAGAAATCTGGGCGTGGCTCTGATGGAGAAAACATTGATAAATGCACGAACAAGACAGGTAATTATTATGCCAAATGTATAGGAATCACAGAGATACAAATCATACATTAAGAACAGCACAATAGTAACAAATAAAAAATTGCCCGAGTACATTTTTGTCAGCAACTGAATAGACTGTGGTATTTTACATCAATTAGATTATTATAGTCAAACAAAAAAAGTTTCTAGGGGAAGCAGCAGTTTTGATACAGTGTTGAACATTGAATAAATTAATAATGACAGCTTTTTCGCTTATTAGTTATTGGTTATCTAAAATGAAGTGTAACAGGTACAAATCTTGAGCACAGATTGTTTGTCAGTGTACGGGCACTTGACAGAAATGTTCCCAGGCAAAAACAAAACTGAGCAATTTTAAACAACCATCAATTTCAGTACATTGATTTGTCATGCATTGTAGATATGACAGAATTACACAATAAAATGAAAAAAAATCATTCTGGCATCAAGCCACATACCCTTAAAACACATGATTGTTTTTATTTCATCCACAAGTACAGATTTGCAACATCGGATATCAAGGATTTTTTTATTCTGTTATCAGTGTAGATTAGTTATTATACTACAAATTGAACTTATTGAGTGTGTATAATAAACCAAATAGATCACATGCAGATCTGGGTGCAGTATGGCTGCAGAGTAGGGATGCGTACTATTGTTGGAAAATACATATTGGCGGTATCATGATATATCGTGACATTTCCAAAGTGAATCATGATATTGCTTTTGAAAATAAAAAAATATATCATTCTATATCATTCTATACTTTATCTGTTTCCACATTTTCCAATTTCTAAACAAACCCAAGTGGCAACAGGATGTCACATGATTTCTATAGTTCACAATGATCAAACAAGCAAATTCATTGAATTGATATCCCCAGCCAGATTAGGTGCAGAGAGATAGACTCATATGAACATTGAATAAGAGATATTAGTTTGGTTGCAAATTTTTGAAATGAAAAAATAAAACTAATAAAATATTTCATCAAGGCAAACATTCTGATTAAGTTTCAAGAAGATTGGACCAGAAATATTGCCACAGATTTCCAAAGATTTCTCTCAGATTTTACCTAGTTTTTGACCCCATGCGACCCACTTGTAAAGTCTACTGTGATAACATCAAAGGGAACAATATCCTGGCCACAGTCTGAACAAAGTCGGACCAACTAATCCCAATATTTTGTTCCAAAACATAATTTTTCAAAGACTCCACCTAGTCACCTAGTATCTGACCTCATTTGACCTAGTTTCAAACTAGTCATTAATTTCATCAAGAAATACATTTTGATTAAGTTTCATAAATATTTGGACAGATATATTGCCTCAAGTATATTCCCAAGATTTTACCCAGTGACCTAGATTTTTACCCCATATGACCCACACTTGAAAATGCAATGAGTATTCGTTAAGAGAAACATTCTGTCCATGTTCGAACACAATCTGACCAATTAATAACATGATATAGTTCCAGACAAGAGATTGTGTGAAGGGGAAACATTCTGATTAAGTTTGATGACTAATGGATCAAATATAAAACCTCTAGTGATTAAAAAGATCTGACCTTGTGATCTAGTTTTTTTTGCTGAGACTTGACCAAGGGGACCGTTCTGACCAAGTTTAAACATGATCAAACCTTTACCTTTCAGGATGGAGTCATTTATATAGTTCTAGACAAAAAAGATATGACATATTGACCCATTTGACACCACATGACCTAGTTTCAAAACAATCCAAGAGTTCTGCAAAGAAAACATTCTGATTAAGTCAAATGAATATAAGACCAAACAAAATGCCTCCACTGTCTTCCAATATATTTTTTGGAAGATTTGACCTTGTGACCTAGTTTTTTTTAGATTAGTTTAAACATTATCTGACCAATCCCTACCAACACAAAATATCATTTGTAAGAAAAACAATCATAATGGATTTGCTAAACAAGGTTTTACAAGGTAGTAAAATCATTGGTACATTCCAAACAGTGGTCCCTAACCAGTTGCATTTTGGGGCGTAATTAAATAAGCTATGAAGCAACAAGGGGGAAATGTAGAAAATACATTAATGCCAGATTCCTCATTTTAATAAGTCCAATTTTGCAGCAGGGTGTATGTTTAAAGAGGAAAAGGTGACTGCTGCTGACCCATATAGGCACTGGTCCGAAATTGTTTTTGTCCTGAGTTAACTTACTTTCACACTGGTCCAAATATCATGCTGAGAAAATTCTTGCTGAGTTTCTTAGATAAACACTGATGAATTTATGAAAGGAATAAGAAAGGTTTTATTATCTGACCAAGTGGCCTATTTTTTAACCAAGGTAATCCATATTCCGACTTATCTTAAATATCATTTCTACAAATATTCGGATAGAGTTTCATGTAGTTTTGTTAAACACTGTTGAATTTATGAACACAAATATTTTCATGATTTGACCTAGTGACCTAGTTCCTGTCCCAAGATAACCCATATTCATGTTGAGTTTCCTGAAGAGTGGCTAGACACTGATAAATTTGTAAATGGAATAAGACCTTGTTTATGACCAGAGATGACCCATGTTCACACAGGTCTTAGAAATCATGCTTAGGAAGATTCTGAAAAAGTAGTTTCATGAATATAAGATACAAACTGTTGTATTTATGACACAAAAAAGAATGCTCATCATAAACAAAGTTCTATATTGTCTGGTCATTTTAAAATTTGAATGCATGTTTAGTATGGCATATAAAACAATGAAAATATTGATATGTTGCAGTAGCATATCAATATGTAGCACTTTGGTTACATATCACAATATATCAGTTTATCTAGAACATGTAGCATCCCTACTGCAGGACCATGGCTTCATTATACTCATTAAATTTTCCCAGATAAAAATTTCACAACTATAACCACTTGTATATTGAAATTTCAAAGCCATCATATTGATATTGAATCATGAATCTTCAATTTGAATAAATGCAGTAACAAAATTAAAATATATAATGCCATCCTAACAAAAAGGCACACTTGAAGTGTTATAATAAATATTTATCAACAACAATTTTATTTACCGGGTTAGATTAGATCAAGTCATGCAGTAAAATATGATAAAAGATAAACATAAAATCAATAATAAAATGAATGTCTTAACAGTGGAATTATGGCGTTTAAGCATAAAACATACAGATAAACTTAACAGGATACAAATATACACCGAGAGACTTTAAAAACACAATATATGAACTTCGAAAATGATTTTTGATAAATGAAGAAATGTTCAACACTGTTAATTCTTTGTGAATTAAGTTTTATGGCAATCATTAAGGCTTAATTCACAAAGAATTTACTAGGCTGAACATTTTATGGTCTTACCAAAAAACAATTTTCATATCACATTGTATTGTGTTTTTAAAGTTTCTAAGTGTATATAATGATATGATCTTAGGCACTCAACCACAAACATTTAGCACTTCTGTTAAATCACAAATAGGCAACAATACATATTTTTATCATACATGTATAACATTCATATGCAGCACTGTACATACCTGTACAAAATACACATGAAGAGCAAAGGTTATTTTCCTCTAACACTCTGTATACTGTATACAGATAAGTTGATTGTTGACAAACATATTTATAACATTAAAAGAACAAATGCACAATCTTATATATATTATACTGTAACAATATATACTTGTGTATATGGCTACATAAAAATAACATATCTTGGCCATATACTTAAACATGTTGTCAACAAGTATACCATGGCAACAATCTTTGATACATGTAGAATTGTGATTTTAAATCTTTAGTGATTAAGAAACAGCAGATTCATTCAGCATAGTTTATTGAAGCGTTCTGTATTGTATGGTAGAACATTGAACTCTACAACTGTGCTGTATGCTCATTTAACACCAAACAAGCAATGCAACCCACCACAATCCTGACAGCAGTTTTAAACAAAGATAACAACGCTTGTTGGTTTTTTCAATCAAGGGATATAACTTTATTATTATTGAAGCCAAAGTTTTTGGCCTTCTTACATGTTATTGGAGAATGGTTACTAATAAATTGTGCACCAAGTTATATTTGAAAATCTTTCATCAGTTTTTCAGTTATTGCAACAGAAATTTTTTTGAATGCTGACACCAATGACTACTAAGATTTGTTATTGATTTGATTAAACTTTGTATATTCATGACTTAAGATAAACTATGGTAATTTATTACATTTATATATTTTCAAAGTGTATACATTAGTTGAAAAGAACAACAAGAGGGCCATGATGACCCTGAATCGCTCACCTGAGATATGTAAAGAAAAACACTTCTTTTAAACATTTATTGGCTTGTACACCCAATTTACATTTAGTGCTTGTACGCCCAATTTACATTTAGAATGGCATAAATCAGATCAGACCCCTGGGAGGGCACAGACTATATCTGATATTGTCAAAGATAAAGCTTAACTTACGGAATAAAATGCAGAAAATGCTGATGATATTTTCCATGTTTCGAGATAAAATGTGATAGACAGTGTGTTTTAAAAAAATGTATCATTGAATTGATGACAAAGTCTAAAATTATATCAGCCCTGTTTATTGTTGTTTTTTTAAATTTCTATTTTAATGCCTACATTTCAGTAATAAGTTGAAGGTTACATGGTACCATTACTATTTATTTGTCAATCTCCTATGTAATAATCTCTGTTGGCAAGTATGGACAAAAGAAGTTTTGAAAAACTAACATTGGACCTATCTTATTCATGAACCTATCATTCGATAGATTTTTCGAATCCTTTATTCTTGGCTGTTATGAGATACATCTTGAATGAAAAAACTTTGACTGGAAATATTACTCAAGGCCTGTTTGGATTTTAAAGTTCAATTCCAATTTCATTTCCCACACTTGCTTTGTATTTAATTGAAATCTGTCATAGTATGACAACTTGTCGTATGCTCATTGATAACATGAGCCAATGATGCTTTGTTTGTTTTGCAATGTTATTCAAAATAAAATTTCCAGGCTGTTCCCTTATAATGTATAATCATTTTTCCGAATTCATTTACTCATTACTGGTTGACAAACCTGAACAGATAACAAATCCTGAACACATGTTAAAACACGTTTATTTACGTTGATTTTGATGATCTAGACCAATACAGCCGCTTGCTTTAGCAAGTGTTCTTTTATCTTCTTTTGATATTTTTTTCTAAAAAGGCCATTCATTGCTCTAACATGCTTAAAGGTCAAAATGTAGCAGGTAGGGGCAATGACGTCACAGGGCGCATAGACATCTTTGAGGCCTCTCAGTTATGTTAACCTACATTTAAGATATTTATAGAGTTTTGAAAAAAGCACTGTGTCATTGCAACATTTAATAGATGTAAAAATGTAGAAATAGGAACACACATCACATGTTAGGGATCCTGGACCTTAAAATGGGGCCCTGTGCTTTTCCACAACTAACTGGAGAAATACTTTATATTTTCCAATTAAATTTTACATGAAGAAATTAACACTCCTGTTTTTAAAATAAATGTGATGAAAGCATTTTGGAATCCATGTTGTTGGATATCATCAGGCCAATGCCAATAGTCTTATAACATCCCTTTGCTTCAATTCAATACAATTTAGCTTTCAGTTGAAATATTTTATGAAAATAACAGTATTACTATGATTATTTTGTTTTCTTAAACTATTTAAAATTGATAAATTTATAAAAGAATAATAGAATATAACACAATTAAGTCAGATTCTTATGAATCATCATCTTCGAGGAATTTAAAAAGCTTCAAGCTATTCACAATAAATAAGAACCGAGAAACCCAATGTTTTCCTAGTTTCTAATGAAAGTACATTAAAAAAAATTATAATGAATTTAATTGCTAGATTTCTTATACTTTAAGCAATTCCTGAATTAACTGCCCAATACATGTATTTTCGCGGTAAAAAAATACTATTGGCAGGTAACCATGGTCATCCCTATCAAGTTATAGATGCTATCCTGTTTTTCATTCAGTTCAAACTAAAAACACTCCTCTGTTTCTTCATCCTTTTGTCAAAAAACACTAGGTAAGTGTTTGGAATGTTTAACCTCCATAGCATAAATTGAAGGGTTACTTACTATCCACTTAATATTAATAAGATTGTGAACTTATTGACACATTAATTAAAGATGTTTCATACGAAATGTAAACCCACTACAACAAAAACCCTCCAAGATGATTGTAAAAAAAACCTACCTTAAGTTTTCAAATTTAGGCCTTACCCAGAACAGTAGTGTGTTAACAGAAAAAATCTGTTACAAACTATACCAGTATTATCAAAAATGTCTTTCCCAAACATGCAACCTTAATAAGTTATCATTGAAGAACACAAAAACTGACTGCAATATTTCCATCCATATATATGTGTACCTCGATGGCACACCGCAGGGATTTCATCAGTTTATATAAGATGAAAGTGGCTAGCAAGAGATTGAATTCTGTACAAGTCTGTCAATGGTCTAGTCTGGTGGAAAAGTCTGATTATTAAATATAATATTGGAAAAAAATGTAATTCTATGAACTAAAAAAATATAATAATTACTTTAACCTATAAGTCTATAAAAAGAACAATAATTACCTTAGAAGTGACTTATTTGAAGAATTCATCAAGTATAAAATCTGTTCCCTTGTTACTAAAAATAGACAAAAATTCCAATGTGAAGAGAAAGGGATAT
The DNA here is from genome assembly GCF_026914265.1 of Mya arenaria. Taxonomy (NCBI): domain Eukaryota; kingdom Metazoa; phylum Mollusca; class Bivalvia; order Myida; family Myidae; genus Mya; species Mya arenaria. The sequence continues at coordinate 67,016,346 of NC_069125.1, read as the reverse complement.
AATGTAGCATGATTTGCTGCCCTTGTTCAAATTTTAACAATATGGATTTTTCACTCTGCTTTAAACTTTTTTTTTACAATTAAACCATTAACATCTTGTTGGGAAGTTGCTCAGTATCTTTTGATTAAGAAAAATAAAATTTCAGATAGATTTTTTAAACTTAAATCAGAAAGTCAGCCTTTATTTGTTGTTGTTGTTGTAGGTCAATCAAGAGGCCTTATTGTATTTTTGTAGATGGGCACCCAAGTTTCCTGTGAAGTTGAAATAAATTTGACACAGTGGTTCAAAAGAAATATTTTAAAAGACAAAAAAGAAGTCGGCCATTTTGATGTTGTTGTCATAGGTTGATCAAGGTTTTTTTGTTCTTTTGAAGAAAGTCCACCTAGGAAGCTTCCTGCAAGGTTTCATCAAATTTGGCCCAATGGCGTCAGAGATGATGACTTTCAAGCAATTGTTAATGGAGGTACATACGGACAGATGGATGACGAACAAAGATTGATCTTTATAGCTCATCCTGAGCAGAGCACTTTGTGCTTAAGTGAGCTATAAACACAGCACACACATTACTTTAAGTAATTAACAGTTGTAATATTGCACAGACAAGATCAGAATAAACATAAAATGACCCCATCCCTTAAAACTTTGTTGCAGAAAACAAATATACATAACATTATAAATCATAAATACATTTGATGCATGATCTATTATTGCCTTTAAAAGAAGCACTATAAATTTTTATATTTAAAAAAAAAAACAATTTAGAGGATAAAAGTTTACTTCATCCAGCATGAATCAGCCATGAAGAAATGGAAAACAGGAAAATGGGATAGAGTTGGGAAAATGTTTGGAAAGGGGTCCGGTATACCATCTTTAAAGCATTTAAAACAAATAAGTATCTTGATTCTTGTCATAATGCTTGTTTTCAAATTAGCTGAAGGGATTTGCTGTGTGTATAATGACCCTGAATAATGGTTTAAGCATGGGATAATAAAATCATAACTTACAACTAAATATTGCATCCAACATTCCAGAAACTAAAACAATCAATACTACCTGAAAAGAAGAGAAAACAACTCAAAACAGACAGGTAATTTAACAAAGGAGTAAACTTGCATATAAGAAATATGGCAGCAGTTGGATATTTTATGCTAATTAAAGGGACTAGACACCAGATGTTACAATTGTAAAAAAAGAAGAAAATTGTTAAAAACTTACATCAAATTGGTATTGTTGTGCACAACACATTGAATATTACTTACTGATGTATCATATCGCTAACAACACAATTATCTTTTGCAGTTTTTTCAAATTTAAAATCTACTAGGTTTATCTACCCAGTAAGTTTAAAAATAGCATCAATATATTTATCGACACTCATCATGTGACTTTTACATGCTAAATATACACACTTCATTTCTTCCAAAAAGGAAGGACAGTGCAAGAAAGTGGAAAACTGCTGTGAAATGAAATACAGAGCCTTAGAGATTAACATTGGTGATGAAATTGATTGACGAAATCTTTTGAAAGAGATTAACACTGCTGAAAATGATAGTTGGCTAAGCGCATATCGACAGGTTAGTGTCATCACATGACTTGCAAGTTGTTCGGATAAACTGTTCCGTGCCATTTTTAAACAGGAAAACCATTCTGCACTATTTTAAAAAGGGTAAACTCCCCTGAGACAGCGTGTGCGGCAACATTGTTGTTGATTTTTTTCTTTAAATCATACAAAATCATGTATTATCGGTCACATACTATCTCATTTTCCCAATTCTAGGCTTGTTTTAAGGAAATACTGGATTTGCCGATTTTGTGACCATTTGGTGTCTAGTCCCTTTAAGCGTTAATGCCCTGGATGAATCTGGAAACTATATGATACTTTCATTCTTTTTAAACAGATGGTTTTGATCAGTCAAAAACCGTTCAGCCCTTCAAGTGTGAATACTTCCAAACACAAATCAACTGTACCAACAAACATTTTCAGTTAATTATCATCATAATGAGCCATATGTAAATATAGATATATATATGTATATATATATATATACTGTCTTCATGTCACCGGTTCTAAAAATAAAGTACATCAACATGTACGTTTAAATATAAAGTACATAAACATATATGTTTAAAAATAAAGTACACCATCACACATGTTTAAAAATAAAGTACACCAACATGTACGTTTAAATATAGAGTGCACCAACATATACACTTCTAAAGTTATCTAAAAGTCACAAAAAGAACAATAACAATGGTATATGATATCTAATGTCTATATTGAAGTACATCATCTGAGCTGTGATGTCATAGGCCATGTGACTGGCTGGTAGCAGCTGATTGGCCCTGCTTACCGTTTGTAATCCTTCCATCTTTAACTGCACCTTCAACCTTCTTATCTATAAAACCAATGTGCCACCTTTTTATGCATATTACTTAATCAATTTTTACTACACTCAATTAAACTTCTAATCAGTTGATAAAAGAATGGTGCAACAAGTTGCATGTGATTATCTAAACTATTTTTAGTTATAGTCAATGCTTAAGATTTTGTGAAGCGAAGCCGACCCCAAAGCTGACATCAGGCTATGAAAACAGTTGACTCTTTTTATTTATAAAAGAAACCTTGTGGATTATCTACTTACTAATTCCACTGGTTGAAAATTTGCCAATGATTTCCTTCTGGATGCGGTTGATTTCATCCATGAGTGGAGTAAGGCTGAAGACATCGAGGATCAGCCCAGTGTGGTCGCTATGGTTTTTTCTCACCTCAAGTGAGAAGAGTTCCAGCAGTTCCGAGTTGAGGGTGTTCACCGCCTCAGTCTCCTCCAGCTCAAGGCCAACTGCAATTGTAAGATTATCACAAAGTTAAAAATAATAAAGTTGATCAGCAAATGTTAATGGCTACATTACTCAAGAGAAATGCTATTCACTTTATTCTAACTTAATTGTAGAAAGTTATAACAACAAGAGTGAATTACATAGCAATTGTATATAGAATTTGACATTCAATGGATTTATAAAATTTCATAATAGCTCTCAGCTCTAACTTAAAATCTGCATTGCAGTTTTGCTGCCTTCTTGAGCCCTTCATGCTATCTACTGACTGAAATTTCTCCAAATTTCTTCAGCATAACAGGCTTAAGTTGCTTATTTCAATTAGCCAAAACACCTAAATTCAGTCAGGGTTTAAATTTGATTTTAATAAACAGTTTATTGTGATTTTCATAGAGATAATTCCTATCGAAAGTAAAAATCAGCTTAGTTTAATCCTGTTATAAGGGACTTAAGAAGTTTGAAAAATTGGGTCCTGACAATGATCGACGTGCACACAAAGTTGCCCAAAAGTAATTGATCGGAAACATCCGTAATTGTTGTATTCAAGATGACCATGGGGTTGAATTTCAACCTGTAAACCCAATAAGGGTCATCTACTGACCATGACCAATATGCATACCAAGCTAGAAGACTTTATACCAAGTTGTACCAAAGCTTTTGATCGGAAATGAAAGTGTGATTCGGCAGAGTAATCTTTAAGTGTCAGCCATGCTATGCTGGTGATACGAAAAAGCTGGAGAATGATAGTTTAGGTTGATTTCTTCTGTATCTTTGAATTAACTTAATAGATATTAAACTTGTATATGCTTGATGTTTCTTATCAAATGCATACTTTAAAGTTATATGACCTTGAAAGATAAGCTTTCTTTTTACGGTAACAAATTTCAGTTTTGTTTTTGTTTTCATCTTGTAACAATCAAAAGCTATAGCTGTAAATGTAAGAAAGGATATATTCACCTGTTTTGGTCAAAATGACAGCGCTCAGTATAACAACTTCCAGATCAGTAAGTTTTAGAACATTGAACTTGTCAGCAAACGTCATTATAATATCAACAATCTCATCATTAAGGATTTTCCGCATGGCAGGAGCGGAGTATATTTCTCCTGTAGGCAGAATCCAGTAACTGTTCCCATTATGGAAATACTCTGCATACGACAACTGAAACAACGTTTATATAAGTATCATATCATATGTAAGCAACAGTGGTGTGCACTGCTTTCTCTGTCTGCATTTTTTCTAGATCTGTATCATGATGAAATCGAAGCATTTTCTATAAAGGTAATATGCTGTTTGACAGTCAGATGATTCACAATAATTGAAAGAAAATCTGACTGAGAATCCACTATATGATATCAGTTTTAAATGTTCTGAATAGTAAATAGTAGGGTTTTAGCTTAAGATTTATGAAAGGGTGCTCCACCCTGTCCTTTTTGGTAGCAACTATCTGCCTTCATGGGGACCAGCATGGCTACCCTTCTGCCTTCATGGCATTAATTGCTTAAGATAGTTAAGTAAAAAATATTTTTAAAGTTATAATGTTATTATATACCGCAGTACATACAAACTTTACATAATTGGCTGTTGAAACCTAATATTACTACAATTAGACATAATTTCTAACATTTTCTGTCAATTTCATAATTCCTTTTCATACAATGTGCCTTTTTCTTCCTTTTCATCCCTCTTCTGCTGTAACCTTTTTTGTAAAGCCCTAGTATAGAGAACATCCCACTTACTGTCCACATGTCATAATAAGCCCTCTTCATCAGTTTGTCCTGGTCTGACTTGGGGAAACTGGTAAATCCCGGCACACTTTCACAGAAACCTTCAAGTTCAACAAAACTCAATTCATTTCTAGGATTTTTAGGTACTCTTGTATCAACATGTTTTAAAGCTGCACTCTCACAGATTGAATGTTTTGACAACTTTTTTACTTATTGTCTTGGAATGAGCCAATTTATATGAAAATGCATGGAAACCAGTGAAATAAGACTGTTGACAAAAAAATCAGATCGCATATTTAAATAGTTTAATTCAAAAAAATGTTGTTTTATGCATTTAGTAACGCTTTTAGCCATAAAACATCAATTTTCGAACGAAAATATGAAAATCTGCGATCTTATCTTTTTTCAGCAGTCTTATATCACTAGTTTGCAGATATTAACGCAAAAAATGGCTCATTCCAAGACAAAAAATAAAACAAGAGGCCCAAAAGGGCCTATGCTCTACTGGCATGGCTTTTGTGGTCATATCAATCCAGAGCATGTATGTATGGGTAAAAGGCAACAGACATATACTTTATGTTTTGTGTTTGGGTTACCTGAAAACGTAGCATGTTCAACATCTGAGCCCAGAAAATATTGTAAGCAGATTAGTTGCATGAACTATTTTATTATGTGCCAAGTAAAAGTCATCTGACAAAAAAAAATGCTTTCAAAACTGTACTCATAGTAAAAATTTCTGTAGTTTTAAAAGTTAAAAAAAGTTGGTCAAAAGGTCAAAGTCAAGGGCATTCTAGGACAACATTGATCAATTTGAACAAACATTCACAATCAATTGTGCTGAGATGGATGCACGAACACACAAAAAGATTTTCAAACATCACCAGGTGCATAACTTAAACATTCACAACCAATTTTGTTAAGATGAATGCACAAACTACAGAACTTAAAGCTAAAAAATGGCCTTTGGGCTTTCAACAAGAACAAGGCAGAGTAATTCACAAAATCAACTGCAGAAGCAAAAAGCAAATTGTCTCTCAAAATCCTAGACTTGCAAATTGTCTCCCTTAACTCTAGACTTGAATTTACATGTACATGTAAACTTGGCTAAAAATAGAATTCGCTCATGCAGACCTGGCTAAAAATAGAAAGCATGGTTTTCGAAAGGAACCGAGCTCTAATGGATATCTATATACTGTACAAGTTTCATCGAAATACAATCAAAACTGAAGACTGTATCGTGTTCACAAGCAATTGTTTACAGACGCACGAACGCACGACCGCATGGATGCACATACTACGTACACATTACCATCGCATAAGCTCTTCTGGCCTTTGGCCAGTATAGCTAAAAAATGCCAAAACGGTAAACCTGTGAGAGTGCAGCTTTTAAGAAGATTCAGTATCTTAAGATAATTAAGTTTTAAATTGTATGCATTTTTGTAAGAGTTTATTACTAAAAAAGGATGAAAGAGTACTGTGAAATCATAAATATTCAGGGGACATTAACTTTCATGGATTTTGTGGGTTGGCTTATCCATGAATTCAAGATCCCAACAGAAATTTGGCACATGTAAAACGTGCTGATTATTAACCTTGTGTGTTTGAGCGTTGCCACCTGATTTTGTTTCTTTGATTTAATATTGAATTGATTATTTAATTAAGAACCCTTGCTATGTTTTTGAAGTTTGCAGAAAACACATTCAATGGCTTCACTATTTTATATCCTTGATTAGGGTGCATCTTTATTTATGACACTTAAATTTCCAATGAAGCCATAATTGGCATGTGTATCTGCGCTAATTGACAAATTGTCCCACTGTAGTGTCATAAACTGTGTGACGTAGTTGATACATAGCTTCATATTGGCATATGGTTAATTTGCATACAATTTAGCATCGCAGGTTCGATTATTTATTTTTTCATAAAAATGAAAATCCATGAATTTAAAACCCACGAAATTGCCCCCTTTCAATAAATCATGAAACTGTAAGCACAGGACTATAAATGATTTCTCAGTACAATAAAATAAAGGAAATTACGTTATATTAACAAAAATCAAAATTTAATTGAAGTAATCTCATAATATGCAAGTGATTTATACATCTTAAATACCTTTTAATTTTACCTAATAAAAATAATATGTTTCTATCATTTACCCAGGATGCGCTGACTGAGGTCGGGAATGCCGTTGATAAGTTTTTCATAGATGAGCTGCACATCCTCCTCACTGTCTGTCAAGACGCGCAGGAACAGCTAGGTACACAAACATATATGCAAGTGATCATTGTCTGTATTACATCTGAAACAATGGCTGAGTCAACTGATAATGTAAACAAGTTTAAAAAGTTGACAACACCAAGGCTATGAAAATACTAGCTGCTCTTTTACTACTACTGAATAAATACAATCTAATACATAAATTGTGACTGAGTAATAGAGGGTAAGTGACAGAATGAGAGAGGGTTTGTAACAGAATGACAAAGGGGTGAAGGCATAATGCCATAAAGGTTTGTGACAGTATGGCAAGAGGGTTGGTGACATAATGACAGAGGGTTAGTGACATAATGACAAGATGGTTTGTTACATAATGACAGAGGGTTTGTGACAGTATGACAATAGGGCTTGTGACAGAGGGTCATTTAAATCATGGTCCGTAAGTTTTTGAAGATGGTCCGTAATGTCCCTAAATCTGGTCTGTAGTGTCCCTAAATCTGGTCCGTAATGTCTGGTCCGTAATGTCCATGGTCCGTAGTGTCTGTAATTCGTGACAGAATAACAAGAGGGTTTGTGACAGAATAACAAGAGGGTTTGTGACAGAATAACAAGAGGGTTTGTGACAGAATGACAAGACAGTTTGTGACATAATGACAGAGGGTTTGTGACATAATGCCAAGAAGGTTTGTGACAGAATGACAAGAGAGTTTGTGACATAATGACAGAGGGTTTGTGACAGAATGACAAGAGAGTTTGTGACATAATGACAGAGGGTTTGTGACAGAATGAGAGGGTTTGTGACAGAATGAGAGAGGGTTTGTGACAGAATTAGAGAGGGTTTGTGACATAATGAGAGAGGGTTTGTGACAGAATGAGAGAGGGTTTGTGACAGTAGGACAAGTGGGCTTGTGACAGAATAACAAGAGGGTTTGTGATCTACTAACAGTGGGTTTGTGACAGAAAGACAGGGGATTTGTGACATAATGTCAAGGTTTGTGACAGAATGACAGAGGGTTTTTGACATAATGACAGAGGGTTTGTGACATAAGGCCAAGGTTTGTGACATACTGACAAGAGGGTTTGTGACATAATGTCAAAGTTTGTGACAGAATGACAGAGGGTTTGTGACAGAATGACAAGAGGGTTAGTGACATAATGTAAGAGGGATGGTGGCATAATGACAAAAAGGTTGTGACATAATGACAAGAGGGTTAGTGACATAATGTAAGAGGGATGGTGGCATAATGACAAAAAGGTTGTGACATAATGACAAGAGGGTTAGTGACATAATGTAAGAGGGATGGTGGCATAATGACAAAAAGGTTTGTGACAGAATGACAAGAGGGTTTGTGACAGAATGAGAGAGGGTTGTTTGTGCCATATTGACAAGAGGGTTAGTGACATTATGTAAGAGGAATGGTGAGATAATGACAAGCGGGTTGTGACATAATGACAGAGGGTTTGTGACAGAAAGACATAGGGTTTGTGACATAATGCCAAGGTTTGTAACATAATGTCAGAGGGTTTGTAACATAATGACAGAGGGTTTGTGACAGAATGACAGAGGGTTTGTGACAGAATGACAGAGGGTTTGTGACATAATGACAGAGGGTTTGTGACAAAATGACATGCAGGTTTGTGACATAATGACAGACGGTTTGTGACATGACAGAGGGTTTGTGACATAATGACAGAGGGTTTGTGACATAATGACAGAGGGTTTGTGACATAATGCCAAGGTTTATAGCATAATGACAGAGGGTTTGTGACAGAATGACAAGCGGGTTTGTGACATAATGGCAAGAGGGTTAGTGACATGACAGAGGTTTTGTGACAGATTGACAGAGGGTTTGTGCCATTATGACAAGATGGTTTGTGACATAATGACAAATGGTTAGTGGCATAATGCCAAGGTTTGTGACAGAATGACAAGAGAGTTAGTGACAGAAAGACAAGAGGGTTGTGACATAATGACAAAAGGGTTAGTGACCTAATAACAGAGGATTTGTGACAGAATGACAAGTGATTTTGAGAAACCTCACAAAAAGCAGTTTTGCCAACAAATAGGAGACGTTGAATTTAGATTTATTTATACCAGCAACTAAAAATCTTCCTCTCATATTTTATAAAAGGAATTTATACAAGGATGACCCAAGACACTGTGAAATCACTTAGTCTTCAGAATGGAAAATTCCAAAGAAAATCAATATACGTGTTAAAAATGTAAATGACAGTGTTAACAAGACATTAGCAAACATGGAAGATATCCTTCTGCCACACTTCTTATTTTAGATTGTGACAGGATCAATATGAGAATAGTCCATTTATTCCCATTTTTTACGATATAAATGAGAGGTCTTTTTTCACTTTCATTCTTCATACGACAGATGTTTCTTTTTTCGCCCATTTCTGACCACGCTTTGATTCAACAGCATTTATTTGTTTTCTGATTGTTTTCTGACTATTTAAAAAAGAATAATATGTATAATGCACTGTTATAATTAATTAAGAAGAAAAATTAACATTTGCACCATGTTTTTTCAAACATTTCATGATTATTTTTTTAAAGCACTGTTTAGTGTTCACTGCTAAAGTAATCAAATTAAAATATTTATGAACAAGGTTAAGGCAACAACTTTATCCTGATATTGGCAATACAGAGGTGTTGGTTCATGTATTTCAATCTGACAATTGCCTTTTCATGACAGGTAACCTTCAGTCAACTCATGACAGGGATGATAACAGAGCCAAGTTGCCAATCCTGAAAATGTCTGCGTGGGGTTAAATGGGCCGCTCAAGGCCCCCGATGGGTCCAGTGCAGGGATAAGGGGGGCGAAGCCCCCCGAAGTTTTCTGTATTTCAGGGTTTCTAATACCTTCTTTTGCCTTAGAATAGTGTTCAAGGGGTACACCTTTCGGTTTGGTAGATATAATTATGTTCAACACGAGACATCCACAATCAGAACAATTATCAGGAATCTTAGCAGTGAAGTTTAACACCTTTGTCTTTAAACAAAGTTAAATTTACTTTTTTTTACCTGAAGTCACAGGCATTAGACATGTACCTGACATTTTGGTTCAGTTGTCCACTTCCCATAAAACTCAACTGGCTATGATCAAATGCATGTGTATGAACAGTCTACACTGTGGGGTGTTTGATTTATAATAATGAACAACATATCAATTATCATGCTTGCAAATGTTTATTGTAAACGTGTTATTTATTCAATTTGTATGTATCATAAGAGTATTTATTCCATTTTCTGCACATTTGATGAGAATTTAATGTTATTTATTATTATATATATTATTCCAAGTAATATCCAAACGGGACTTAAATGCTTTGGCAGCATAGACGTTGTGGACATGGTGGACTTTGACGTATTCTGGTCCCCAAGCCAGATTTTTTCCCCTCATGGTGTTACATGAGTCCAGTAGCACACAAACTAGATTGTCCCACGGCAATTCAAGTCTCTCAAACAGGCTGTCAAATTCTATGAAAATTGATTCAGAATCAGCCCTTGTGATTTTTAAGGACGCCAAATGTCTCAACACTATTTCTTTCTAGCAGAAAAATAGCTGCAACAGTTTTCTCATTGTTTGTGTTTGTTGACTTGTCTAAGTTGAAACAAAATCGAGTTTCATGTAACTCCTCCACATGTTCATCATTGAAATGGCTAGCCACTCCGTGAGTCATCTTGTATGATGCTGTACACCTTTGAAGTTTTAATTCGCTGAGAGCTTTTGTATCTTCGGCAAGTGTCTTAACTTCTCTTAAGTAAGACTCACTACTGTGGTGCCAAGGAGCATGTTCAGCCATAAATCCAAGTATTGTGGCCTCTGCATTGAATTGTCAGTCATTGACAGGAACAACTGGATGCACTGGCAGAGGTGTCTGTTCATCCCTGACTTTTGGAACCATCAACATACCTGTAAATACAAATTACAACTATAGAATTTAAATCTCACCCAAACTGGGTCCTCAAGAAGTTTTGTTGAACTGTCTCAAATAGAAAATAAAATAACTGCTCCTACGTAATATAATTACTAATACAAAATATTTATTCATTTTTTTTTAAATTTGAACCAACCCAATTTTCATTTGAACCTCCCATTATGGTCAACAGCCACTTCTTATTGAGAACAATGCTTCAAACATTATGAGAACAATAAAGAAATGGTTTAAACTTCAATCGGCTAAATAAAATTTGTAAAATAAAAATCGATTATTATTAGGGATGCAAACGAATGGCAAAATTGATATTCGAATATTGGGTAATTCTTTTGAACGAATATTCGATTACCAAGATACATCTTTTAAAAGTTGTAGTAAACTTTTATAATATTCTCTAAAGTAATAGCCGGGGCATTTTAGCTCTACTTTGTCGTAACAACTACGCGTGGCGGACCCTGAATTTCACCAAATGAGCCTTTGAAATTCTTCATTTCAGAAAGACAAAAATTCATACTTTATGAACAAAGAAAAATAAACAAAACTTTTAATTAATATTCCTCTGCCTTCATATTTGTAAACCACGTGAACCTAGATGGATTTCTGGTCAATTGGCGTTATGCGCCAATAGAGAGTCTCCGTAGTACGAGCAGCCTCGTTCTGGGATTGACCTCTACTATACAAACTACGGAAAAACTAAACCAATTTCGGTACTAATTTATTTCAGAAATTCTTAATTTACCTAAAATAATTGGAATTTTTTCTGTCACTTGTCGTTTTCTGTCACTCCACGTGATTTTACAATAAGCCAGTTAATAATTCATTCTCAGTTTGATCATATTCTATTAACTTAAAAAGAAACGTTTTGGGAATTTTTCTTAAAAATAAATGCCAAATATACCCTTAAAATCGACGAATCGATGTTTTTAGAAGTTGGTGGTGGTCGTTTTCTTTCCAAAACTCGTTTATTCGTCTTCGTCGTCTGTCATATCCAGATACGACCATCCGGATACTGTCTACTTAGTCCCATCGGTAATTTCCGTAATCACCGGATGCTATCTTAACCAATCATATAGCTCGATTGCCAAGACGTAAATAGGTTCGTTAATTTCCGGCTTTACACTTCCGGAAAACTCACCTTGCATACCCATATTGTTCGAACTGAGCTCAAATCGCTCCCTGTACCCCTCCCCCTAGAAAAAAACTCAACGGATTTACATTAATCTCAAAATCGATCCGTGAGGCTTAAATCCGGAATTCCGGATTAATCCGGAATTTTATCATCCCTGTCATGACAACTTTATCCTGATATTGGCAATACAGGTTGGTTCATGTAATTCAATCAGATAATTGCCTTGTCATGATTTATTGATTACCTTACATTCTTACAATGGACATGTATAAAGACAAGAAATTCTTTGACATGTTGCTGACCATTGCACTTACCTTGCCTTCCCTGTACAAGCGTAATTTCTCCCTGTGTTCTGGTTTTAGTCTGAAGAGGATCTTGACACCAAGGTTGAGTCCATCTTTTAGGTTCTTAAATCTCTCATGGTCAAGGTTTCCCACTTGGGTCTCCTCTATGCTGCTCATTGAATTATCCAGCACCTCTGGGTTCCCATAACTGAGGGTTGGGAGCACCAGCCTTGCTTGCCCACTGAGGGAGACGCTACTGTGAGTAACGCTTGTATTGTGAGAATGAGTGTGGGACAGGGGTGTGTTAGGCTGAGGGCCACTACTTCCATCCAGGTGCATTTTCACACTCCTTTCCATGTCTAGATCACGCAGTGATACTAACATTTCATTGTCAGACCATTTACGCTTATGACTGCACCTCTTACTTTTGTCAATAGGGAGATTTGACTTGACATCGTCCAAGAAGAGAGCAATTCTTTCTTGCTTGCTGTCTGAGAGATCTGTAGACCCTGTGTGAGAGGTATTTTGACTGCTCGTTGTTCGATCACTTTTAGCAACCAGATGTCCTGTGGCTTCTTTCAACAACCCAATAACTCTACCTGCAGTAACCGAGTCCAATTTTGACAAACTTAATTTTTCTTTCAATTTCTCTATGACATTGCCGCCATTATTTGTTTCAAGAACTTGCTCCATGAGGAGTTTTATAAGCAGTGGGCTGTAAGGATTAGACTTTGACGAGCCGCTACCATTGCTGTCCTTGGAGAATGTTGACGGAGCCGGGGAACTCCTCCCTCCCACAGATGGAGTAGTCTCACTCGGCCAGTAGAAAGGGGACGCGTTCTCCCGCTGAGGAGAATGCAACATTTCTCTCTGAAAAGGCATTTTTGAAGAAGGGGGAGTAAACACACAAGGAGACTTTGCCTGCCAAACATTTCTAGAGTTCTTCGTTGGGGAAACGTTCGAGTGAGAAATGGCCAACCTCATAGGGGACAAAAATGGGTCCGCTACAGTGTTTGGCAGATTTCTGCTCTGAGTATCTAATGTTTCTGTGTATAAGGCATGGCTAGTTGGCACACTAGTTACAGCAAAACTCCCAGTATTCATTCCTGGGAAATGGCCTTGGAATGAATTCAAATCTTGCTGGGAGTCAAAATGATTGTTTTTTCTTGTCAAGTCTACTGCACTTTCAGTATGTTTGTTGTTATTTTGACTTTGACTTTCAAAGTATTGATGTTGCGTCGAGGTATTGTAGTGGATAAAATTGGGATGAACTGTCACTGGCACTTCAGGTACAACTAATGGAGCAGGTGTTTGTGTATGAGGCAATGTGTGAGGTACCCGTCTTTCACCAACATGTTCAAATCTAGTTTGATTAGTTCTTTCCTGATTACTTTCATCCCAACTTTGAGCAAATTCAGATTGATTCAGTGAATGCCTTTCCCTGTTGTTTATGTCTAAATTAGAAGCATTCGCATGGGGTCCATAGTTTCTGGATTCAAAAGGACCTTGATCTATTGCATTTAAAGATCTCCTATCTATTTTTTCATTAACTTTGTCATTCAGCATTGCTTGAGAAAACTTATCTGTAAATGTTTCATCCTTATACAACACTTTATGCCCCAAACCAGTATTTCTTTGAAATTGTGGTATACTTTCTATTAAATGTGAATCAACAGTTTCCTTTTTAAGTGGCACATGACTGACAGGTGTATCTGTTGTAAATGAATTATGAAAGAATGTGGACATTTCTGTAGAAACATTTGAACTATTTTTTCTTTCAAAACTCTGTGGTACAGACATTTTATTTTGACCATTATAATCCGCTTTATGATTTCCATAAGTCTCATGCTGGAAGGCAGTTTTTTCTTGTTTAAACTCTTGAAAGCCGTCATCATGATGGTAAGCTGCATCCTGATTGGCTTTATCCTTGTGTTCAGCAGGGTTGACTTCTGTGTCCCTATTTCTGTCCTCGTTTTTCGGGTTCAGCTGGAAGTCGTAGTTCCCCGCACCTGTCTGTTCTAGGCGGAGCTCAAGCTTATTAAAGTCAGCACCCTCCTGATGGAAAACCTCCAGGGCTTTCTCCTTTTCCACCTTCGGGATCCGGCCCATACGCACCGCTGGAATTAATGGATATAATCATCAGTATATGATATGTTCACACAGCTGGAATACATGAGTATAGGCATCAGTTTAAAACATGATACAAAGATAGTTTGTCCAAACTCACAAAAAGCAATGAATAAGAAAAAACTAATAAAAACTAAAAAACACTCATATTGAGGTTTGTGTAGCTTAGCTAGACGAAAAACTCCTGCCCTATTGACTAACGGCTGATTTGTTCTTTGGCAACAAGAGTACCATCAATATTTAACTTAGCATGTGAAGAAATACAGTGCAGCAAAACTGCAAATTTAAGAAAACGATAGAATGAAATGCTTTGTGAAAATGACCTTAATACTTTATTTCGGCAAATACAAAATAAATATTTTGCATGCTTGATTTCAAAACAAATCATACAGTGCAAGTGCTGTGCATTGAAGAATGAAACTATTGATAAAGACATAAAACAAAAACAAATAGTGATCAATGCAATGCAGAGTTTTATGTCAATTTTCTTGCATGGCATGTCACCATAAACTTCTATAAGATGATGTATTCTAGTAAATTCTTGGTATTGGTTCTGGTCATCATTTTCATAACCATTGCCAATATTTAAAACGGTCTATTTGTTATAAGAGTACATTATAGATCACCCAAAAATGATTCACTTAATTATTCAATACATAAGGTGACTTTGATGCTGCCTTCCCACCACCCGAAAAATAACTTGATTTCCCATTATGAAAATGTGGTAAAGAAAAACGAATATGCCTTTCAAAAGAAATTAAAAAAAAATAAAAAAATAAAAATAATAATAATAAAAATTCAATGGCCAAATAGTATAGCCCTCCTTGTTTTCCCTTGGTAAAAAACTGGTTAAGAATGTAAAAATGTGCCTGTCAAAAGAAATTTAAAAAAAATAATATATATATATATTCAAGGGACATAATTTGTATTTAGGTTTAAAATGGAGTTATGTTTCTTGTTATAAGATGGTCATAAATAATTTTGAATTTTATTAAGTGCATTGAATGAAAGGTATAGAAGTTTTTTTTATTAAAATCCCAACTTGCCCTTAACTTTTACTTGCCTAAAACTTTAACCTAAGTCAATCAGGGGCCATAACTTGTATTAAGGATATGGAGTTATGTAACCTCATTGGGTGATGGTCCTGAACAATTGTGTGAAGTATTAAGTCAATTGAGTGAAGGGTATAGAAGTTATTAATAAATATCCCTACCTGCCCTAAAACTTTAACCTAAGTCCAATAGTCAATCAAGGGACATAATTTGTATAAAAGATAATATGGAGTTATCTAACCTCATTATGTGATGGCTCTGAACAACTGTGTGAAGTATTAAGTCAATTGAATGAATGGTATTGGAGTTTTAAGTGAAAATCCCAACCTACCCTAAAACGTTAACCTAAGTCAATCAGGGGCCATAACTTGTATTAAGGATAATATGGAGTTATGTAACCTCATTGTATGATGGTCCTGAACAACTGTGTGAAGTATTAAGTCAATTGAACAAAGGGTATAGAAGCTATTTATAAATATCCCAACATGCCCTAAAACTTATAAACCTGAGTTTCATAGTCAATCAGGGGCCATAATCTATGTAAAGAATAATATGGAGTTATCTAACCTCATCATGTGATGGCCCTGAACAACTGTGTGAAGTATTTACTCAATTGAATGAAAGGTATTGGAGTTTTAAGTGAAAATCCCAACTTGCCCTAAAACTTTAACCTGCCCTAAAACTTTAACCTAAGACAATCAGGGGCCATAACTTGTATTAAGGATAATATGGAGTTATGTAACCTCATTGTGTGATGGTCCTGAACAACTGTGTGAAGTATTAAGTCAATTGAACAAAGGGTATAGAAGTTATTTATAAATATCCCAACCTGCCCTAAAACTTTAACCTGAGTTTCATAGTCAATCAGGGGCCATAATCTGAATAAGAATAGTATGGAGTTATCTAACCTCATCATGTGATGGCCCTGAACAACTGTGTAAAGTATTAACTCAATTGAATGAAAGGTATTGAACTTATAAGTGAAAATCCCAACTTGCCCTAAAACTTTAACCGGACGCCAACGCTGGGGCGAGTAGTATAGCCCACCTATTCTTCGAATAGTCAAGCTAAAAAGATATCCTCCTGTCTTAAACAAAGCTCTTAACAAAGCCATTAAAACCATAAGTGTACCTTCTACGGCCATCCCTGTATCTAAGCACCGTTTGAAGCGGCATGATTTACACCGGTTCCTGTTCTTTGGGGTTAGGTCACACTCTCCCCCGAAAAAACACTTGTACTTATCTCCCCTTGTAATGCTCCTCTTGAAAAAACCCTGAAAAGTAAAACATAACTCTAGCATTGAATGAATGTGAATCAAATAATACATGAAACAAACAGGAAAAACTGTAACTGTGAGGCCTCGACAAGCCGTTTTATTTGTTCTGTACAAGAGATCATGAGGTCAGGACAATTCCCATTTGCCCATAAAAAAAGGAAAGCACACACAATCACTTGAATCTATTTAATTATAAAAATGTTACCTCGAGAGTGTTAACAAGGTATGTCCATATTTGGGCTCTGTGACCTAGTTTTTGACCCCAGATTACCCATACTAGAACTTGAGCTAGAAATCATCAAAACAACCTTTCTGACAAATTTCCAGGATATTTGGGCTGAAAATGTTACCTCGAGAGTGTTAACAAGGTTTCTTCATATTTGGGCTCTGTGACCTAGTTTTTGACCCCAGATGACCCATCTTCGAACTTGAGCTAGAAATCATTGAACAACCATTCTAACAAATTTCCAGGACATTTGGGCTGAAAATGTTACCTCTAGAGTTTTAACAAGGTATTTCCATATTTGGGCTCTGTGACCTATTTTTTGACCCCAGATTACCCATATTCGAACTTGAGCTAGAAATCATTGAAACAACCTTTCTGAAAAATAACCAGGATATTTGGGCTGAAAATGTTACCTCAAGAGTGTTAACAAGGTTTTTCCATATTTGGGCTCTGTGACCTAGTTTTTGACCCCAGATGACCCATATTCGAACTTGAGCTAGAAATCATCAAAACAACCTTTCTGACAAATTTCCAGGATATTTGGGCTGAAAATGTTACCTCGAGAGTGTTAACAAGGTTTCTCCATATTTGGGCTCTGTGACCTAGTTTTTTACCCCAGATGACCCATCTTCGAACTTGAGCTAGAAATCATTGAACAACCATTCTGACAAATTTCCAGGAAATTTGGGCTGAAAATGTTGTCTCGAGAGTGTTAACAAGGTATTTCCAAATTTGGGCTCTGTGACCTAGTTTTTGACCCCAGATGACCCATATTCGAACTTGAGCTAGAAATCATCAAAACAACCTTTCTGACAAATTTCTAGGATATTTGGGCTGAAAATATTACCTCGAGAGTGTTAACAAAGTGTTTCCATATTTGGGCTCTGTGACCTAGTTTTTGACCCCAGATGACCCATATTCGAACTTGAGCTAGAAATCATTAAAACAACCATTCTGACAAATTTCCAGGACATTTGGGCTGAAAATGTTACCTCTATAGAGTGTTAACAAGGTATTTCCATATTTGGGCTCTGTGACCTAGTTTTTGACCCCAGATGACCCATCTTCGAACTTGAGCTAGAAATCATCGAAACAACCTTTCTGAAAAATTACCAGGATATTTGGGCTGAAAATGTTACCTCAAGAGTGTTAACAAGGTTTTTCCATATTTGGGCTCTGTGACCTAGTTTTTGACCCCAGATGACCTATCTTCGAACCTCAGCTAGAAATCATCGAAATAACCTTTGTGACAAATTTCCAGGATATTTGGGCTGAAAATGTTACCTCGAGAGTGTTAACAAGGTTTCTCCATATTTGGGCTCTGTGACCTAGTTTTTGACCCCAGATGACCCATCTTCGAACTTGAGCTAGAAATCATTAAAACAACCTTTGTGACAAATTTCCAGGATATTTGGGCTGAAATGTTATCTCTACAGTGTTAACAAGGTTTTTCCATATTAGGGCGTGTGACCTTGTTTTCAACCCCACATGACCCATATTTGACTTCGTCCGAGTAATTACTGGGACAAACATCCTGACCAAGTTTCGTTACAATTGAGGCAAAAATGTGACCCCTAGAGTGTTAACAAACAAAGTGTGGACGGACGACAGATGACGGACGACAGGCAATTATCGATCCTAAAAGCTCACCCTCAGCCTAAGGCTAAGGTGAGCTAAAAATGTGCATTGTGGGACCTTGAATGATGATGTTGAGCAAAATCCAAATAAGTATAAGTTCCATACACATAACTTAACATTTATTGTAAACATAAACATTGTCAGGTCAAACCTGTACAATGCTGCTAAGTTCCACAATGCTTTTGGTTCTGAACGTTTGAAACTTAAAATCCCTATTAAGCCTTGAATTTAAGCTTAAATCTGACTGATTTTGATACAAAAGTGGTTGATGATATTTCACACGTTCTCTATTGTAAGAGAGTATAATTTGAAAACGATGAAAGGGTGCTTATCTCATTTAAATACAAAAGAATTTATTAAAAAAATATCATGAAGCAGAAAAATTTAATTGATGAACTGAAAATTTACACCAAATGATGAAAACAAGTAAAACATGATTCTGTAATGGGACACTGTTGAAGTTTCGTTATAAACAGATATCATGCATGAAATACCTATTAAACCTGGAGCACATGAATATGTGTTTCCTACATAAATGATCTGATGTTCCTACAGTCTGTACGAAAGTTCATCGGACCTCAACTCCCGCCGGTAATAAATGATGAGTCTGGCAATCACATGTATATTGTAGGCCTGCGTGTCCGGCAATAAGTTTTGGGGAAAATCAGTTGTTTAATAGTAGGGATGCAAACGAATATTCGAATATTCGAATATTCGATCAAACGTTTGGTATTCGAATGTCAAAATCGGTATTCGAATATTCGAAAAAAAAAATTCAATAAAGAGAACAAAACACATTTTGCCTTCATCACTGATGTTGTTTATAAAGCTCGTTTATCTTGTTTTTACAACGATTGGCCCCTAATCCCAGAGGTGTGAATGTGATGACTAGACACGCGACATGTGTCATTTAGGGACATTTCGTCGAGTACTATAAAAAGTCCCCCTACTTTTACAATAACTGGCTATGGATCGGCTTTAACACCAATGTGTTGTCTTGGCTGCAAATTATGCTGTGCAAAATAGCGCAAAACGAGGTGATGATATAAATGCCACAATAATGTAATATTGTGCTCAATAATGTTGTTGCATATATGTGCTTTAAACTGTTTTCATCTTTCAATACAATTTTCGTGCTTTGAAATGGATTTTTGAATATAATTCCTCTATTGTTGTACAATAAATAAGTCCAATCCACTTATGTTTTCGTTTTACTATTTTACTAGTTCCCGAGTTGGTTTGAGTTTTCCATAGTTATATTTAGTCAGTTTAGAGGTCAATCTCAGAACGAGGCTGATCATCCTACGGAAAGACCTTCCATTGGCGCAAAACACTGTTTTACTAGGAATCCATCTAATTTCACATTGTTTACAAAAGGCAGCGGAATTGAATTATTCGATTTTGTTGTTTGTCTGTTTATAATGTATTGCTTTTTACTTCCTGAAAATGGAGAATTTCAAAGGCTCATTTGGGGAAATCAGGGTCCGCCGCGCGTACTGGATACGACAAAATAGGGTTTAAATGCCCCGGCTATTACTTTAGCGAATAATAATAGTAGTTTACTACAACTTCTAAAATATGTATTTCGCTAATCGAATATTCGAATATTCGATCGAAAGAATTACCGAATATTCGAATATCTGTTTTGCCATTCGTTTGCATCCCTATTTAATAGTTATGTGTCAAAATAAAGTGTTCCTTGTTAACTTGATTATCTAACCTATGTTTACTTGATCAAACCAACATATAATAATTCAGGGCTTTCAATATAGACCCGAGTTTTGACGCACAGAAATCATAAATGACTCGAAATCGACGCATCATTTATTTATACTATGTGTCAGGTTTGACCCAGGAGAAATTCAGTGCAAGGTATCATTTGAACGAGCTGCAAGGCAAGCTCTAAATGTTTATTTAATCAATTAAAGTCAAAAGCAATTAACTGCCGAAGTGACAAGTGATTATCGATCTGGAATCTGACCAGTTACCAACTCAAACTCAATGACGTGTTACTCCGCCCATTATGCAAATAAAAGGATATCTTCGGCTTTTTCTCTAAGTAGAAGTCTACGATGGTTTGAAAAACAACAAAGCTAAAATATATTTTGTTTTCGTTTTATTTATATCTTGTCTTGTTTAAATTCGAAAATATATTTGTATTAGTTCTTAAGGTATCAGCCATGTAATACAACTCGGGAAACATCGGGTAACATCGACATATATCGCCACTCGCCGTAACAGATCGCGACGAACATCGGGCGAATTCGGCCTGTACCGGATGTTGCTATTTTTAGAAACAGAAGGTATTTCCCGGCTATTCATAGGTCAATAATGGAATTTCTACATCGTAGGATTTGGAAACATTGTGATGTTTTTCTCATGAATATACGTTTAAAATAAATAATCACTAAAAGTACATGCTGACAGTTGATTACGATACATCTAACAATTTGAGTCATTACAATAAAACATGGATTATAAGTGAAATATACGCGTAAGAGAAGATTTTCTCTCGAAAAAACGAACTGTCAACAATCGGCATGGAACTGGGATATACGTATCAAAGGGCTCAGAATGTAAGTATCCTTGAGCAGTTTTGTACGTTGATGTGTTCAAAAACGTTTGTTTTTTAATTTATCTTTGGAATTCTTTAATCATTTTTATTAGCTAAATGTTTAGACAGCATGTTCATATTTTACATGTACTTATATGCACAACAACTACACATTTGTGCCTACCAACCCTTACTCTTGGCAAAAACAGATATTAGTGCAGAATGTATAATACTTGTGCATTTGTATTTTACGGTGGTAGTTTCTGCTGGTTGATAATCAGAAGTCTAATTTCTTCCAGGCAGGAAAATGACTGAATATTACTTAGTCAACAACACTGGGTTATGAAGAATTCCAGCCTGCATTAAATACTATGTTGGATCCTTGAGAGCGGATTTGACAGCCATGTCCATCCACAAGGCAGTCGCATCTGATCGAGATGATGTGAGTATTTCATATAAAACATATTTGACTCGGTTTTTGTTTTTATAAACCTACTGTATTCAATAATCAAGTGGTGGTGGTGGTGATGGTGATCAAGTGGTGGTGGTGGTGGTGGTGGTGGTGGTGGTGGTGGTGGTGGTGGTGATGATGATGATGATGATGATGATGATGATGATGATGATGATGATGATGATGATGATGATGATGATGATGATGAATTTTATTGATAAATTTTATAATTTTCTTTATATATATATACATGTATGTATCAGCTTGTTGTTGTTTTTTCAAAATATTGTCGAGAAATATTAAACTGTTTATATTTTATTTTGTATATGTATGGCAGTATAATTATCTATACTAATTAGTTAGAAAGGCTTTAAAGTACAACTTTTTTCCTTTACAGCACTAAACATTCTTGATGGGTAAAGTACCTGAAGGTGCATGAAAACCAAATCAGCATTGACTCAGCATTGAGTAGTTATCATCTGTGCACACACTACAAGTACAAAGCATGGGAACAGACCAAACTTCAAATGTTGAAGAGTGAAGAATTATTGTGAAAAAAAATAATTGTTAGAATACCAATGACAAAATAAAACAGATATACATCAAATTACCCACAGAGATTGTTTACATGTTATAATATTAAAAAAAAACATTAGTTGAGAACTTTCACTCTGATATTTTTGGAGGGGCGAGCCCACTTATTGTTCTTGTTTCTTCACATAGTTTAGTTTAAAAGTACACTCATTTGTTTTAAACTCTGTATTCTGAGTTAGTATCATAAGTAAAATTCATTTATTTGAAAGAGTACATTTTATGAATAAGTCCAATTAAGCTTTATAATTTTTTACAAGAAAAAGGTTGATTTTTAAGCATTTTATTAGCTATAAAAATGTATGGTAACATGACATTATGTATATTTTCTTCAAAACTGGACGGTAAACTATCATAAATTGTCTTTTAAATTGTTCAATAGACATCATAGATAATATCTCAAATGATTATAGCAGCTTGCCTTATAGTTAACTATTTTTTATGAATTTTATAAAACTGCTATATATTTTCAAACATCGAAAAACTGCTCTTTTCCGAAGAATCATAAGATCAATCAAAATGATTTTTTTCCATGTGTATCAATAATGTGTTCGTTTGAACTTTAGTTTTCTGTTAACTGAAGTTTATTTTACCAGAAACTGTTGTGTTTATTTCATAATCTCTGATAATGCGAAAAAAATTCAAATATAGACAAAATATTTACTTACCTTGGAGTTTGGGGGTGGGTGTAATGAAACATAAATAACTTTTTTAATTCACGGTAAAAAATCTTCAAAATTGAGATAAAAGTCCCATAGTGTACCGTGATTATAACTATGTTGTCGGTTAAAGCTTTTAAAAAAGTGTGTATTACGCGGCTAATACCTTAATGTGTAACAGAATAAAATAACATTTTTCGTAGCACATGGTCTAAAAAGCGCAGGAAACAGGTGCACGTTTACTTTCTGTCAATTTTAATGATAGTGAAAGAAGAACTGCGTAAATTGTTGTCAGTGTAAAGTTCTATAACTAACAAAATAGTTTTATTGTTATGCCATTTATGAAAAATATGTTGCAATATTGACAATAGGAACATTGAATGCTTTTGTTTACTCCCGGAAAAAATGAAAAACTTGAATGTGAAACTGAAAGTACAAGTGAGAAAAATGACATTGCAACTTAACGATCGCTGGTGCATATGAGATTCTGACAAGGATGCATAGGGTTACATAACAAATAGTACATGCATAATTCCTGTTTCCCTGAACATGCGTTAAATAAATAATACGTTCATAGGAGTCAGAACATTTTTTTCCAAGTTATGACTCTTGGAATTTGTTTACCACCCAAGAGACTGAGAAGAAAATAAGACAACAAGGTATTCAATAAAGATTTATGGATCAATTTTCTTATGCCTTGATTTTTTTCTAGAGTTGAAAGTAATAATACAGCTGATCTATATAAAAAATAGCAATTGTATTTTATTTTTTTATTTCGGAAACTATTAAACAACTTATAGATTATCATGAACCTTGCAATGCCATCTTATGACAGATAAGAACTATTATTGATGAAGAATGACAAAGAATTTAGAAATAAAATGGACAATGACTCTTAGAGATCTGATTTTGACTGTTGAAAATTAGACCTCAAGAGTCATTGACTCTTGGGTTTTAAACCCTGATGAGAGCCCTGACTTTCAATTAAACCATTCTCATTCATCAGAGGTTTGATAATGATAAATTTAACGGTATGGTATGCATAGCATCATCACTCTGGTTTACGAGAATGTACATAAAATTTTCGGACCTGCAAAAACTGGTCCGGTCCTGCAATGTAGACTATATTGCAGAACCTCGTGTCTTGCAATGCGATAATGAATTTCGTACAGACTGTTCCTATTTCAATTGTATTCCAAAACTAGAACTGTAAGCCATAGGCTAACGAATACCCCCCACCCCTCCATGTCTAGGTTGTTTGCCCTGGAGTTAGGCCGGACAAAGCTAATTTTGCCTACAAGGGGAGATAACTCCAGTCAGGGTCATGTGACCTGTACCAAATTCACAGAGGCGAAAGTTTACAACATGGCCATTAATTTCTGAAAGTTTGATAAAGATTTGTTGAATAAAAACAAAGATGAATCCCGGACAGGGCTTATTTTGCCTACTTTAACACATCAAGGGGAGATAACTCCAGTCAGGGTCATGTGACCTGTACCAAATTCACAGAGGCGAAAGTTTACAACATGGCCATTAATTTCTGAAAGTTTGATAAAGATTTGTTGAATAATAACAAAGATGAATCCCGGACAGGGCTTATTTTGCCTACTTTAACACATCAAGGGGAGATAACTCCAGTCAGGGTCATGTGACCTGTACCAATTTCACAGAGGCGCAAGTTTACATCATGGCCATTAATTTCTGAAAGTTTGAAAAAGATTTGTTGAATAATAACAAAGATGAATCCCGGACAGGGCTTATTTTGCCTACTTTAACACATCAAGGGGAGATAACTCTGGTCAGGGTCATGTGACCCGTACCAATTTCACAGAGGCGCAAGTTTACATCATGGCCATTAATATCTGAAAGTTTGAAAAAGATTTGTTCAATAACGACAAAGATGAATCCCGGACAAAAAAAAAACGGACGGACAGACGGACGGACAACCCGATTCCAGTATACCCCCCCAAACTTTGTTTTGGGGGGTATAATTAAGACTTAACCTACCAACTGGGGAGCATGCCTCCAAACCATCCATTGCCTGGATGCCCATGGGCATTATATTTTATCTCACTGCACCCATTTTTCACAGCTTTAGTGTCAACTTGGCAAAAAAAATTGTATGCGATTGCATTCCCAAATAGAGAAAATAATGTTTCTTTATCATGATTACAAATAAGGCAGAATCTGTCAACCTATTAATATAAAATGCTGCATTTTTTTTTAAATACTTTTATGTAATTATAAAATACAATAAATTGCTAATGTCTACAAATAACAAAGTATGAATAAAAATACCCTTGAATAATGCAGATAGCAATGCAGACAACACCAGCTTTAAATTAAAGTAGGAGAGGAGTTCAACATAAATTCTACGTTCGTAGACTGGTGTTTTTAATATAAAACAAAAACATTCTTTAAATAAAGTCATAGTAGTCAGTTATTTCATATACATGCATTATAACAACACCTGCATCTTGTTTAAATTCAGTAAACATGAACAAGTATACTTATAAATCAATAACAAATCCCGCCTGGTAATTGTCACATAAATAAAAGAAATGGGACAACAAGATGCTAATTCAACAACCAAATGATCAAGTATGATTAAGTTTTCTTTGTAAAAATGTCATCTTAAAGCAACTCATGTTCCAATCTACAGTAAAAAATCTGTTGAACTGTGTAGGAGATGGTTGGTGACTGTACAGTGTAAGAAGTGGTGGTGACTGTACAGTGTAAGAAGTGGTTGGTGAAGGAGGTGGTTGGTGACTGTACAGTGTAGGAAGTGGTTGGTGACTGTACAGTGTAGGAGGTGGTGTGTGATTGTACAGTGTAGGAGGTGATTGGTGACTGTACAGTGTAGGAGGTGGTGTGTGATTGTACAGTGTAGGAAGTGTTTGGTGACTGTACAGTGTAGGAAGTGGTTGGTGACTGTACAGTGTAGGAGGTGGTGTGTGATTGTACAGTGTAGGAGGTGGTTGGTGACTGTACAGTGTAGGAGGTGGTGTGTGATTGTACAGTGTAGGAAGTGTTTGGTGACTGTAAAGTGTAGGAAGTGGTTGGTGACTGTACAGTGTAGGAGCTGGTTGGTGACTGTACAGTAAAGGAAGTGGTTGGTGACTGTACAGTGTAGGAGGTGGTGTGTGATTGTACAGTGTATGAAGTGTTTGGTGACTGTACAGTGTAGAAAGTGGTTGGTGACTGTACAGTGTAGGAGGTGGTTGGTGACTATACAGTGTGAATGTGGTTTGTGATTGTATTGTGTAAGAAGTGGTTGGTGACTGTACAGTGTATGAAGTGGTTGGTGACTATACAGTGTAGGAGGTGATTGGTGATTGTACAGTGTAGGAGGTGGTTGGTGATTGTACAGTGTAGGAGGTGGTTGGTGATTGTACAGTGTAGGAGGTGGTTGGTGATTGTACAGTGTAAGAAGTGGTTGGTGATTGTACAGTGTAGGAGGTGGTTGGTGTTTGTACTGTGTAGGAGGTGGTTTGTGATTGTACAGTGTAAGAAGTGATTGGTGATTGTTCTGTGTACGATGTGGTAGGTGATTATACAGTGTAGGAGGTGGTTGGTGATTGTACAGTGTAAGAAGTGGTTGGTGATTGTACAGTGTAGGAGGTGGTTGGTGTTTGTACTGTGTAGGAGGTGGTTGGTGACTGTACAGTGTTAGAAGTGATTGGTGATTGTAGTGTGTAAGAAGTTGTTGGTTATTGTACAGTGTAGGTGGTGGTTGGTGATAGTACAGTGTAGGAAGTGGTTGGTGTTTGTACTGTGTAAAAAGTGGTTGGTAATTATACAGTGTAGGAGGTGGTTGGTGACTGTACAGTGTAGGAGGTGGTTGGTGACTGTACAGTGTGGGAGGTGGTTGGTGATTGTACAGTGTAGGACGTGGTTGGTGATTGTACTGTGTAAAAAGTGGTTGGTAATTATACAGTGTAGGAGGTGGTTGGTGACTGTACAGTGTAGGAGATGGTTGGTGATTGTACAGTGTGGGAGGTGGTTGGTGATTGTACAGTGTAGGAGGTGGTTGGTGATTGTACTGTGTTAGAAGTGGTTGGTGATTGTACAGTGTAGGAGGTGGTTGGTGATAGTACAGTGAAGGTGGTTGGTGTTTGTACATTTTAGGAGGTGGTTTGTGATTGTAAAGTGAAGGAGGTGGTTGGTGTTTGTACATTGTAGGAGGTGGTTGGTGATTGTACAGTGTAAGAAGTGGTTGGTGATTGTACAGTGTAGGAGGTGGTTGGTGATTGTACAGTGTAAGAAGTGGTTGGTGATTGTACAGTGTAGGATGTGATTGAACTGTGTAAAACGTGTTTGGTGATTGTACAGTGTACATAGTGGTTGGTGATTGTACAGTGTAAGAAGTGGTTGGTGTCTGTACAGTGTAGAAAGTGGTTGGTGATTGTACAGTGTATGAGGTGATTGGTGTTTGTACAGAGTAAGAAGTGGTTGGTGATAGTACAGTGTAGGAAGTGGTTGGTGACTGTACAGTGTGAAACGTGGTTTGTGATTGTACTGTGTAAGAAGTGGTTGGTGACTGTACAGTGTAGGAAGTGGTTGGTAACTGTACAGTGTAGGAGGTGATTGGTGATGGTACAGTGTAGGAAGTGGTTGATGATTGTACAGTGTAGGTGATTGGTGATTGTACAGTGTAAGAAGTGGTTGGTGACTGTACAGGGTAAGTAGTGGTTGGTGATTGTAGAGTGCAGGAGGTGGTTGGTGATTGTACAGTGAAGGAGGTGGTTGGTGATTGTACAGTGTAAGAAGTTGTTGCTGACTATACAATGTAAGAAGTGGTTGGTGATTGTACAGTGTAAGAAGTGGTAGGTGACTGTATAATGCAGGAAGTGGTTGATAACTGTACAGTGTAAGAGGTGTTTGATGATTGTTCAGTATAGGTGTAATTGTTGAATGTACAGTGTAGGAGGTGATTGTACTGTGTAAGAAGTGGTTGGTGATTGTACAGTGTACGAAGTGGTTGGTGACTGTACAGTGTAAGAAGTGGTTGGTGTCTGTACAGTGTAGGAGGTGGTTGGTAACTGTACAGTGTGAGAAGTGTTTGGTGATTGTACAGTGTAGGAGGTGGTTGGTGATTGTACAGTATAGGTGATGGGTGACTGTACAGTGTGAGATGTGTTTGGTGACTGTACAGTGTGAGAAGTGTTTGGTGATTGTACAGTGTAGGAGGTGATTGGTGATTGTACAGTGTACGAAGTGGGTGGTGATTGTACAGTGTAGGAGGTGATTGGTGCCTGTACAGCGTAGGTGGTGGTTGGTTATTGTACAGTGTAGGAGGTGGCTTGTAATTGTGCAGTGTAAGAAGTGGTTGGTGTCTGTACAGTGTAGGAGGTGGTTGGTAATTGTACAGTGTAAGAAGTGGTTGGTGTCTGTACAGTGTAGGAGGTGGTTGGTACTTGTACAGTGTAAGAAGTGGTTGGTGTCTGTACAGTGTAGGAGGTGGTTGGTACTTGTACAGTGTAAGAAGTGGTTGGTGTCTGTACAGTGTAGGAAGTAGGTTGGTGATTGTACAGTGTAGGAGGTGGTTGGTAATTGTACAGTGTAAGAAGTGGTTGGTGTATGTACAGTGTAGGAGGTAGTAGTGATTGTACAGTGTAGGAGGTTGTTGGTGACTGTACAGTGTAAAAAGTGGTTGGTGTCTGTACAGTGTAGGAGGTAGTAGTAATTGTACAGTGTAGGAGGTTGTTGGTGACTGTACAGTGTAAGAAGTGGTTGGTGTCTGTACAGTGTAGGAGGTGGTTGGTGACTGTGCAGTGAAGGAGGTGGTGTGTGATTGTACAGTGTAGGAGGTGGTTGGTGACTGTGCAGTGTAGGAGGTGGTGTGTGATTGTACAGTGTAGGAGGTAGTTGGTAATTGTACAGTGTAAGAGGTGTATGATATTTGTTCAGTGTAGGAGGTGATTGTTGACTGTACAGTGAAGGAGGTGGTTGGAAATTGTACAGTGTAGGAGGTGATTGTTGACTGTGCAGTGAAGGAGGTGGTTGGTGACTATACAGTGAAGGAGGTGGTTGGTGACTACACAGCGTAGGAGGTCATTGTTGACTGTACAGTGAAGGAGGTGGTTGGTAATTGTACAGTGTAGGACGTGGTTGGTGATTGTACAGTGTAGGAGGTGGTTGGTGATTGTACAGTGTAGGATGTGGTTGGTGATTGTACAGTGAAGGAGGTGGTTGGTGATAGTACAGTGAAGGAGGTGGTTGGTGATTGTACAGTGTAGGAGGTGGTTGGTGATTGTACAGTGTAGGAGGTGGTTGGTGATTGTACAGTGTAGGAGGTGATTGGTAATTGATCTGTGTAAGAAGTGGTTGGTGATTGTTCTGTGAAAGGAGTGGTTGGTGACTGTACAGTGTAAAAGGTGATTGGTGATTGTACATTGTAGGAAGTGGTTGGTTATTGTGCAGTGTAAGAAGTGGTTGGTGACTGTGCAGTGTAAGAAATGGTTGGTGATTGTACAGTGTAGGAGGTGATTGGTGATTGTACAGTGTAAGAAGTGGTGACTGTACAATGTTAAAAGTGGTTGGGAATTGTATGCATCATCAAGTGGACCAATCTCCAAGCTAAGAACTTGTTAATCGAACGATTGACTATTTCAGAGTTCAAACAAGGGATTAAACAATGTCAGGTGTAAACAAAGTCAGTGAATATTACGTTGAAAATACCAATGTTATTCATTATAGTATTATATAAATTCTATCCTGTGTAATTATATGTGTAGAATTTACCAATTTTGCCAAAATTGAAGCGAAAATTCCCAATCTCATGGATATAGTTCATATTCCCAAAATACCGAAAATTAACCCTGTACACTTTTGAACAGTGAGATTAACACTAGTTATCCATAGTGACCATCTTAGCCAATCTTAAAACGGATTCTATATCAATTTTGTATTATATATGCAAGTTATGCAAACAATATTAATAATATAAAGCTGTGCTTGTTAGGAAGTCATAAAACCTCACATAATATAAATATTTATGATGAATATTTAAGAATAACTTGGCACAATAATATTTTACTTTTAACGTCAAATCCCCCTTATCAAATAAATATGTTTTTAAATCATAAGCATACTTTTTATAAATATTATGCAAATTTTAATGTTTGCGTTATGACTTGAACTAAAATAACCTGTATTTTTGTAACCCTTGAAAAAAGTAAAGATATGATTAAATGCAATCTAGGAATATTTAAAAGCAATGGACAGAGCGCCGCCCTGAATGCGCCAAGGGGTCTTATCCCTTTTCCTGCCGTAAAGTGGCAACAATTTTGAAATACCAAGAGGAACCCTGCTCCAAGCATGACAAAGTTACAGCCCGGACAAGACCAACAATATTGTATATGCATATATGCCACAGTCCATAATGAATTCCTCTAAGGGTAACCCTGACATTTGAGGTAGGGACTTGGGTCTTTATGTATTGAACACAAGTGCCAATTTATTTTAAAATTCCTTGAGCATGACAAATTTACAGCCCGGACACAACCCACTATACTGTATAACGGTATATGCATATACATGCAGCATTCCATTATGATAAACTTTAAGTGTGACCATGACCTTTTGAGGTAGAAACATGGGTTTTCCCCACCAAACATCTTTATGAACCAAACACATGTGCCAATTGTTTTTTTAAAAGCCCTCCCTTCATGACAATGTAACAGCCAATACAGGGATGGTCCATCTATGTATATATATGCAGCATCCCATGATAAAATGAAGTTTGACCTTGAACTCTGAAGAAGGGTTGTGCGTCTTGCATGAGACAAATTGCTTTCTGAATGGAACACATGTGACAATCTACACATGTGACAATCTATTTCAAAATCCCCCTATGCATGAAGTGACAGCCTGGACACTTCCAACTGCATCTATTGCATAAATGCAGCATCCCGCAATGATTTAACTCTAAATTTGACGTTGTACTTATAAGGAGTACAGTGTGTCTTTCAAGCAACTCGTCATCTTAGAACACATGTGCAATGTAATTTTTAAATCCCTCTTTGCATGACAAAGTTTCAGCCCACACACAACCAACTATACTCTACATGCATATATGCAGCCTTCCATAATGATAAACCTGTAAATCATGTGTCCTTGACGGGGTAGGGACGCGGGTTTTGCATGAGGCAAGTTGTTTTCATGTATTGAACACATGTGCCAATTTATTTCTCATTGCATGACACAGCCTGTGCACGGTTACTTTATCTACATGTATGTCACAATGATTAAATTCTTAGTTTGACCTTAAATGTTAAAGTAGTGATGTTGGTCTTGCACACGACACGTTGTCCTAATATATCAAACACATGCACCACCTAAAAGCCCTCAGTGCATGCAAAAGAAGAGCCCGGACATGACCAACTATATGTGCATATATGTAGCATTCCTTAATGATTGAACTTTTGTTTGACCTTGCTTGAACTTTGAGGTAGTATTGTGGGTCTTGCACACGACACGTCCCTTATGTACCGAACATATGTGTCAATTTACTTTAAAAGCCCTCTATGCATGACAGAGTTAAGCCTGAACAATATACTGTATATGCATATATGCAGCATTCCATACTGATAAACCTGCAAATGTGACCTTGCCTTAGTAGCATTATTGGTCTTGCACATGAAAAGTCGTCTGTATGAACCAAACACATGTGCCAATTGATTTGAAAATCCCTCCCTCCATGAAAAAGTGGCAGCCAGGAAATGGAAAACAAATTGATGGAAATCGCAATTTAAGGATGCCCAATTTCAGGGGCATAAAAATTGAACCAATTTTGAGATACTTAAAGCTGCACTCTCACAAATTGGCCATTTTAACAACTTTTTTATTTTTTGTCTTGGAAAGAGCAAATTTTGCGTAAATATCTGCAAACCAATGATGAAAGATTGCTGACAATAAATCAGATCATAGATTTTCATATTTCCGTTCGAAAATTAATGTTTTATGGTTTAAACCGTTAGTTTAAGAAAAATGCATAGATCATCAACTTTTGAACTTAAATATAAAAATCTGTGATCTGATTTTTTGTCAGCAGTCTTATATAAATGGTTTCCATGGATTTTCGCGAAAATTGGCTCGTTCCAAGACAAAAAATAAAAAAGTTGTCAAATCGTTCAATCTGCGAGAGTGCAGCTTTAAGCCAAAGTGTTTATCTATAATTGACCTTAACCTTTGACCAACTGGCCTCAAAATCATTAGGGTTCATCTACTGGTCATGACCAACCTGCCTACCAAGTTTAAGGTCCCTTGGCCTGACCATTCTTCAGTTATTGAGCAGAATCAAATTTTCAGCTCAATGTCACCAGGGTCTATTTGCTGGTCATGACCAATCTGCCTACCAAACTTTTGGTGTCCCTTGGCCAAAGCATTCCAAGTTATTGATCACAAACTGTTCGGACAGACAGACAGTCGGATTACCATATGCTGCCCTTCAGGGGCATAGAAAGTATTTTAATTTGTGTTGACACTTCCATCACCATTTTCTTTTGGTAAATGAATTTGAAAAGGGGCCATTACTCTATTAAACATACATGAAATTGAACTCAAGTTGAACTTGACCTGAATGCTATAGTGTTAAGCCTCCATAAAAAAAAGTTGTTTCAATTTGTTAACCCTTTCATGGTTTATTGTCCATACACCATATTTTTGGTGTGTTTTTTTTTGTCATTTCTACGCTAATAAGGGGCAATAACTTCATAAAAAATTGGTAGTTTGTAACCAAATTCAAACTTGACGAATATGGTGTTAAACATGTGTACCAAAAATTATCTAATTCCGTAAACGCTTTCACGAGTTATAGTCCGGACAGAAGAACAGTCTGACCTCCAGACAAGCTCGCTCCTATATATCCCATCAAAGTAAATTTCGAATTCTTATTGAAAGCCATAAATGGAATGAAGTGAAAAACCTTGACAGAAATGGAAGCAGATTTGTCAATTGTTTACATGCTACAGTGCAACTTCTTACTTCAACTCCTTATACGCTTATATATGCAGCTTATTAATTAATGATTGAAACTCAATAATACTGAATTATATCCATTTATATTGGTGAAAGAGTGTTCATATTACATTGGTCAGCAAGTGAAATACATACCTTACAACCTTCGCAAGTCGCTACCCCATAGTGCACACCTGTGGCCTTGTCATTACAGATCCGGCACACCCCAAATGGAAATGGTATTGCTCCTGCTGGCATGTTCCTCACCTGTGTTAGAGATCATCTATTTCCTTCACTGTGGACTTTACCATGGTTAACCTAGAATATCAAGAAACATTACATAATATGATATCTTCATAAACATTACACTACTAATAACTGCCTCTCTAATTTCTCCTCTGGTAACTCAGATAGACTATAACTTGAATAATAAATACCTTTCATGGAAGCATCTGCATAAATTGTATAAAAAAAAAATATGAAAAGCCTCAAGTAAATTTTAAGGATTAATAAGACATAACATTCAATATGAAAGCAAAAACTTATTTAATGAAGCATCTCTCGCTCAGCTTTTCAAGGTAACTATGCAATTTTAGTCAATGTTCATAAGATAGTAGCTGAACTATAGGATTAAGTTTTGGAGTTATCAAAAACAAAACTTTTCTGAAAATGTTGAAAAACATATCAGGTGATCAGTTAAAACATGAAATTATGATGGCATATATGAATAGGCCCCTTTTTTTTAATTTTTAAAAACAACACAATAATAATTTGCCAGCAGCACAATTCAATCCTATTTACTTTTTAAGTTGTTTTTATATGTTTTTGCCCAACACAGCTGTACTAACACAGTGAATCATGTTAACTAGTATTTATTTTTAAGCTATTAAAGAAAGAGATTAACAGATTCCGGCTTGTTATACGTTATTGTAATATTGCTGACTGTATCAACCTGCATTACAAATTCTATAAAATAATTAAAAAAAAAATATACTGAAAAATTGGTTTCTATATTTATTTGCACACAAAATCACACACAAATACAGTTATATTACAACAATTATTATAATATAATAATAATAATATGTACATGGCACAGGGACCAATATTTATTTTTTGTACCACTACTGTATGAAGTCACACCATATTTGGAAATGACCTTAAATATGTTCAATGGTTAAACAGAATTCAATTTTAAGATGATATCTTGGCCCATGAGTTTTAAAGTGAAGTATGTAATGTACACTTAAAAAACATTCCCCATCTCCCTGAAACCACATGTACATGTATGACACATTATATTTACCATCAGTTGAAAATATAAATGTTCACTTATCATCTAAAAAGTAGAATTTACATGAGTTGACTTTCTCCGAGTCTGGTGTTACTTAACACTTACACAGGTTATTGTTGGTACCACTTCTCCAGCAGCCCATGACCGGCTGTATACACTAGGGATGCAAACGAATATTCGAATATTTGATGAAATGTTTTGTATTGTTTTGTAAAAATCAGTATTCAGATATTGTTTAAATGATGTTTTTTTGTTGTTGAATAAATAGTTTGCCTACAACTGTGTTGTTGAGCAGGTATAAAGTTTGTTTGTCTTGTTTTTACAACCATAAACCCCTAATGCCATGAGGCATGATCATTATACATGTGTCATATGTCAATTAGTGACATATTGTCGGGAACTATAACCAGTCCCTGTAATTTTACAACAACATCTAACAACGAAGTCGAAAGGACGGCTATATTCCCCGCCGTTGTTTTTCTTAAGACACTTTATTTGTCTCTCAGAACCTGATTGGTACTTTGAATCTAACCAAATTTGTACACTACCATTGGTCAAGAGTGGGGAGATAGGAAATACAAGTTGTTTGATCTGTAAACTAAATATTCTTGGAGATGAACATGTTATAAAAGGATATTTATTAAAGTTATTCAGATTGTGTGTAGTGTAGGTAAGATCAAAAACAATAGGAAAATGAGATAACATGGATGAATTACCAAGCCTTAAGTATTTTTGATAAAGTGATACATTTATATTTTGGTAACGTCATAACAATGTTTTACTGCTTTTGAAGAGAAAACACATGTTATAAACATATTATCATATTTAACATATTATCATATTTGTATCCATTGTTTATCAAAATATTAAACTTGTTGCACATAATGATTATGCTCGGCAGAGTGTGCAAAGTATTAATCTGTGCAACTTGTTTAACACTTTCAATTAACAAAGACTTTTAATTATGTACTCTGACTTATAAATGTCTCGTGTGACCTTGACCTTTGAGATATGGACCCGGGTCAATGTCCTTGAACATTGTTTCAATGAGGACAGCACGTGTACCAAGTTATATGGTAATCCATCCATGCATAAGTAAGTTATAGAATGGACATGAGCATAAGAAGTGTAAGCAAGTTCTGGAGAATGCGCAACGTAGAGCCACAAGACTAATACCTGAATTTCGTGGACTTTCCTATCAAGAACGATTGAAAGAACTGAATCTCCCAACATTGGACTACCGTAGAAAAAGATTTGACATGATACAAGTTTTCAAAATTATTCACGAAGTTGATGACATCAATGCAAGTGTATTTTTCAATTTTGCGGACAATAGTGGAACAAGAGGTCACTGTTTGAAGCTTGCAATGCCTAAAGCTCACAAGTCTATTCGATTAAATTCTTTTGGACATCGTACTATATCCATTTGGAACGGCCTTCCACATAATATTGTTACATGCAGCACCGTGAACAGTTTTAAATCACAACTGGATAAGTTATGGGCACACAAACGTTTTGATCTAAGTGATGTGTATTAATTTCATCAGCAAAAAATCAGACTGGAGTAAATTTCAATATTTTCATTGATAAACAAAATCAGATCGGAGTGGAGATTTGCATAGAAGTAGTCTAAAGGGATCAACTAGCCTAAAGGGCTAAACATTTCCCTAGAAGACACAAGGTAGACACAAGGTAGATATGTACTCTAACCTTGACTTTTGATGTCTGGAACCGGGTCAAGGTCACAGAACAATGCCTCAATGAGGACAACATTACAAGTTATATTGTAATTCATCAATGCATTATGTAAGCTATAGGAATGACGACACCATTACGTCATATGTACTTCCGTTGTGTGGAAAATTCTCAATAATAAAAAAATGTTCTTATGATTGATAGACATGTTTTCACATGCTCAATACACTGTAAATCAAAAATATCATTATTCCTCAAACTTTTAAACCTTAAGTATCTATTCTTGCTTGATTTATCATTGAGAGTAGAGATTAAAGCATAAACCGCTGCCCTATAGTTGAAAGGTCATTTTGGAAGAACTGTCATGGCGGACGGTGCAATTTTTAGAGTTTGTTTTTCAAGTGGAGTGATTTTTCTTAGGAATAACTTGACCCCCCTTTTTTATTGGCTTAAAAGGTAATTTAAAGCTTGTACTTTAGGAATATATGTGGTTATCATAGCCTGCATTCCCTCGAAATGCCTTTAAATGTTGTCTAAAAATTACAATTTTACATTGAATTATATAGGGAATAACAATGGTGGTGTGTAACCTATAGCCCGACAGACAGACTGAGGGTTGGACAAAGTGCTTTCCTATAATCCCCTCCCCAATCCCTGGCTGTTGATTAACAAAGTTTAATGACCCTCTGTTGGTGCATAACATCATTCAAACAGGAATTTACAATCTCCTCCAATCTTACTTCACATTGTATACAAATGGAATTGAAATAGTTTGATTTTGTTTTTTGTTTGTTCAAAATGTATTGCTTTTTGTCCGCATTTTTTCTGAAAATTGGGAATTTCAGAGGCTCATTTGACCAAAAATCTCCGTTGCGAGTACTATAGAGAATAATAATAGTTTAATACAACCTCTAAAAGATTAATTTTGGTAAATTGATCGAAAGAATAACCGAATATCAACTTTGCCGTTTGTTTGCATCCCTGGTATACACTTATAATACATCAGTGGTGAGGGTCCTATGTTTGATCCACACTCCAAGCTTAATCGATGATATTACAGGCTGTCACACAGGAATGGTTAAAACCCAGTTACCTCAAGTTTGGTCAGTCAAGCAAACATTTCCCCGAAATAAACTCTTGGTGGTAGAACTGATAACAATAAGTAATACAATGATACTTGACAAATAAATATAAAATAAACGCATAAATAATAGCAAGTATGTACAAATGAACACATGGTTATTATTTGTTTCAGTTTCCAGGGAAAAAAGAGTCTCCTGAACTATGAATAAATCCACTAAATACACATAAATAGTTACATATTTTAATAATCAAAGCATAATTAAAGGCTAAGAGATAAATTTGTGAATTAAAAAACAGGAGTGGTCTTCTGAAAATTGACATACCGGTAACTTTATTATTAAAAATGTTATTATAAAATTTTGCAATTTATAAAGAAACATAAAAGCTAGGAACATTATATGAAATAAATCATATTGTAACAAAAAATTGATTGGCAGTGTAGCATCAAGTTAGAAAACAAAGTTCAGAGTTAATCGGCAACAATGGACCGATTACAGTGCTGGTAAAGGTTAATTAAAAGAGCAAAATCATTCACATTTTTTAAACTGTATTCATTAAACTTATACCATTATAAAGATAAGAGAATTCTCAGTCAGAAAAATCGAACATCTGAGAATTATTTTCAAATTCTTTCCTTTTCGAGTTCAAAATGTATGGAAAGCAAACAAAAAATAATCTACAGACTGCATTCAAAGACGATGGGCATTATTAAAAATGTCAATAATGTTAACATTTTTCATAATATGTTTACTAAACTTAAACTGACTGAAAGTTAAGACACTATTGTTTCATATGATTCAACTTTGAATATGGTATCTAATTTCTTTCTTTTACAAAATACCAAGTTGTACAAAAATGGTTCACGAATAAAGACAACTTCAAACAGAAAACACAGACGGTGTTGTTTGTAAAAAAAACTTCAAATGTCTCCATGGTTTGTATGATTTCTTTATGAAATATAAATTGAAAGATAAAGCATTTTGCTTTCATTTGATTAAATCTTGAATTTGAAGGTTTTGCTTTCATTATATATCATTACCTTTTGGCATTAAAGTGACTTGCTCATGTTTTTGGACCAAAAATTGGTTTTCCTGGTAATGCATCTGAAAACTCTTATTTAATCATTATTTACTCTATGATATCGAAATTGCAGAATATAATACAGTAAGAGCATAAAAGTATTTTGGTTTTAGTGGTGTTCGAACCCATGCCAATCAAGTCA
The DNA here is from genome assembly GCF_026914265.1 of Mya arenaria. Taxonomy (NCBI): domain Eukaryota; kingdom Metazoa; phylum Mollusca; class Bivalvia; order Myida; family Myidae; genus Mya; species Mya arenaria. Next base: position 66,978,377 of record NC_069125.1, on the reverse strand, counting down.
AAAAAAGAAAACAGCCGGCTAATCCACTCAGCCACTGGGCTTTAACAAAAGTGGTGGATATGTTGACCTGTTAAGGATATATTGATAACATCACATGATAATTAACCAATCATGCAACACCACAGCCGTAATTAATTTTCAATTAGTTATAAACTCTAATGAAAATTGTGGTCTTCAAAGACGATATTTGAGCAAATATCAACATTTGCTGAAGGGTTCCAGCTATTGGTTTTTTTGTTCTAACACTCCTATGATTTGCCACTTTTTTTCGTATTAAATAAAAAAAGTGCATTTTACAAACTATTAGCGAGTCACTTCAAACGGTAATGCAAAGAAAATAAAGGATTAGTACTTTTGTAAAAGCAGACTTGTCAAACAAACTTCAATTAAACCTTATAACTCAAAGCTGGGAACATTAATAATTATCCTACTCCCAACACAAATTTAAACCAAAATTAATATAAATTACCATGTTTATTAGGTTTGAATTGAACAGTTATCTTTAAATAATTTATTAATTGTAGTCACTTAAATAAATGTCTTACCAGCTTGACTTGCTTTTATTCTTCTTTGCTTTGAATGATTATAATTCATATGTTTGCAATTAACAATTACCATATACCCCTACACACAGGGTATGAACAAGAGATGTTTGTCAAACATTATGCCCCCCTGAGCGCCATGATGTCAGGATTACTTGGGCAATTGAATGAAATATGCATGGACCTCCAAGTTTTAGGGCCATGGGTTCAGGCAGTGTCAAGTTATCACACAGACAAGCTTTTTTCGGTCAAGGTCACTGTGACCTTGACCTTTGATCTGATGACTCCTAAAATCAATAGGGGTCATCTACTGGTCAGGCCCAGCCTCCATGTCGAGTTTGATGATAATAGGTCCAGGCATTGTTGAGATATCACTGGGAGAAGCTTTGCTAACTTTTTTTCGCATTAAAGGTCACCATGACCTTGAACTGTGGATCTATGACCCCCAAAATGAAAAGGGGGTCATCTACTAGTCAGGGCCAACCTTCATGTCAAGTTTGATAATCATAGGTCAATGAAATGTTAAGTTTGCCTTAATGGTCACTGATGTTGACCTTTGTTCCAAAGACCCCTAAAATCACTGGGGGTCATCTACTGGTCAGGCCCAACCTCCAAGTCAAGTTTGAGGGCCATGGGTGCAGGCATTGTCAAGTTATCACTCAGACACCCTTTAACCAATCAAGGTCACTGTGACTTTGACCTTTGGCCAGATGACCTCCCAAAACAATAGGGGTCATCTACTGGTCAGGCCCAACTTCCATATCAAGTTTGATGACTATAGGTCTTGGCATTGTTGAGTTATCACTCGGACAAGCTGTAAAATTATTTAATCATTAAAGGTCATTGTGACCTTGACCTTTGACCCGATGAGCCCTAAAATCAATAGGGGTCATCTACTGGTCAGACATAACCTCCAAGTCAAGTTTGAGGGCCATGGGTGCAGGCATTGTTGGGTTATCACTCGGACAACCCTTTATCATTCAAGGTCACTGTGACCATGACTTTTTGCCCGATGACCCCAAAAATCAATAGGGGTCATCTACTGGTCAGGCCCAACCTCAAAGTCAGGATTGAGGGCCATGGGTGCAGGTATTGTAGTTATCACTTGGACAACCTTTTATCATTAAAGGTCACTGTGACCTTGACCTTTGAGGCAATGAGCCCTACAATCACTGGGGGTCATCTACTGGTCAGGCCCAACCTCCAAGTCAAGTTTGAGGGCCATGGGTGCAGGCATTGTAGAGTTATCACTCAGAAACCCTTTAACCAATCAAGGTCACTGTTACTTTGACCTTTGGCCCGATGACCCCCCAAAACAATAGGGTCATCTACTGGTCAGGCCCAACTTCCATATCAAGTTTGATGACCATAGGACTAGGCATTGTTGGTTATCACTTGGACAAGCTTTAAAATTATTTTATCATTAAAGGTCACTGTGACCTTGACCTTTGACCTGATGAGCCCTAAAATCAATAGGGGTCATCAACTGGTTAGGCCCAACCTTCATGTCAAGTTTGATGACCATACCTCCAGCAATTTTTGAGTTATCACTCGGACAACCTTTTATCATTAAAGGTCACTGTGACCTTGACCTTTGACCCGATGAGCCCTAAAATCACTGGGGGCCATCTACTGGTCAGGCCCAACCTCCAAGTCAAGTTTGAGGGCCATGGGTGCAGGCATTGTCAAGTTATCACTCAGACACCCTTTAACCAATCAAGGTCACTGTGACTTTGACCTTTGGTCCGATGACCCCCCAAAACAATAGGGGTCATCTACTGGTCACACCCAACTTCCATATCAAGTTTGATGACCATAGGTCTAGGCATTGTTGAGTTATCACTCGGACAAGCTGTAAAATTATTTAATCATTAAAGCAGGGTTCGAATTTAGACTCGCATACTCGCAAAATGCGAGCGACATTTGGAAATTGCGAGTGACTTTTATTCAAGCTCGCAAAATTCTGCGAGTGGCTTTTTCTAGACCACAAAATGTTAAAAGGAAAGTAGAATAAACATGAACTTAATTCTGCTATGTAGTCCAGTGTAAACAGCCTATAAGTGGCATGTTTACACTACCCGTATAAAGAAGACAGTACGGAGTCATGCTCTAGTAGGTTTTCAAAAATAGAACAAATACGGAAAAGGCCGAGTTTTATCTCGAATCTTTCCGGGATGCTCCGAGGCGTGCAGAATACAAAGTAAATACGAATGACGTAATCAACTAGCTCAATCAATGGCTAAATTTAGCGCTTTTGCGCACTATATGTAAACCCCATCATCATTTGAATATATTTCCGCCCAACTGTCAAAATGAAAAGACTTCGTTGATCGATATATTTCATGGTCCAAAGAATCCACGCTACATTTACTGTTGCTTTTTTCTTTTAAATTTATTTTTTTATTGTTTTTAATACTTATCTAGACTTAATGAAATCTGTATCGTGCTTGTCGAATGGGTATTAAATTACCCGATGGCGAGGGTAAATATACAAAGTGAACAATGTCAAATTATTGGACAGCTTTGTTATCAAAAAGCTGCCAGCATCAGACGAGTCTTTCCATACCCCCCCCCAAATAGAATAAGCCATCAACAAGTTCTAGTAGTCGAGTCACTCAAGATTGATACTTTTTAATATTCATAATATGTCTTAGGTGTTAATTTCTACTTTAATTAGACAATATTATAAGGGAATAAAGCAAATAATAAAATTGCAAGTTGATTTGTCATTTTGCGAGTTGCCTCAAAATGCACTCGCAAAATTTTGCGAGTGCTTCTCAAAGTTAAATTCGAACCCTGATTAAAGGTCATTGTGACCTTGACCTTTGACCTGATGAGCCCTAAAATCAATAGGGGTCATCTACTGGTCAGACATAACCTCCAAGTCAAGTTTGAGGGCCATGGGTGCAGGCATTGTTGAGTTATCACTCGGACAACCCTTTATCATTCAAGGTCACTGTGACCATGACTTTTTGCCCGGTGACCCCAAAAATCAATAGGGGTCATCTACTGGTCAGGCCCAACCTCAAAGTCAGGTTTGAGGGCCATAGGTGCAGGCATTGTAGTTATCACTTGGACAACCTTTTATCATTAAAGGTCACTGTGACCTTGACCTTTGAGGCAATGAGCCCTAAAATCACTGGGGGTCATCTACTGGTCAGGCCCAACCTCCAAGTCAAGTTTGAGGGCCATGGGTGCAGACATTGTAGAGTTATCACTCAGAAATCCTTTAACCAATCAAGGTCACTGTGACTTTGACCTTTGGCCCGATGACCCCCCAAAACAATAGGGTCATCTACTGGTCAGGCCCAACTTCCATATCAAGTTTGATGACTATAGGACTAGGCATTGTTGGTTATCACCTGGGGAAGCTTTAAAATTATTTTATCATTAAAGGTCACTGTGACCTTGACCTTTGACCTGATGAGCCCTAAAATCAACAGGGGCCATCTACTGGGCAGGCCCAACCTTCATGTCAAGTTTGATGACCATACCTCCAGGAATTTTTGAGTTATCACTTGGACCTTTTATCATTAAAGGTCACTGTGACCTTGACCTTTGACCCGATGAGCCCTAAAATCACTGGGGGCCATCTACTGGTCAGGCCCAACGTACAAGTCAAGTTTGAGGGCCATGGGTGCAGGCATTGTCAAGTTATCACTCAGACACCCTTTAACCAATCAAGGTCACTGTGACTTTGACCTTTGGCCTGATGACCCCCCAAAACAATAGGGGTCATCTACTGGTCACGCCCAACTTCCATATCAAGTTTGATGACCATAGGTCTAGGCATTGTTGAGTTATCACTTGGACAAGCTTTAAAATTATTTTTTATTTTTTTTTGAGTTATCACTTGGACAAGCTTTGGTCTATTGACGGACCGACCGACCGCCTTACCGACCGACCGACATGTGCAAAGCAATATACCCCTCTCCTTCGAATGGGGGCATAATTAACTAAAGTATTTACATTTCATTTTGATATAAATATAACAAGGACATGTACATGCAGTGAATTGTATAAGTTAAGACATATATTATGTTATTAAGGTATTCTATCCATCAATAGCAATATTTGAATCGTTTGAAATGCTACTGCAACATTTATAAACAAAATAGTATACAGTCATGTATTACAAATAATAACAGCCATTGGATTGTCACTGTTTGTTCACTGTTGCCAGAAAACTCACAAACAAGCAAGGTATAAACATGGCAGGAACATGTCTGTAACAGCTGGACCTGAAAGTGCAATCGAAAAACAATTAAATTAATGAGTTAAGTGAAGATGGTAACTTAAGTAATTGTTCTCATTTTAGGACAAGTTATTTTGAAATTGATACATTGAAAAAGGTAAAACAGCAAGTTAATGTTCTTTTGACATCTTTCTTCCAAATATATCCCTGAGGGTTCATGGTATGGGTTCATATTGATAAAATATGACTATAAAGTAAAGTATCACAGATATTGGTTTAGATTCACCTTAGAATCTTTTATCATAGTTACATTTTAAACACTGCCAAAAATATTTATTCTAACACATGAAACACGCCATAAATTTCATTACACCATTCCCGCCCGCCTCAACCATCTGATGCCTATTTGACAAGAAAACAAGAGCTGTCACAAAGACAGCGCGCTCTACTATTCCGCCGCTTGTCAGTGTAAGGATTGAAAAGATTTGGTGAAACATGCATGGATCACTGTTAGATTAGATTTCAATGCAATACATGATGTGCTGAGATATTAACATAAATGTGGTAACATGCAAATTTTTAACGAGAATTTCAAAGTCTAAAAATAAAGGGCCATTATTTGCAAAGTACAGTTATCTAACTTGGTTATTCAATTAAGTTGGGTGGTTGAATACCATTGTATAAAGTCTCAATGCAATACATCAAGTAGTTGCTGAAATATTATCCTAAAAGTGCTAACATGCAAGACCTTAACCAGAATTTCTAAGTGGCATAATAAAGGGGAAAAAGTTATATATTATGAAAGATAGATTTATCTTACTTGATTAAATAAGAAGGTTAAATGGTTAGGAGCCTGTGTGTAAAGTTTCAATGCAATACATGATGTATCGCTGAGGTATTGACTTAAAAGTGATTACATGCGAAAACCTTAACCAGAATTTCTATGTCGAATAAAAAAGGGGGCATTATTAGAATTTAATGCACACTAGAGTTATCTTACTTGGTTATTTAAGTAGTTTGGATGGTTGAGTACCATTGTATAAAGTTTCAATGCAATACATCAAGTAGTTGCTGAGATATTTGCATACATGCAAAACCTTAACAAGAATTTCTAAGTCAAATAATAAAGGCCCATAATTTGCATTATATTCAAAAAAGTGTTATCTTACTTCATTAGCTTAGTAGGTTAGATAGTTGGGAATACATATCTAAAGTTTCAATGCAATACATGATCTATTTGCTGAGATATTGACTTAAATGAGGTTACATGCAAAACCTTTACCAGAGTTTCTAAGTTGAATAATAAAGGGCAATTATTTTGCATTAAATGCAAACAAGGGTTATTTGACTTGGTTAATTAAGTAAGTTGGATGGTTGAGTACCATTGTATAAAGTCTCAATGCAATACCTCAAGTAGTTGCTGAGATATTACCCTATGTGTGCTTACATGCAAAACCTTAACCAGAATTTCTAAGTTGAATAATAAAGGGCAATTATTTGCATTAAATGCAAACTAGAGTTATCTAGCTTGGTTAATTAAGTAGGTTGGATGTTTGAGTACCATTGTATCAAGTCTCAATGCAATACCTCAAGTAGTTGCTGAGATATTAACCTATGTGTGCTTGCACGCAAAACCTTAACCAGAATTTCTAAGTCAAATAATAAAGGCCTATGATTTACTTTTAATGCAAACTAGAGTTATCTAACTTGATTAATTAAGTAGGTTGGATGGTTGAGTACCATTGTATAAAGTCTCAATGCAATACCTCAAATAGTTGCTGAGATATTAACCTATGTGTGCTTGCACGCAAAACCTTAACCAGAATTTCTAAGTTGAATAATAAAGGCCTATTATTTGCATTATATTCAAATAATTGTTATCTTACTTCATTAATTTAGTATGTAAGATAGTTGGGAATACATATCCAAAGTTTCAATGCAATAACTGATGTATTTACTGAGATAATGACTTAAAGGTGCTTACATGCAAAACCTTAACTAAGGTGTGAAGCCGATGCCAGGGTGAGTAGTATAGCTCTCCTTATTCTTTGAATAGTCAAGCTAAAAATTACAAACTTCAAGCCACAAATTTAGCAATATTTTTACAAAGGAAATTATTCGAAATTATGCATTAACATCTATTAGTATGTTACTTACAAAGTTATGCAAAAGCTATGAGCAGTTATATACATATACGTTTGAAAATAAATATAATATCATCAGTGTGATGCAACGTTTTTACAAAAAGTACCATAATCTCCAAATCTCCAAAAAATTCCACATTTCAAAACATAATTGAGGATTCATATTTACATCAACTATGTTAAAAAATGTACAATTACATTAAGCTATGTCATGTTTATACATTGACACAAAAAATTTGCCAGTACTCATATTTGTATGTGTTAGAAAAACTAACACATTGCATCTCCCAAATGGCAAAAAAAACACACTTGGTCCAAAATATCACTGATCTGAATTCAAAGACTTGCACATTTGGTCTCAAAAATATTGTTAAAACTAAAAATAAAAACTCAAAGGCTATATGAAAAATAAATACAAACACTTACCGTAAATGTATTTCAGTGTACTAAAACATTCTGTGCCAATTCTTGGACGAAATCATAAAAATTAACACGGCATGTTTTGTTATTTTTCCGATTCATCAATGAAGGCTGGAAAAATTTGTTTTGGGTCACTTGCCCTGCAGGGCGAATGAACCAGTCCTGAACTTCTACTCGTCCTCCGCAAAAATTACTCATCGTTATTAACAATTTTTTTTTAACAAAATCAGGTGACACTGATTAATCATAAGCTAGTTTTGCAGCCAATCAAATTTACTTTCAAAGACTTTAAATTTTGATCTGCTTGATAATCAAACCTAATCACAGCCACTTACTGCTGTGCAATTCATTGATGAAGAAGTTGGGAACCAGATCGCATATTACCACCTTATAATCGTTTAAAATTCATTCGATTAAACAGTCTTCACGTTTGACCATGTGCATTTGATAAAGATGAGGTCAAATTTCCGACTGTTTACATCACAGTCTTCCCGAAATGTGCCGGTCAGCTGGACATGTCAGGCAGCTATCTTGTCAACGCCAGTCTAGATGACCGACATATTTTGAGACAATTAAATAGCGAAAAGGAACATCAAAGCTGTAAAAACTGTTCACTGATTATTTGCCTTAGCGGTAGTTAGTCGATTCCACATTGATATTTGACGTCACATAACGTCCCCAAAAGTCGGCCATTTTCGATATAGAATCATGATGTTGATTGCCGGAGATAAACGAGTAACTACAAGTATATATATATATATGTCAATGTAGTGTTGATATGTTTTGCTTTGGAGAATTACATCAGGAAAGCATTAAAACCAGTTGAAATATTCAATGTGTATGTTTTTTGTATACTATTTAATGACATATTTGTTCAGACAGGCAAATATTTTTTTCGGACCAGCTAAAACTTTGGGAAGACTTGACATCAGGTATTTGATTAAAATGTTTACCACAATGAGTTTACATTTCAATAAAATATGAATTAAATGTGTTTTCAATATCTTTCCCACTACTGACTTTGCTGGTTTTAATCACAAAATCTTGAAATACTGCCTATCCCTCCAAGATGGCTGCTAGTACTTAAATTAGGCAACATGCAACCTCACTCTTTCTTGTGATTATGTTCATCAGTTTCAAATATGTACAGTAAGGTGACAGAATAGGACATGGTTGTTTGTTTCCTTAGGATACAAACCTAGTCCAAATAATTGTACGTTGACGGATTTTTTTTAGATTTTTGATATGGCAAATCCTTCACGTACAAATTGTTTAGTATCAAAAGTGGGTAGTTGTTCCGATCAGGATTCCGGGTTACAGCATATAGCGTCTATAAAATATCATAAAAACAAGAAATATTACCAGATAATGTTATTTTATATTAGTTCCGTGCACAAAAAATAAATATCCAACTTATAATTATGAGTTTGACGGCTTTTCTTCATTTCATTCTGTTAAAACATAACGATATATACATGAAGGGCACCTGCAAGGCTTCAGGGCACAGTTTTAAATCGCTCGGAACATTTCGGCCATGGCCGAGTTGTTACGATTGTATAACGAGGTCTATCTCGAAGCTTTGTCAGAGGAGGCCGAGTTATTACGATTGTATCGAGTTGTTCCCCTTCGCATAATTGTTGTCTGTGTCAGTCAACTTTCGTTTTATTGGAAAGGTAAAAAACTTGTTTTAATGCATTCAATGCTTGTTTAGTGCAAAATAACATTTAAAATGGTAAAATATGAATATAACTCTTGATGATCAATTTCAACCATAAAATACTTCATTTAAAACAATTTCAATATTTTTAAAACACTCCCGTACAACACGTCTATTATTTTAGACTAGATTACAAACCATACTATAGAAATGTAGCAGTTAGTGCAATTCAAAGGGCATTGCTAGATGGAGATACAAGATTGATTTATAGTGCAATTCAAAGGGCATTGCTAGATGGAGATACAAGATTGATTTATGTCATCGTGACATAATAAATATCATTATGACTTAAATATGATTGTTTACCTGTTTCAGTGTTTGTCTGCACCATCAATTAACCACAACCTACTTTCAAATGAACCGACGCGATATTTCGAACTGTCACATGCAGTAACGGTTATTAAAAAAAACATTTCTTGCTAGAATACTAAATATGAGACATATACCTGATATTTTCTTTAAGTCCTTGTTATATTAAAAATACTATAAATTTTATTCCCCAAAAATAGGTCATAAGGAAAAAGTTTTAGTAAGACTCGTCACATTTAATACTACCGCAATGTTCGTTGATTGTGTGCTAAAACCCGGTATCCGGTATTGCCCCGGTTTACAAGGCTCGACGATACCGGTCTAGGTTACAATAACTGATTTTGGAGCTATTTATTTTAGCTATTATGAGTGGGGTTTGAGTGTTCCGGTTAGGGTGGTGCTAAAAACCGGCTCCTGATACCACCCGGTACCCGGTACCACTTGTTGATACCGGATTAAATGCTACCAGGATGTTATTAGCTGACTAATCTCATTATGACATGACCCGCGTTTTTATTGCCTATTGAAGGTATCATTATCAACATCTCTGATGTTGGCGGTATGCGTTATTGTTATATTTTACCTGGTTTGTAAAAAAGTTTGTGTTGTGAAGCAATAACTGTTTTTACGGAGTGCAAAATAATGGGTGGAATTACCGAAAACCTGGGAAAACCCCGTAAATTCATTCGGATATAGTATAAAGTATATACAATAGAGTATTCGAGGTGGTTTGTAGGCCCGGATTTAATACTACATTGTGTTCGTGGGTTGTATGCCGTAGTTGTTGGTGGTTGGAAAGGAGGAGGCGGGGGGGGGGGCGTTAACCCGGGAGCATGTAGATAATTGTAAACATACATGTATTTGAGGACAATACATTCCATTATATGTTATACACAGCTAATTAACGAAATAAGACGATTAAAAAGTTTAGTGTTAGTGTTTTCAGGATCAAAACTACTCGTAGTTTAATCGTATTTTATTGTATATAATATGTACGCACGTCATATAAATCATTTCGACAAACAACATAATTATACAATTGGGTTGGGCAACAAGTTATAACAACGTTAGAAAATGGCCCTCCCCGCAAACTACGATTTTATACCGTTCTCTTTCGTGCAAGCTTATCTGATACCTTGACAGATATTGTTATTGCTTTTCGTGTGCAGATCGCCAGTTTTTGGACTAAATCGGCAAATTTAGGAAAAAGCTTGCTGGTTCATTCTTACTGCTCTTTCGTGGGTCAGTAGAATGTATGTATATTCATGACTATTTTTTATGCAAAGCATCAAAGACGCTGCGAATGTTTTTGAAACATGACTATAAGAATGCAGTTTACCAGCATACCACATTTGAGGTACCTGTCATTTTCCAGTTATCGAACGAAATCGGATTTTCAGCTCAAGGTCACCGCTGTTGATTGGTTCCGAGATCAAACACGAAGATGGTGTTCAAAACAGTTGCTTATTATCATCATAATACAAGCGTGCTACCAACGTTCTATATACGTGTGCAAGGCAGGCTACTCGTAATTAACCGGTTCAGTCTAAAACGCGGACTGCACACCTTAACATATCAACATCCTTTCTTCTTTAAAAAGATATGACTCTAATTTAAATGACATCTTACTAAATTGTACCTGTCATGTAAAAAGTTAAACAGACATACATTGAAACGTACCATTGTGCTATAGATCTAATCAAATCATAATACAAGTCTTTTCTTTTTTTTAACTCCTAAACTACACCAAAAATGTCTTCTAAAATCACTCAAGTAGTTCTAATCTATCGTAACCTGTATCTTTCTATTTTCCATTAGTCTTTCAAACATGTAATCAAAATTACCAATACTCAGAATATAATACAGTCTTAACTTTGATTGAAAACTTGCTTAACAAGAAAATATTGAGTCTGCTTCTTGCATTGATTTAATCAGTAATTACCAAAAAAGAATATTATGCCATTTCAACCAAATATTAACATAAATTTAAAAATTTTAAACTAATGCACATAACTAAGAACACAAGGGATTATTATGCCCTTAATAACACTGTGTTCTTGTTAACACTGATGCTTTTCGTTGAAAACTATTTCGCCAACTTTCTGGTACCCACTGGACATATAAGAAACAGTCAATACTAAAAACACAAGGGATTATTATGCCCTTTAACACTGTGTTTTTAGTCACACTTATACTCTTCTAGGTACTTGGGCGGTCTTCTGATTCGCACCGGCCTTGTCGTTATTTCAGTCGTTTCTGTCAGCGCCTCATCTGCATGAACGGTCGGTCTTGGTGAAACTTGGTCACTGATATTTGTTTCTCCACTCAGTTCAGGTAGTCTAACGGGAGACAAATCACGCATTCGAGTGTTTATTTCTGTAGGCCTAATGTGAACTCTATTTCTCTGGTATTCGGTACCTTCTGGATCTGTGACACCCCAGCAAACAATTGACGTTGGATAGACGTTGTAACAACGTCAGAAACTGACGTTGGATAAACGTTGTATATTGGTTGAAAATGAAAGTTTTTTAGACGTCGAAATCACGACGTTGAAACAACGTCAGAGTTACGACGTTGAAACAATGTCGGAGTTACGACGTTAAAACAATGTCGTGATAACGACCAAAATCCATAGCATAAATATGCATACCACACAGGTAACAGGTAATTAGGAATTACCGCAGCATTCACCTACATTAATTAACAAACAACTCAGAGGATGTACAAGTTTTATTTTCACAACAAATCTGTACAGACACTAAAAGTATTGGATGATAAAGGCACATTAAATTATTAAAATGACACATTGTTAATTTATAAGTTTAGAGATGTATGTTAATTAACTTGTGTAAATAGTTCGTCGTCCTCCACCTCCTTGTCTGTCTGGAGCGTACTTCAGACAGGATCCAATTGCCCCATCAACCTCATGTTCAATAGCAGTAAACATAGTGACACTTGCTGAAATACATAACAATCTTGTCAAAAAAATTTATATTGACTTGAAACTGCTGAGAGTTTTGATGTCAAATTCCACACAACAAAATTTCCCCAGTTTTGGTACAATTTTTGCTGTATTTTTTTCATTATCTTTTAATTGTTTTACTTATTTCAGTTACTGGAATCTGTGATCAAAGCTATCGCGTATGAAATCAATTCCAGTGAATCATTGCTTTGTTTTCCATGAGCGGGCACTAGTGGTATTTTTATAAGAGGTGAATGCACAAGATTATACCTGGTAGTCACTTTAATAATAACATAATTAAATGATTACCGTCAAGAAGCAGATTTGACTTGGCAAGTATTACCTTGAACACCTTGAAAAACTGCTTTTGGAAAGTCATTTTCTCCTTTTCCCCTTCACGGTAAAGCTAGGCATTACATCATCCGTCATAAACCTGTCAAAAAGGGGTACATAATAATATGAAATTAATAACAATATATACAATTTTGCTGGGTGACATTTGTAAAAAACATGGGCCTTTCGGACCCTGATCAAAGATGAAAATTACACAAAAACTAATAGTATTTACAGACATTATTCAAGAGAACAATTAACATTGTTTTCTCATACAAAAAAGTACAAATCGGCGCGATGTCAATTGAGGGCGAATCGGGTTGAATTACATGTATGCTAACATTTCATTGAAACAACCTTGTAAAACCTCATGAGCAATATGGCGGATCGAAATGGGTTCAAAATTGCGCGCGTCTATTTTAAGATAAGGAATTAAACATGCATTTTTTTAGGAATTATCTAAATGACATGATTAGAAGCTATCGATATAATTATTTATGCTATTTTTTGTTGAACAAGATGAATTTTAACAACAACAAAAAAAGAAAGAAAAAAGTATATAAACATGCGACACCATGCGGAAATTCCAATTACAGAAACCAAGGGCACAGACAAGGGAAGCAACTTGAATAATAACATGATCGAATTTTAATATTTATTTGCAGCAGTATCACGATTTTCGAGCAACTTCTTGTTACATCATGTGTACATCATGTATTAACTTGAAAAATACAACTTATTACAAACAATAACCAAATCACAACGTCGGTTCGATGTCTAATTGCGACGTCGGACTGACATCGTGATTTTGACGTTGATACAACGTTGTATTTAAGTCGCCGACGTCGCGACCTAAATCCAACCTATATCCGACGTTGATCCAACGTCATATGTTTGCTGGGACAATGTCGTCGTTCACTCGACTTAAGAATCAGTCCCTTTCGCCATGGTTCATGCGTGTATCTCTTGAAATACACTGACTGTTCTGGTTTCACTTTCAGCAGATTTTTGGATCTTTTGTCATAGTATTTCTTCACACTTTCTTTGCGCTTGAATCTTGATTTACACGGCTTCTCTGTTTTGCAAACACTCGGTATTTGAGTACGCAATTTTCTGCCGAACATCATTTCTGCTGGACTTTCACTTGTGTCTTTTCTCGGAGTGTTTCTCAGTTCCAGCAAAGCTTCATATGGATCTGATTTTGTGTTTACACATTTTATCATCATGTTCTTTGCTATTTTCACACCTGCTTCCGCCTTTCCATTCGACTGCGGGTGGTGAGGAGAGGTAATGTGATGCTGTATACCCCACCTACTGGTGAATGTCAGAAACTCTTGTGAGCTGAATTGAGGACCACCGTCACTGACGATCCTTGCGGGGATTCCGAAACGCACACACTGTTTCTTTAGTTTCTCAATAACACTTTTTGACGTTATAGCACTAAGCAGCTCTACTTCAATGTAATTCGAGAAATAGTCAATTGTCAACAGATAGTGTCTGCCTTCGATTTCAAACAGATCCATACCTACTTTTTCAAAAGGATATTTTCCATCATCATGCTGTTGAAGTTCTTCTCTAGTATTTTGTGGTTTTCGTTCCATGCAAGCTTCACACCTTTCAGCTAACTCTTGAATATCTTTGTTCATACCGATCCAAAATAAAGTGCCTTTCGCTTTTCTGATCATGCTATCGTGTCCAGTATGTGCACTATGCAAACGCGTCATCATGTCTTTTCTCAGTGCTTTCGGACCTAACACTGCTTCTCCTTTCAGGATCACACCATTGTTATGACTGAGTGTGTCACGCATAGCAAAATATGGACGTATCGCTGGATCTACTTGTGCTTTGTCTTCAGGCCAATCATTAATTATTGCATCAATCAACAGCTTCAAACTATCGTCTCTGTCAATTTCTTCTCTGATCTCAATGATTCGAGCATCAGGAATATGCTCAAATGTGCTCAAACCAAACACTCGAGTTCTTGTCAGTTCATCTTGTTCTGATTCTTCGAAATTACGACTTAACGCATCTGCGATCACTAGCTCTACCCCTTTTACAAAATAAAATTCGATATCGTAACGAAACAGTTTCATCAAAATCTCCTGAAGTCTTTTTGGTGCCTGACTGAGAGGTTTCTTTAGTATGGTTTCTAGAGGTTTGTGATCATTTTCAATCTTCACCTTTCTTCCGTAGGTATATTGGTCGAATCTCTCCAAGCCATAAAGAACAGCCAGAGCCTCTTTCTCAATTTGTGCCCATTTCCTTTCTGTCGGCTTGAGAGAACGGGACGCGAATTCTATTGGTCTACCGTCTTGCATGAGAACAGCTCCTAGTCCGTCTTTACTACTATCTACTTGTAGGGACAGTTCTTTGTCTGGATTGAAATAAGCCAGAACCGGGGCCTCCGTCAGCTTCTTTTTGACTTCACATAAAGCTTTCTCACAGTCATCTGTCCATTTCCAAGGGACATCTTTACGAGTCAGGCTTCGAATCGGCTCCAAAGTTGTTGACAAACTTGGAAGAAACTTGGCCATGTACTGAATGACTCCGCACAGACGTTTGACCTCGGTGACGTCTTTTGGAGAGGCCATGTTCAAGACAGAGGATATTCTGGTTTCATCCGGTAAGATACCCTCAGCAGTTATTTTGTGTCCATGGAAATGTATCTCTTTTCCTACTGCTTTCTTTTCTTCATTCAGCAGGATATTTCTCTCTGCACATCGTTTGTACAGTGCTTTCAGTTTGCGGTCATTGTCTAATTTTGCAGCGTCCTCATTATTGCCACATCCAACAATGATGATGTCGTCGGCAATGGTAAATGTACCATCCAATCCACTGAGCGCTTCATTCAGTTTTCTTTGGAAAATCTCACTTGAAACTTTCAGTCCAAGAGGTCAACGTAACCACCTATACCTTCCATAAGGAGTAATCATTGTGGTCAACAAACTTGACTCTTCATCTAGTTTGCAATGCCAGTATGCTTCTTTCACATCTAGTTTTGTGAACATCTTAGCATCATGCAATTCAGGAAGAATGTCTTCAAGCACTGGCAGCTTGTAGTGCTCTCTCATCAATGCCTGGTTGAGAGCAGGGTTTCCACATTTTTCTGCAAGTAAAATTCCAGACTTTTTCAAGGTTTTTTTACAAATTCCAGACTTTCTCTCAACCTTTTTTCACAGTTATTACAAGATAACATTTCAGTGAAATATTGGCCATTTTTAACATTTAATAAACAACTTGTTAAATAACATCAAATGTCATTTTCAAAGGGTTTTATTCTCAAAAACAAAACCTTTCACTTTCTGAACTTCTTAGACATGTATTGAACAACATGATTAACCTTTAGCATGCTGAATACTATTGACTTCTGTGAACAGTGTAAACACCGATTAGCTGGCATGATCAGGGTCTAAGCTACTTGGAAACTTCAAGGCTTACCTACTATCTGTGCATAGAGCAGTGTGGACCCTGATCAGCCAGACTGGTTTGGTGCCGGCTGATCTCCGTATACAGAATACCAATTTTCATAATTAGTAGATAAATGCATGCCTAAGGTAAATATAATCAAATATCACATTAAAAAAGTTTTACTCTCTGAACAAAAACTTACTTTCTCAACATTTTCTAAAGCTGCACTCTCATAGATATACTTTTTAACAATTTATTTTATTTTTTGTCTAAGATGGAGAAACTTTTGACGTAAATATCTGCAAACCAACGATAAAAGATTGCCGACAAAAGATCAGATCCCTGATTTTCATATTTCCGTTCGAAAATTTATGTTTATATGGTTGACTAACGGTTAAATATTTTTTTAACTTAAATATAAATATCTGCGATCCATTTTTTTGTCAGCAGTCTTATATAATTGGTTTTCATGGATTTTCGCCAAAATTGACTAGTTCCAAGACAAAAGTAAAAAAGTTGTCAAATTGTTCAATCCGTGAGAGGGAAGCTTTAAACATTTACTGAACAACTTGAACTCATAACATCCAGTGTCATTTTAAAAGAGTTATACTCTCTTTAAAAAAATCTACTTGCATCAGTGAGCATGCAATACAGCTATATCTGAACATCAATCTTCATTAATCCATGTTCTTTGCTTCAACTATGGGTGAAAATGCAAAATAAGTGACTTTTTTGCACAAGTTTAAAACTATTATGATGTCTACTGGCCAAAGAACTGTGGTCTTCTCAATGTCTATAAATTTGAGCAAGATCAGTCTAATAGATTCACACTTGAATAGCAAATATTTGTCAGGCTGTGTACATAGCACTTCGCAGACTAGTGCGATAATTGCAATTAGCATTCATGTATGTTATTGACAGCGTATGTAAAGTTTATTTTAATGAACTAGGGCCAATTTCACGTTAAAAATATCTTTCGATGAATGCAGAGATCGCTAATATACATGATCAATAGCATACTGTGGACTTAAAAGATCGTTGTAGCCGCTCTGATCAGTCTATTCAATACAGAACAGTGTCAGATGCAAGCGTCTAGATGATCGAGACTACTTACTTTTACTAGTTTCGTACCCAAAACGGTTCGAACTTTTATCGGAAAATTCAAGGCATTTTAACGACCGGGAACAGACTTTATGATATTCCCGACTTTTTCCCGTTTTCCCGGTATCGTGGGAACCCTGTGAGAGGCTGTGGATCGATGCACAGACGCAGTTTTCCATTTGGTTTTCTGACATCAGCCATCTGGCTCACCCATTTTGTCGGCTCTGTAACTTCTTTCAATATGCCACGTTGATCTAGACTGTCCAAATCTTGTTTTACTTGGTCTTTAATGGCTAATGGCACATTTCGGCAAGGCAATGCTTTCGGGGTAGCATCTTTGTCAACTTTTAAATGGACTTCTCCAAGATCACCATTGACAGTTGGGACTTTGGAGATGAATTTGTCAGTGTTGAAAATTACTAAATTTAGTTCTTGAATAGTTTTCAAACCCAACAAGCATTCATAGGTATTTGGCACCACCACAAAGTCAACATCATGGCTCTCGTCTGTTTGCGGGTTTGTCATGCTAAGTGTAGCACAACCCAACGGTTTCATTGCAGAGTTGTTCCACATCCGCAAATTTATGTTTGTGGCCTTCACTTGCTCTTTCTTTACATATTTTTGACAAATGGTATTGATATCGGCTGCAGTGTCTAACTGAAAGTTTATTTCACAATCATTCACATTCATTTTTGCCGATTCTTTTGCTTTGTTGTTATCATTGCTAGCCAACAATCATCACTGTCATCTTGAACATCAGGTTCTTCTTTGTTTACTGCATGTACTTTCTTACACATTTTCTTCAAATGATTTCTTCCTCTGCACGCATCGCATGTTTTCCCCCATGCAGGACACTTTTCTTTTTTCATTTCATGTTTGTACCCACAAAATCCACACGTTTTCTTCTGCGTATGATTACCCTGTTCTCTACGCGGAGTGACATAATTATCTCGGTCATTTTCTTTTTTCTTGTCATTTGTCACTTTATGTATTGTCTTTTCTCGAAGTTCACTGACATGCTTGTTTGATTGCTCGAACGCTCTGCATATTTTAATGGCCTTTTCAAGTTGCAAATCGTCTTCTCTTAACAGAAGTTCTTGCAATTTGCCATTTGCACTAAACACTATTTTGTCTCTCATCATTCTGTTTTTCTCTTTAAAATTACATGTATCTGCCCTCTTTCTCATCTCAGTCAAAAACTGTTCAAACCCAGAGGATATTTCATATTGAACCGACCAGAATCTGTGAGTTTCAAGGACTTCACTTTTGCGAGGATTGCAATACTCTTTGATTTTCTTGAAGACTCACTCAGGATCTTTTTTATGATCGTCATTTTCCCATTCAAATTGATCATAGATCTCTATAATGCTCGGACCCGCACAGTGTAAGATAACGGCTACCTGAGTTTCTTTCTCCTTTTCATTTACGCCACTCGCTGTCAGGTATACTTCCATCTGACGTTTCCATTTAGAAAAGTTCTGTGACACATTATCATCGGTGATATTCAGTTCGGCAGGCGCTTTGAACATGGAGGCCGCCATCTTGATTTTGCCTTATGTTGATTGGTTCCGAGATCAAACACGAAGATGGTGTACTGAGCCAAAGCGTTCTTCAGATATTGAATGTGAACCGATTTTCAACTGAAGGTCACCACGACAATGACCTTTGAAACAATATCCTGAAAATAAATAGAGAGTTTATATCATGGTCATGACCAACCTACGTAGAAACTTTAAGATCACTGGGGTCTAAGCGTTCTTTATATATTGATCGGTAACCGATTTATTTTCATCAAATGCCTTACATATTTTATTGTTAATGTCAATCAATGAACTGAACAAGTGACCAGGCAAAAACCAAGATTGTAACTTACAAAAGAAGATTATTGGCATGTAGATAATTGTAAACATATTTGAAGGCAATACATTCCATTCTAT
The DNA here is from genome assembly GCF_026914265.1 of Mya arenaria. Classification (NCBI taxonomy): domain Eukaryota; kingdom Metazoa; phylum Mollusca; class Bivalvia; order Myida; family Myidae; genus Mya; species Mya arenaria. The sequence continues at coordinate 66,959,309 of NC_069125.1, read as the reverse complement.
TTTCTACACAGCTAATTAACGAAATAAGACGATTTAAAAGTTTTAGTGTGAGTGTTTTCAGGATCAAAACTACTCGTAGTTTAATCGTATTTTATTGTATATAATATGTACGCACGTCATATAAATCATTTCGACAAACAACATAATTATACAATTGGGTTGGGCAACAAGTTATAACAACGTTAGAAAATGGCCCTCCCGGCAAACTACGATTTTATACCGTTCTCTTTCGTGCAAGCTTATCTGATACCTTGACAGATATTGTTATTGTTTTTCGTGTGCAGATCGCCAGTTTTTGGACTAAATCGGCAAATTTAGGAAAAAGCTTGCTGGTTCATTCTTACTGCTCTTTCGTGGGTCAGTAGAATGTATATGCATGACTATTTTTTTATGCAGAGCTTTAAAGACGCTGCCAATGTTTTTGAAACATGACTATAAGAATGCAGTTTACTAGCATACCACATTTGAGGTACCTGTCATTTTCCAGTTATTGAACGAAATCGGATTTTCAGCTCAAGGTCACCGCGACCTTGGCCTTTGAGAAACTGAGGTCTCTAGGCCTAAGCGCTTTTCAATTATTGATAGGAAACTAAGCATTTTCAGCTTACGGTTACAACGACCTTGACCTTTTACCCAATTACTTCAAAATCGATCAAGCGTTCTTCATGTATTGACCGGAAACCGATTTTCACCTTAAGGTCACCACCAGCTTGACGTTGATCTACTGATCTCAACATTAATATAGCTCATCTGCTGGTCAATACCAATCATGCTACCAAGTTTGCGGTCCCTGAGCCAAAGCGTTCTTCAGATATTGAATGTGAACCGATTTTCAACTGAAGGTCACCACGACAATGACCTTTGAAACAATATCCTGAAAATAAATAGAGAGTTTATATCATGGTCATGACCAACCTACGTAGAAACTTTAAGATCACTGGGGTCTAAGCGTTCTTTATATATTGATCGGTAACCGATTTATTTTCATCAAATGCCTTACATATTTTATTGTTAATGCCAATCAATGAACTGAACAAGTGACCAGGCAAAAACCAAGATTGTAACTTTCAAAATAAGATTATTGGCATGTAGATAATTGTAAACATATTTGAAGGCAATACATTCCATTCTATTTTCTACACAGCTAATTAACGAAATAAGACGATTTAAAAGTTTTAGTGTGAGTGTTTTCAGGATCAAAACTACTCGTAGTTTAATCGTATTTTATTGTATATAATATGTACGCACGTCATATAAATCATTTCGACAAACAACATAATTATACAATTGGGTTGGGCAACAAGTTATAACAACGTTAGAAAATGGCCCTCCCGGCAAACTACGATTTTATACCGTTCTCTTTCGTGCAAGCTTATCTGATACCTTGACAGATATTGTTATTGTTTTTTTGTGTGCAGATCGCCAGTTTTTGGACTAAATCGGCAAATTTAGGAAAAAGCTTGCTGGTTCATTCTTACTGCTCTTTCGTGGGTCAGTAGAATGTATATATATATGCATGACTATTTTTTATGCAAAGCTTCAAAGACGCTGCCAATGTTTTTGAAACATGACTATAAGAATGCAGTTTACTAGCATACCACAATTTAGGTACCTGTCATTTTCCAGATATTGAACGAAATCGGATTTTCAGCTCAAGGTCACCGCGACCTTGGCCTTTGAGAAACTGAGGTCTCTAGGCCTAAGCGCTTTTCAATTATTGATAGGAAACTAAGCATTTTCAGCTTACGGTTAGAACGACCTTGACCTTTTACCCAATTACTTCAAAATCGATCAAGCCTTCTTCATGTTTTGACCGGAAACCGATTTTCACCTTAAGCTCATCTGCTGGTCAAGACCAATCATACTACCAAGTTTGCGGTCCCTGAGCCAAAGCGTTCTTCAGATATTGAATGTGAACCGATTTTCAACTGAAGGTCACCACGACAATGATCTTTGAAACAATATCCTGAAAATAAATAGAGAGTTTATATCATGGTCATGACCAACCTACGTAGAAACTTTAAGATCACTGGGGTCTAAGCGTTTTTTTATATATTGATCGGTAACCGATTTTCAGCTGAATGTAATCTTAAGGTAACAACAATATTGAATTTTGACCAACTGTATGACCTCAACATTAAAAGGCTTTATCTGCTGGTCATGACACGCCAGTCTACAAAGTTTAAGATTCCTGGACCTAAGCTTTCATCAGATTTTGATCGGAAACCGTTAGGGTGTATGGAGGGACAGATGGACGGACGATCAGATATGACACCCTTTTGGGCAAAAAAAAATCCCTTGCAGGAGCTTAAAACGAACAGTTATACGATTCATGTATTTAGTCTTAGTGAAACTGGCTTTGAATGAATAAAGGAAATTATATACTCTTCCAGTTTATAATGGGTATGATAATATAAACAGGACCCTACTTGGAAAAAGAAATTCAAAGTAATTATAATCAGTTTAATGATATTTACTATAAAAATAAGCATTAATGCTAATAAAATCCACATGCTTGTATACTCCAAAATTAGCAAGAAAGAAATGGTTTGAATAAACAAACTGTTTTGTATCGAAGGGAATGTTAGAAGTACAATAGATCAGGGTCCGTGTTACTGGAGCATTTTTAGTAACTTTGAATATTTAAAATTAATTATAATTCATAAAAATGATGTATTAAAATCAAATTAGAACAGGATGTTTTAACTGCTTTAACATAGAACTAATAATAATATTGATGTTTTTATCTAAAATAAACCACAAGTATCGTATATGTTTAAAGTAATGTAAACCTATCATTGTATGTATATCCAAAAGACGTCTCTTTACTTTTCTTGACATTTTTAACTCCAGGTTGATATTTATTTTGCTTTTTTCGCAATAAAAACATGACAAAAAACAAAATTGTAGTCTAAATTAAGCACACATAACGTCACTACGATATTTTCCTATCACGTGACTTTCATAATGCAAAACTTCCATATTGCTATATATACAAATAATTTTCATATATTGAGAAGTAATCCGTTTCAATATTTTGTTCAACAAAATAATCATAGTTACACTGTTTATTTCATAAAAAATATTTCAATTGAAAACTAAATCATATTAATTTAAAGAAAAGGGAGATGATCAGACAATGATACGGTCATGATTATTCCGTATTTGGGTCGAACAGTTCCTACATGATATCATTTATACTGTTATATGCGATGAATGGTCACTGAATTCTCAAGTTTACCCAATTGTTTGAAATCAGATAATTTGACCCTTTATAAGTCAGTCTGATATGGAGAGGCGAACCTTTCTTCGTGGGCTTGTACAATAGTAATCATAGTCCCTGGCATTTCGTGACAGGTTTTCAAATATTCCTTATGCTATCCTATTAAAGAAACCAGCAAAATAACCCTTTTTATCTCCTGCCAAATGGCAAAGGGGATAAAGTAGTGGAAGGTGTGCGTGTGTGCGCGTGTGTGCGTGCGTGCGTGCGTGCGTGCGTGCGTGCGTGTGATAAAAGTATTAGTATATTGGATTATAATTAAGCTTGTGTCTTATGATGTGTATATTTGTCTAATCATTTACTTGTTCGCCAAAGATAATTGAGCTTACAAACAAACTTATCATATATTATTGAATAAACTCTTCTTCTTCATCATCATTATACGATATAGATTGATGCAAACATTTTTTAAATTTAATGCATAATTATTCAATGTATAATGCACTAAAATATGTTTTGCAAAAATCCTCTACATCAGGACCTTTTTTTTCAATCGTATTTCGATGCTCGCTCGTGTATACGTTTTATATTTAAATGCGCACAATATCAGTCGTTCTAGCGTATATTTTTTTGCGAAATTGTAAGTAGGGAAAATGTTCAGTCCGGAAGCAAAAAGCAGATTTTTGATTTTTTTTTTTTTTTGTATTTTTAAAGGATATTTTGACCTGAATATTCAGTGATATAAACCAATTTACCAGGTCTAATTACCTTCGTAAATACAAAAAGAATCCGCCATTTTGTTTTGCACGGAATATGCCCCACATTTAAAATTCCGCAAAAATAATTTACGTAGGACCCCCTTAATATCGGTTGATACAAAAAATGCACGACTTGTAGATTTGGTGGCATTGATTATGTTCTTCATGAAAAAATGTGTAGACCGATTTAAATTGTGAAGGAGTATTACCATATAACTAACAAAATATCCTCATTGTTTACCAGATATAAGGCCTCAGCAGATATTGGCTTGTGCTCCTTGACTAACGGACGAGCGCTGTCATCGGCAAGGTAAGTTCTTCTTCTCTGGTGATTCATTCATAGAATTAAAACTTAGTTTTCCAACAAAATAATTTTGCATGTTAAGATTATAAGTATCTTCCATGGCCGAGAGTGTAAGATAGGTTCATCCAGACCCGAGCGTAGAGTGTTTTGCAGAAAAGAGGTTTACCGAGTCTTACACGAGTGGCTATGGTAGATGCTTTTTCTCCCAAATCAGTAAACAAAATTAAAAATGCATTTTTTGCTGAAACTATTTTGTGCGAAGTGAAAATAAATGCGTATGGATATTTGATAATTCGTGGCGCGCAGTGATTCAGATTATGTTAATAGTCAAATCGGCCTTTAAATAGTTCTGAGGAGAATGAATCATTATTTCTTGAAAGGTGCGTGAAAACTTTTTTATGGAGATATTTGAAGCGAGAAATAATTAATTAGTAATCTAAATATTGCTACAAGACAAGGTTTCTATGATGCTACAGACGACAGTCTTCAACAAGGGAGGTAATTACAATGTGATGACCATTAAAAAGGAGTTCCATACGGGCGTTTATCTTTCTCCGTGGGCAAGATAAGGATTTCTAGCATGGTTAAAATTTTGGATCTACTTATCTGAGGTTGGAAAAATGTTGATATATCTAAGCAGAACCGCCAATACCCACAGACTTCTTTTAGCACTTCTTTCAACACTGTTATGTACGACGCTCACGTCACAAAATGCTCAGAAAACTATTGTGTTTCAACATGACTTTGAACGGCCAATATATTGGCATTTCAACCTATATGTACGGCACGTAAAACGTCGATCAATAAGAAGTCTTCAAGTCGAATATTTTGAGAAAAAAAACTGCCAACACATTAATTCAAAAATAATTTGAGCCATTAAATATACATGTCTTGGTTAATTAGTCATAACATTATTATAATTTTCTCTAATTGGTAGTAATCAACAGTTATGACAACATTATCAGACATACTATATCAGTTGTATATTTCAATAGAGCTGTATTTTTTGTTGTACGCATTTACCACTGGTGGCTGACGATGTCAAACCGCGAGCCGTTTCGTTACGAAGACAGGTATTGGTTTCGTTGTGAGTATATGTTTACACACACGCCTTACACACGCCTGTGGTTACTGAAATGCATAACTGTTCATATAGAGGTAAGAGTATTTGTGTGAAAATGTAAGCTGTAAATCTTTACCAATTGTTAGCAAAGCAAACATGTGACTAATTTGCAGTTTTTTGACCGTAAGTTGATTAAAATCAGACAGTTTCTTTTTTAATGTGTGGTTTTATACAGCAAATTCATGATAAACACAAGCATCCGTTATTAAATGTTATTATTTTGCTTAAACTTTCAGCTTTTGAAAACGAGTTCAACATATTTTTGGACTGTACATGTTCTTCATTTGATTTTATGCCTCTATTTTTACAAAAGTTGCCTTTAATACTCGGTCGTGTTGATAAGAAATGAGTATGGGTTTTCTCTCGAAGTCACCGCATTAGGTATGGGTTTTCAACTGAAGGTGTATGTGTTTTCTATTGAAGACATCAACAGAATATGCCTAGGTTTTCTTCTGCAGCCATTAGATAATTATACATGTGTGCTGATCTTTAATATAATTTAATTTGTTGTGTTTAACATTAGGGAAAGATGATTCATTCTCGTCTGTTTAAGTTTCACTTAAAAGCATTCGTCTTGGTAACTTTTTGCATTGATTAAGCATACATCTTTTGATGTATAGGTCTTTAATTATGTAATTAAATCCAAGTTAATCATAATTCCTTTTGATTTATTTCAACATCGATTTGATGCTTCGGCCTTATACACTCGTAAATCATCACTGAGCTTGGCTGTAGACAATCTGCATTTTCTTCAATCAAATGAAAGAAATTCATCCATCGTGTAAACGACCACAATCGACTAAATGAGTGGTAACAGATGGCAATAACGTTTTAAGTTGATGAACTACCATTTGAACAGTTTGTGTGTCCGCCATTACGGCATCAGGGATGTCATTTGCATTTTCCATTCGTTCATACTCCTCAATGTCGGGCTCTGAATCCGAATATAACACTGTGGTGTCCAACAGTTCTGATAAATCAGCAACTGAATTTGTTGCCTCAGTTGAAGATAAGTCTTCGACATGTTCTTGGTCGACTTCTAATTGTGAATATAATTGACGTTGAATTGATTTTGATGGTGTGTTGATTTTGTGTAGTTTTCGAACTGGGCTGTCGCTGGCTGTAGATTCGGTAGGTACTATCATTTTCCCAGATTGGGGGTCAAAACTGATTTCTTTGCCGGTAACATTAGACCCCA